>NC_064622.1:142656091-142986924 GCF_023898315.1 Schistocerca nitens | reverse complement strand
CATATATATATATATATATATATATATATATATATATATATATATATATATATATAGCAAGGAAATAGGAGGATATGCAATTCCGGAGTTACACAAACAATGGGCAGTTTGATTTAACCTACTTGTTAATTAACTAATCTAGAATGACTACTACCTGCAGCGTCACAGGTGTGCCAGTAAAGTAGTAAAGTACAAACCCACTTAGAATAGCCAGGCTCTACGAGCTAAACCCGAGGAGCATGCCCCTGGCACTGGGCTGGCCAAAGTTAGTATTCGCTGCAGTTTCCTAAATTAATGTCCTAAATGTAAGTCCTACAAAAAACTAACTTAGCCTACGTCATATCCTGTGCTTTTGTCATAATCGGTGGTATTGACCCCCTCCCCCCCTAGTCCCGTACGTGGCGGTTTCCAACTACGATGGAAGTCGGCCATTCCACGCACAGGCGGTATGGGAATGGGATCTGGTCTCAGTCGGTTGATCTATGAGTTGGTACCTATTCTTGGTCCCTCAGGTATTCTGCTAACACTTTCCGTGATACCTCATCTGCCAGTGCATTAAAAGCGTGAAAAGTGTCTTCTTGTCTGAGTAGTTGGTATGTGTCGTTGTTCGGAAGTCGGTCTCGGAGTGTTGTCGCGACATCATTGAAGAGAGGGCATATAGTGTCCCCAGTGCTATATTACGAAAAGACTTAAAAACAGTATTTATAAAGAAGAGACATTTAAAAATTGAATAATATACTTTTATCATGTAGCCGTAAAATAATAATTTCTCTATTCGATTGCAAAGAAATAATTTATGACAAAATGATCTAAAGAGACGACAAGATACGCTCTTTTGTTAATTTTTTAGTCGACTTCACTTCCTCTTTTGCCTTGGTTGTGTGTAGACGGACATCTTTCGAGTGCTGGCAAATGTAAGCATATTTGTATGAGTTAAACAGATAATACATTGACTTAATATTATTGTGCACGTTTAATTTGTAAGAGGTGATCCCGATTTCATGTCCGCCTTCCTTGAATTAACCTGCATTCAAGTAATTTACAGTTCAACAATCGCAGCGGCCGATGCAGCCAACGACGCCATTACGTGGCGATATTAACTTATGAAAAATTAGCGGAAGCGAAAAACTCGCCCGCTATTAACATAATATTAATTTTTCTCCACAGCCGCACGACGTTGCAGAAATATGTAGCTTTTAAGATTCTTATTTGCAGTACCATAGCCGAGAGCCAGAGCCAGGACTCCGACTACGTGGCAATGGTTAACGGAGGTAAAAAATACTCTCGCGCGTGTGTGGGCCGCAATTGTAATTAATAACTAAAGATCTTTTGCTTTATAGTGAACTGACTAGCAGAGGAAATTAAAATGAAGGGTTCATTCCAATGTTCGACTTGTATGATCATGTCTTAAGCTTCTGCGAGTCTAACATTCATTAACGTAACAAATAATTTGAGATTAATATTGTTAAAAAGGAGAACTTCAGGAAAGCATTTAACCGTAAACCAAAATTAAATGAAATATCATTTTTATTAAGGCCCACCACGTAAGTCGGCAACAATCAAGAAATAATAATAACAATAATAATATATTAAATTACGACAGCCGACGGACGCGAGAGGCACTCGAAAACCACATGGTCGGGAGTTCCCTCTGCCACGCCACAGTCACACTCGGGGGTTGCCCTTTTCCCAAACCGACATAAATATGTCGGATAGGGTCCATGACCAGTGAGAAAGTGAATAAGTCCTCGTGTAGGTTCGAAATACTTCATACCCCCACGCTCTTTTACGTCTGGTAAGAACTGAAAGGTTCTTCTCGCAGTTTCTTCTTCCTCCCAAGCCCTCTGCCAAAGTTCCTCCCCTCTGTTTCGTATTTCCCTCTTATCCTCCACCCTCACACCCATGATCTCTATTATTTTCTCCCTGTTCCCCTTTTTGGCCCAGTACCACACCGCTTGCTCACGTATCTTGATATCTAGCGGGCCGAGCCCCATTATGACTAACAGAGCTACCCCCGGAGATGTTCTGTAGGCCCCCACAGATCTCAAAGTCATGCTTCTCACTGTCATGGCGGGCACGACCCTCGTGAGCCTTTGCGCCCAGACTCCCGAGCCGTAACCCACTACTGAAGTTAGAATACTATTGTGATAAAGTTTTATGAGATGAGGAGGGAGATAAAATCTTTTATGTCCAATGGAGATGAGGTTGTTTAGTAGTTGGAGAGCTCTCTGGGTTACGGTGTCTATGTGTTTCCCGAAGTTCCATCTCTCGTCAATTATGACTCCCAAGTATCGCGTCTTCCGTCGCCGAAGAACTGGTGAGCCATCGATTCTAACAGTAGGATTCCTGATTAGCTGACCTTTTAGAAGAAAGTATGTAGACTTACTCGGAGATATTGTCATTTTTGTATTTTGGCACCATTGGTACAGTTTCTCTATGGCCCTTTCGATCTTTGGTTCGATGTCTTCTCGGCTGCGACCGCCGACCAGCAGGAGGAGGTCATCTGCGTAGGCTATCACCTCTAGCACTTCTTCACTTTGCTGTAGTCTGTCTAGTAACGGTTCCGTGTGGATGTTCCAGAAAAGGGGTCCCAAAACGGAGCCTTCATATTATTTTGTCTAAAGTTCGTTTTGCCTTTTGTAGGTACCGCAGGTAAACATCTGTACATTCTATCAATGGCCGTTCTCTCGGTAATTTCTAAGAACGTTTGCCGCGGGTTCCAGACGATAGATATACAAGGTGTTTATAAATGAATATCGGGGATTTAACGCTTTATAATATTTATTATGTTAAACTTACAGTTACAAATGATATTGTAAGACGTGTATATTTCTATTGTCTATTGTCAAATCACAGTTTATGAAAGATGTTTATACTTTATTAATAGGATTAAGTAGGAATAATTAATATTTGTCATGTTGGAAATAATTGTGGTAGCAGGGAAAGTCTGCACCAACGTATTGTTGACAAGAGAGACAGCAAATTGATATAATTTTAAAAAGGGCGGGAGAGACCGCGTATGGATACATTTTAAGAAAAGAGCGGGAAAGACCGCGCATTCATACATTTTGTAATGGTAGCAGGGATTGTCTGCACCAGAAAGCATTGTTGGCAGGAGAGACCGCACTTTAGCGTTCGTAGGAAGTCAGTAGTAAGCGAGATGTGAAGCGAGTTGGTAGCAGGTCTGAAGCGAGAGGTTGAGACGAGTAGTGTGCCTGCCAGTCACCAGCTATGATTTGCAAGTGATTATAAACGGATGTACAGAGACATCAACTAACTATTATCATAAGAGGAACTAATATTATTGAATTATTTTCTTTGCTAAACTCAAGACTACTGAAGGTATGTTTGTGCAATGCTAGTTGTAAGATTATTGTAAAAAGTAAGTCCCAATTTAACGTTTGTAAAATCATTTCATTACCAACAGTAAATATTTGAAGCGTTTTCAGGATATAATTAATTTTTGACAGCAATGTTGCATTTATAATTATAATCCATGCCAAAAACCATCAACGTAAAACTTTGCAAAATTTTACTGTTGTCAAGAAAAAGTTTAACTATGAATTACGTAACTTCAGTCAAATTAATTAAAGAATAACGTCAGCTTTGCTATTAAAGAATACCGTCAGCTTTGGTAATAAATACAGCCACTTATTATGAAAGCCCACCAGCAGCTAATAGAGTATAGTAAAACAGAGTAAGGATACTCATGTCGCAGTTCGATGTAGCAGTCAGATGGCGATCCAGTAACAGTAAAAAACGTAAGTAACAGTTTTGGGTTATTGCAGATAACGACTGAGGGTCAAAAGACGACGACACATTCTATGTTTCGCCGAAATAATCCGAAAACCACTTTTAAAAAACAGCAATTAAATTTGTATGCGAATATTGAGAAAGATTTCATTTGTTATTATTAAGCAAGAGATAGAAATCCTAAGGGAAGGTTACATAGGTTACTGTAAAAGGGAAGGTTATCATTAACAAAACAGATATAGAGAAGACGGTTATTGCGTAATAAGAAAAGAGTTATAGAGGAGACGGGAAGGTTTCAATATGTCAAATGAAAGAGCAACTCAAACAGTTTTACCAAGAACCTTACAAATGTTCAATGTGAGCACCATTTGCCACACGGCACACATCAAGCCTATAGCCGCGTTCTTCCCAAACGTTGATCAGAGATTCTAGCAACAGCTGTTTCAATTCGGTTTCTTAATTCAGGGAGGTCTGCTGGTAGCGGAGGCACATACACACGATCTTTGTTGAAGCCCCAAAATAAAAAAAATCGCATGGCGTTAGGTCGGGTGAATGTGGAGGCCATGCAAGGCTAGTCGTGTCATTGGACCCCTTGCGGCCTATCCAGCGCTTGGGTACAGTGAAGTTCAACCAGTCGCGTACTTCGCTATGCCAGTGAGGTGGCGCACCATCTTGCAGGAAAATGAAGTTCTCTGGCTCATATTCCAACTGAGCGAAGAGCCATTGCTCTAGTGTATCAAGGTAAGAAGTGTCAGTTACAGTAGGTTCACCAAAAAAGAAAGGCCCATAAATATTCCGCCGGGATACGGCGCAAATGGTGCTCGCATTGAACATTTATAAGATTTTTGGTAAAACTGTTTGAGTTGCTCTTTCATTTGACATATCATTTATAACTGTAAGGTTAATGTTATAAATATTATAAAGCGTTAGAACGCGATATTCATTTATAAACACCCTGTATAACTCAGATTCTAAATAGATCCCACGACTAAAATGGTAGGCGTTATGAGCGGTGTTGACAGGTCACTACAGCAATGACAAAAGAAGACCGTTGACTAGAATACTTGTAATTACGAAAGAAATGACTTACCTCACTCCTCGTCGACGTTGTGGTCATGAGAAAGTCCATTTGATGTGTATGCTAGGGGGAGCATTCCCTTTCGCCGTAACCTTGGTTAGACTCTGCCTATGTCACGCAAAAATATGTGTCGAGTGTCACATGCGTCAACTTTCCCCTGAAACAGAAAGTTATGGAAATTAAGATACTGAAACAAGTGGAGTTGGTCTCTTCCTCCAGTATACCTTTCTCTTTTAACAGAAGATTTCAGTGACTTTCTCAGTCGCTCGATATTCTGGCGTGTGCACACTGGGATCATCGGAAGACACGAACTCTACACAATGATTCAAGAACTCCTTGTTAAATCCTTCTGCTTTCAGTGTCTTGTAGGACTGAAAGCCGTCTATAATCACTTTGTTACCGGACATTATAAAGTGCTTCATCGAACTGGCTACAGTCACCTTTCCTCTGGAGAACACTCTTACTTCTTGCTATGTGCGACTAGTCCACTTCAACAACATTACCTTGTCGACGGATCGGTACACAGTTGTTCGTCACTATTACACAACACTCTTCTCTGCAAAATCCGAAATAGTCGCTAACGGTATTGGTAGATAAGTGATATTCCAATGCTGTTGCCCGCAGGGTGTAGTCTCTAATCCAGCAAGATTCAAGAATTATGCTGTTCTGGATTCATAATTTTGAATAGTCAAACCATTTATTCTTCCTGATAGTCGTTCATCTACCATAGTTCCCACAATGAAACTGTAAAGGTATTTCAGTATCAGAACTCTTCTTTTGTACTTTTATAGACTTCGCCCCACCGCAGTCTACACAGCCCCTCCTTCCATCATCTGGTATTTGTCCATATTTCCGACAAAAATTCAATTTTCTACCTCACATAAGCATGGAATTAGATTCTCCGACGTGAGTCTATCGACCGAAGAAACGACTACTACCGCAGACATCCCACGAAACCACCGACATCAATCGTATAGGTTTCCCGAGCATCTCACAAATAACTTTCATAACGTCCGCCACCACAGTCGCGCGATCGATTTAGAATCGGCCGTTTGATATCTATCGTTTGGAGCCCGCGGCTTCGATAGGCAAATATTCTTGGAAATTACGGTTCTTTCTATCGTAGGCTGTCCTTACTATCAGTGGTACCTTTAACTTTAAATACGTCGGCTCCGTAAGCGCCACCCTACGTCACAGGTTCATACATTGATCATAATTATGGGGGCACCTGTTAGGGACATTAATAAGAGGTGTGCTCAACCGCCTTTTCAAGTCCTGAACTCTGCTGCAGACATTTTCAATGAGGTGTCTCAATTTTTGATGTTGCTGGTTAACAGTCATGCAATAATTTTTAAATGAACAGCCATTTGGCTGTATTGTTGCTTATTCAGTTACGACCCAGATTTCAGCCTTTTATGCCATTTTCAAGTGACTGAGTTTATGTTATTAACACGTATTGCAGAATATCAAGTTCATCATCATTATGACCAATTTTGAGTTTGATGTCCTGCAATATGTCTTAATGATGTTAACTCAGTCACTTGAAAATGGCATAAAAGGCCGAAAACTGGGTCGTAATTTAATAAACAACAATAGCCAAATGGCGTGTGTTCATTAAAGAAATATAAGGTGTCTGAATGTCTGTGGAGCAATGGAAGCCCGTACTTCCTCAGGAGCCGAAACCAAAGAAGGCAGTGATGTTCGACGCTAGAGTTTGGAGCGAAGTCGACCTTCTAACTCATCCCGAAGGTGTTACATCGGTTCTTCTTCTTCTTCTCTTCAAGTATTAGGCGAAATTTCCTGTGACGGTACCTAACGTTGCCGGGATCTTCCTCTATTGGTTCCAGAATAAGACTCAGTCACCAGTTGCAAATGTATTTTCATATACACTCACGCTCATAAATTAAGGATAATGCTGATACATAGTGAAACAACGCTCTGGTGGATGGTTTGCGGGCTTAAATCACCTCGGGGTATGACCATGCAGTGCATTTGACCTGCGGTCATCGCACGTTGGCGCTGGCAGCAGTCCACATACGCAGAGGTGTGTTGGTGCATGTCAGAGTACGGTACAGACGTTTTCAGACGTGCTAATGGTGACTGTGTGTTGAAAATGGCTCAAAGAACACATATTGATGACGTTTTCAGACGTGCTAATGGTGACTGTGTGTTGAAAATGGCTCAAAGAACACATATTGATGACGTTTTCAGACGTGCTAATGGTGACTGTGTGTTGAAAATGGCTCAAAGAACACATATTGATGACGTTTTCAGACGTGCTAATGGTGACTGTGTGTTGAAAATGGCTCAAAGAACACATATTGATGACGTTATGAGGGATAAAATACTAGGGCGACTGGAGGCTGGTCAAACACAGAAGGACGTATCATGGGCCCTCAGTGTGCCACAAAGTGTGATCTGAAGATTATGGCAACGATTCCAGCAGACAGGAAACATGTCCACGCGCTATAGTACGGGACGTCCACAGTGTACATCACCACAAGAAGACCGATATCTCGGCATCAGTGTCCGCAGACGGCCACAGAGTACTGCAGGTAGCCTTGCTCGGGACCTTACCGCAGCCACTGGACCAGTTGTCTCCAGACACACAGTCTGCAGACGCCTGAACAGACGTGGTTTATTCGCCCGGAGACCGGCAAGAGCGACTGGAGGCTGGTCAAACACAGCAGGTCGTAGCACGGGCCCTCTGTGGCAACAATTCCAGCAGACAGGAAACGTGTCCAGGCGCTACAATACCGGACGTTCACAGTGTACAGCACCACAAGAAGACGGATCTCTCACCATCAGTGCCCGCAGACGGCCACAGAGTACTGCAGGTAGCCTTGCTCGGGACCTTACCGCAGCTACTGGAACAGTTGTCTCCAGACACACAGTCGACAGACGCCTGAACAGGCATGGTTTATTCGCCCGGAGACCTGCAAGGTGCATTCTACTGACTCCTGGTCACAGGAGAGCCCGTAAAGCCTGGTGTCAAGAGCACAGTACTTGGTCATTGGAACAGTGGACCCAGGCTACGTTCACGGGCGAGTCCAGGTGTAGTCTGAACAGTGATTCTCGCCGGGTTTTCATCTCGCGTGAACCGGGAAGGGGTTGCCCTTAATGCCCTTGAGAGGGACCTGTATGGAGGTCGTGGTTTGGGACTATGATTGGTGCACGTACACCCTTGCAGGTCTTTGACAGAGGAACTGTAACAGGTCAGGTGTATCGGGACATCATTTTGCACCAGTTTTGTGTAATACCACGTTGTGTGGCACCACATTTTGCAATTATCCTTAATTTGTGAGTATGAGTGTATTTGCAACTAATGAATGAATTTTATTCTGAAAAATATATGCTACATTTCCTGAAAATTACAGCCAGAAATAAAATAATAGGGCAGACCAAGAGCAGACCAGTCCATTTCAGGGATGCAGTGGGTCACACCTTCCTCCTGATGGATGATAACACACGGCCCCACCGAGCTGCCATCGTGGAGGAGTACCGTGAAAAAGAAGATATCAGGCGAATGGAGTGGCCTGCCTGTTCTCGAGACCCAGACCCCATCGAGTACGTCTGGGATGCTCTCGGTCGACGTATCGCTGCATGTCTTCAAACCCCTACGACACTTCAGGATCTTCGACAGGCACTGGTGCAAGAATGGGAGGCTATACCCCAGCAGCTGCTCTGCCACCTGATCCAGAGTATGCCAACCCGCTGTGCGGCCTGTGTACGTGCGCATGGTGATCATACCCCATATTGGTGTCGGGGTACACGCGCAGGAAACAGTGGCGTTTTGTAGCACATGTGTTTCGGGATGGTTTTCTTAACTTATCACCAATACCGTGGACTTACAGATCTGTCGTGTGTGTTCGCTATGGGTCTATGCTATTAGCGCCAGTTTTGTGTAATACCACGTTGTGTGGCACCACATTCTGCAATTATCCTTAATTTATGAGTATGAGTGTATTTGCAACTAATGAATGAATTTTACTCTGAAAAAATATATGCTACATTTCCTGAAAATTACAGCCAGAAATAAAATAATAGGGCAGACCAAGAGCAGACCAGTCCATTTCAGGGATGCAGTGGGTCACACCTTCCTCCTGATGGATGATAACACACGGCCCCACCGAGCTGCCATCGTGGAGGAGTACCGTGAAAAAGAAGATATCAGGCGAATGGAGTGGCCTGCCTGTTCTCGAGACCCAGACCCCATCGAGTACGTCTGGGATGCTCTCGGTCGACGTATCGCTGCATGTCTTCAAACCCCTACGACACTTCAGGATCTTCGACAGGCACTGGTGCAAGAATGGGAGGCTATACCCCAGCAGCTGCTCTGCCACCTGATCCAGAGTATGCCAACCCGCTGTGCGGCCTGTGTACGTGCGCATGGTGATCATACCCCATATTGGTGTCGGGGTACACGCGCAGGAAACAGTGGCGTTTTGTAGCACATGTGTTTCGGGATGGTTTTCTTAACTTATCACCAATACCGTGGACTTACAGATCTGTCGTGTGTGTTCGCTATGGGTCTATGCTATTAGCGCCAGTTTTGTGTAATACCACGTTGTGTGGCACCACATTCTGCAATTATCCTTAATTTATGAGTATGAGTGTATTTGCAACTAATGAATGAATTTTACTCTGAAAAAATATATGCTACATTTCCTGAAAATTACAGCCAGAAATAAAATAATAGGGCAGATCAAGAACAGACCAGTCCATTTCAGAAATGATATCGTCCACAAAGCATTGTTTTACAGGTTTTGTTTTATGACAGGGTGTATCGTGATGTTGACAGAAGCGATCGTCGTCTTCAGACAGTTGCTCTACTGTACACAATACCCAACTCCGTAAAATGTGTCATATCCATCAGCACTTAACTGTTTGTTAAACGGAAACACCTGAAAACCACGAAAAACACCTCCATACCGTAATCTCACCTTCTCTGTGCGTCACTGTTCACTCTACACACGCTCGCAGGTAACGCTCTCCAGTAAATCGGCAAACCCAAACCCTTCCCTCAGATTGCCACAGTGTGTAGCGTGATTCGTCACTCGTTTCCAATCATCCACTGTGCAGTGGCGTCGTTCTTTACACGACCACAAATGTGGCTAAGCACTGACTACAGAAATCTGCTCCGCGGTTATACGCCGTTCTGTTTGACTCCCTACGCGCAGCCATTGTGCTTGCTGGACTCCTGGTAACACAATGGAGCTCACGAGTGATTCCTTCCAGTCATTATACGATTTTTTACAACAACCACCCGCAGTGCTCGGCGGCCTCTGTCTACCAAGCACACGAGGAGTGCCATTTTTGTGTATAGCTCTTGTTGTTCCTTTGCGTTTTCACTTCACAATCACGTCACCATCAGTCGACGTCGGTAGCTTTAGAACGCCAGAAATGTCCTTGATGGATTAGTTCGAAGTCACTGAGCTCTCCTGATCCATTCTGCTGCTACGGCCTCTCTAGGGACAATATTCCCTCCCCACCCCCACCCCCCCCCCTCCCTCCCTCACAAAACCACCTCTTCTTGTAATGGCGGGACCGCATATTGTGATATGTAGTTCTCAGTTCTGCATTACATGGAGCTGTCCGAATATTTTTGAGCAGATGGTGTGAACAAGCAGACGGAGAGCTTTTTTTCACAGTATCGCTTGCCTAGCGAGTTCGAGTGTGCAGCTGCTGCCGCTATCACTTCACTGCCTAGCCAGTTAATATACACTGCAGAGACAAACAAACTGGTACACCTTCCTAATATCGTGTAGGGCCCCTGCGAGCACGCAGAAGTGCCGCAACACGACGAGGCATGGACTCGACTAAAGTCTCAAGTAGTGCTGGGGCGAACTGACACCATGAATCCTGCAAGGTTGTCCACAAGTCCGTAAGAGTACGATGGAGTGGAAATCTCTTCTAAACAGCATGTTGCGAGGCATCCCAGATATGCTAAATAATATTCATATCTGGGGAGTTTGGTGGCCAGTGGAAGCCTTTAAACTCAGAAGAGTGTTCCTGGAACCCTCTACAGGGATTCTGGACGTGTGAGGCGTCGCATTGTCATGTTGGAATTGCCCAAGTCCGTCGGAATGCACAGTGGACGTGAACGGATGCTTATGTACGTGTCACCTGTCAGAGTATCAGAGTAGTATCTAGACGTAGCAGTGGTCCAATATCACTCCAATTACACGCGCCCCACATAATTACAGAGCCTCCACCAGCTTGAACAGTCCCCTGCTGACATGTAGGGTCCATGGATTCACGAGGTTGTCTCCGTACCCGTACTCGTCCTTCCTCTCGATACAATTTTAAACGAGACTCGTCCGACCAAGCAACATGTTTCCAGCCATCAACAGTCCACTACTGGTGTTGACGGTCCGCGAGGCATATGGCTTTGTGTCGTCAAGTCATCAAGGATACACGAGTGGACCTTCGTCTCGGAAAGCCCATATCGATGATGTTTTGTTGATGGTTCGAACGCTGAAACTTGTTCATGGTCCAGCATTGAAATCTGCAGCAATTTGTGGAAGGGTTACACTTCTGTCACGTTGAACGATTGTCTTCCGTCGTCGTTGGTCCCGTTCTTTCAGGATATTTTCCGATCGCAGCGATGTCTGAGATTTGATGTTTTACCGGATTCCTGATATTCAAGGTACACTCGTGAAACCGTCGTACAGGAAAATCCCCGTTTCATCGCTACCTCTGACATGTTGTGTCCCATTGCTCGTGAGCCGACTATAACATCACCTTCAAACTCACTGAAGTCTTGATAACCTGCTATCGTAGCAGCAGTAACTGATGTAACAACTGTGCCAGACACTTGGCTTATTTAGACGCTGCCGACCGTATCACGCCATTCTGCCTGTTTACATACCTCTCTATTTGAATACGCATGCCTATACCAGTTTCTCTGGCGCCTCATTGTATCTCGATACTTCAGGAACATGGACGAGCGCGAACCAATGAGAGCGCGAGCTGCTAAAATTTAATTATAGACGCTGGGAATGAGGAAGTTTCACATCTACTTCTGGCATTTGCTTCTGGATCCTGAATTGGTGGGATATAGACGTTTTAGCGCACGTTGATGGCTGATTCCGAGCATCAACATGCTGCTGGTATAACTGGGCGAGGTTGCTGCCTCCTGTAGACTTCACCGATACATTACATTTCTTGCAGTTCAAGTATATTTTCAGCTTCTTTCGCCACATATTTATTGATTAGCACAGAAGACTTCTGGTTAATTTTTTATGTGGATATGGTGTTTGTTCTTTCGGAATTATATTAATACCTTCAGCTGCTGACGGTAGTTATATCAACGGGGACAGGTGAAAATGTGTGCCCCGACCGGGACTCGAGCCCGGGATCTCCTGCTTGCATGGCAGCCGCCTGTCAGCTTATGCCTTCCTTGGAACTGGAATTATTACATACTCCTTGAAATCCGAAGATATTTCGCCTATCTCAAGTATCTTGCATACCAGGTGAAATAATTCTGAAGTGGTATATTCTCTCACGGTTCTCAATAATTCAGAAGAAATTTCGCCTACGCCAGATGCCTCGTTTCTAATCAGGTGTTCCAGTGCTCTGTCAAACTCTTCTCGTATCGCTACATCCTACATATCATCACCATAAGCTTCCTCGTCTCAAGTAGTGCTGGGGCGAACTGACACCATGAATCCTGCAAGGTTGTCCACAAGTCCGTAAGAGTACGATGGAATGGAAATCTCTTCTAAACAGCATGTTTGTCTTCAATTTCGATTCTTCGTACAGCCCTCCTCTATCTAGTTCTAAGTAACGTGTTCAAATGATTTTGCGCATTCATCAAATCCAATCTAACTGACTCATTCCGCTGTAAGAGGTAAAAGTAAGAACAGTATTATGTGTTACTCAATAGCTGTGTAGTGATGGAAACAATATGCAGTCACAGAAATGTAATAATAGACAAGTCTGCAATGGGGGACCACATACGGAAGATTTAAAGACAAGAGAGAGAATCAATATTACCTACTACGGGCAAAGTGGGACTTCGTGTGTTAAAGTACCCATTACTTGCCAGAAGCTGCGCAGGCTCATCTAGTTCTTTGTACTTAATTTTTTTAGCGTATAATTATTCAACAACAAATCCACTGTACCAAAAAATTTTCACCGGAACTTTGCGTAGAGGGTCCACCTTTTTTTTCATTTTAACTCTTAGCCACTTTCTCAATAAACGCATATGTGATTTGGGTGTCAAAAAATTTAGTAAATTACCGTTCATTTCCTTCAGTTCTTGTTGTAAAGCGAGCGAAATGTTATCTACAATAAGAACAGAAACCAGACTACAGTTATAAGGGGGAAATAACATTAAAGGAAGCAGCGTTTGAGAAGGTAGTGAGGCAGGGATATAGACTACACCAGATGTTATTCCATCTTTATAGAGCAAGCAGTAAATGAAACCATGCAGAGATTTTGAAAGAGGGTTTCAGGTTCAGGAGTGAGGATGGTATTCTACTTCTATCACATAACGGAAAGAACTCGGAAGATCGAATGAGTGGGGTGGATAGTGTCTTGAAAAGAGATTGCCCGCATCTCGTGGTCGTGCGGTAGCGTTCTCGCTTCCCACGCCCGGGTTCCCGGGTTCGATTCCCGGCGGGGTTAGGGATTTTCTCTGCCTCGTGATGGCTGGGTGTTGTGTGCTGTCCTTAGGTTAGTTAGGTTTAAGTAGTTCTAAGTTCTAGGGGACTTATGACCACAGCAGTTGAGTCCCATAGTGCTCAGAGCCATTTGAACCATTTTTTGAAAAGAGATTATAAGATGAATATCAATAAAAGTAAAAAAAGGGTAATGGAATGTAGCCGAATATAATCAGGGAATACTAAGGGAATTAAAGTAGGAATTCAGACGCTAAAAACAGCAGATGAATTTTGTTATCTGGGCAGAAAACAACCTTATTTCTTGTATGTTTGACTGTTGTTAGGCAGCTACGACTGTTTATGACAATGAAAGATAAATTAAAACAGTCACATGTGTCAGCCACTTTTTGTTTATTTCCATGACACATCTCGATGACTTACAACCTCATATTCAGATGGATCAGTGGATTACATCACGTTGCATACGGCGAACAAAACTGAGATTTAATCCCCTGGTCCACTACATCCAGCAAACAAAAATGTGATGTAATCCACAGATCCACATGAAATGAGCGTGTAAGCCAACGAAACGCGTCGTGGGAGTATACAAAAAGTGACTGTCACATGTGATTGTTTTAATTTATCTTTTACTATCATAAACAGTAGCAGTTACCTATCCACAGTGAAACGTGGACGAAATAAAGTTAGGTTACAATAGCTAGGCAGATACGAAGAGGCTTTCACACGATATACTAGCGGGGCGAGGGATCCATCAAGCCGGTTTTCGAACTGATTACCCGAAAAACAACAGCAACAACAACAACATGAAGAGCTACTAGCTCAAAGGCGTCGGCGACCTTGAAAAGCACGTGTCTGACTTCCATTAGTCACAGTGGCGGTGCCTGCGAAGCGCCGCAACCTTGCCCCAGTGAGTGCAGCATTCCAGAGGGTCCTCTCGCTACGTGTTGGGCTGTGCTGGCACGGGCCCACTGACCGCCGACCTCTGTTGTTATTCTGCTGTAGGTGGCGGCATCTGGGTCACCGGACCAGCCCGGCAAGGGCACTCACTAGGTCTGCGTATACGCAACAGCGAATAATTCGCGCCTTCTGCTAGTTGTTCAGTAATGATAAAATGTTTAATTATTGAAACCGGCATGTTTGTTACTACGCGATAGTGTATTATTGAAGTGATATGTGGATGCTTGCAAATACTTAAAGTACTTCCCCACATTGATCTTCGCGGTATTAGCACAGCAGTCAACACCGGTATTCATACCCTCATGATCGTCTATTTTCTTGCGTTGTTGTTGCTGTCTTCAATTCGAAGACATTTTCGATGCTACTTTCCACACTAGGTTACGCTTTGCAAGCCTCGCAACTGCCAGAACCTAATTCCATTTGAATCAGCCTACTGTATTCAAGTCTTGGCCTTCCTCTATAATTTTTGCTCCCGCGTTTCCTTTTATTAACAAAGCGATGACTCCTTGATGCTCAGAATGTCTCTTATCAACCGACCCCTTATTTCAGTCTAGCTGTGCCATAAATTTCTTTTTTCGCAAACTCGATTCAGCGTCTCCTTATTAGTTATTCTATCTATCTGTCCATCAAATTTTCGGTATCCTTCAGTTAACCACATTTTAAAAACGTCTATTATTTTCTTCTCTGAACTGTTTATCAACCACGTTTCACTTGCATGTGTACTCTACACTCCAGGCAATTGTCTTCCTAACAATTAAATTTATGCTCCATGTTAACAATTTACTCTTTTGCAGAATCACTGTTCTTGCTGTTTCAAGTCTGCAGTTTATATCCTACCTACTTCAGCCGTCATCAGTTATTTTCCTACCCAAATTGCAAAACTTTCAGTGTTCTATTTCCTAACCTAATAGGCTCAGCACCGCTTAATTTATTACCTTCAATTACTCTTGTTGTACTTTTGTTGATTTTAATCTTATAACTTGTGTTCTAGACACTATTAGTTCGAGTCAAGTCCTGTTCCAAGTCATTTTCCGCCTCTCAGAGAACCGTAGAGCCGAAGGCAAATCACAAAGTTTGTATTCCTTCTTGTTGATCTTAATTCTTCAGAAATCTCTTTCGTTTCCTTAACTGCTTGTTCAGTGTGCATACGGCTCTTCTCAACTATTGCCTCGCTTTCATGGCATTTGACTCTCATAACTGCAGTCTGGTTTCTTTACAATTTTTGGTCACATTTAAAAAAGATACTATTTATTTATAACGAACAAAAATCAAATGGTTCAAATGGCTCTGAGCACTATGGGACTTAACAGCTATGGTCATCAGTCCCCTAGAACTTAGAACTACTTAAACCTAACTAACCTAAGGACAACACACAATACCCAGTCATCACGAGGCAGAGAAAACCCCTGACCCCGCCGGAAACGAACCCGGGACCCCGTGCTCGGGAAGCGAGAACGCTACCGCGAGACCACGAGCTGCGGACTTATAACGAACATAGCACTCTAATTCTGAATTACGGAAATTCTAAGACAAAACTAAATAATTAATTAGATATAAGAACTGCGTGCAAAGGACGTACCCCTGTAACGATGTTATGAGGATTTCGTAAGCCTCTATTCGTATAAAGAAGTTTGTGCAATGAAAGTAGATATATAACTATATCTTGAGTATTTATTAAGCCTCTAATATTTAGTATAAACTAATTTTGCTTCTGTTATAGTTCGTAGCCTTCTAGGTATTGTATTCAAAACTTCAGCTGAAACTCTAGGCCCTATTTATGCCCAGGATGTTCCCATGTTGTTAATTTAACGACGAGCACTTTTTATTCACGGTTTACTTGAATAAAGGCAACAAATTTTCTATTGGACTGAAGCCTCGAGACTGAGAAGGTACACTGAAAATCAATACTTTAAGATGTGTACATACTCATGCATATCACGCTGCAATAAAAAGTTATTTGCAGTGAGAGCTTCTTTTAAAATCATTACTTTTCTTTGTGTTTATATAAACGTCTGAATTCAAAATCTCGTCAACAACAATTAGTTATCAAACTTCTGTGCAGCTAATAATGAACTAACTGTGACATTACGATTGAACACAAGCGAAGATTTATGTACTGCGAAATAGGGTGGAACGAAATCGTTAAATTAAGGTAAAAATTGTCATTGGAATGTTAATAAAATTGTGAACTTGTAATGTAACGGTAAAAAATTTGCTTAATATACACGTGTGCGACCTAATACTGGAAGTTCGAATAGGGTGTAAGTTCCGAACTATAACGCTTTAGTTAGAGACAGAGAACAAGCCGTGACTGAAGAAGACTAGGGAAACAAAGGGTATCCTAAATCGAGATGGATGGACCGGGTTTTGAATCCTGATCCTACCCTGTGAGAGTGCAGTGTATTTACCTCTGTGACACTTCGCTCGATGCCCGAATCCAAAGTTGTACATGAATAGCAGTTTAAGCTGAAAGGCTGAACTTTATCCGAATTCACGCCGCTTAATAAAACTTACAGTTGAAGGTACAGAATAACACAAGCATTTTTATCTCCAAGAACACTAAATTCTTTTGTTTCTCAGTCATCGCGGTCGAGCTTAATTTCATTTAAGCATGCATACAGATGGCGGTAGTATCGCGTACACAAGGTATAAAAGGACAGTGCATTGATGGAGCTGTCATTTTAATTTAGCCGATTCATGTGAAAAGATTTCCGACGTGATGATAGCCGCAAGACGATAATTAAAAGACTTTGGACATGGAATGGTAGCTGGTGCTAGTACTCAATATTCCGAGATCCACAGTGCATAAGAATGGGCCGAGATTACCAAATACCAGGCCTTACCTCTCACCATGGGCAACGATCGAGAGCATCGTCTGCCTAGAGTTTTCATTGCTCTCAGACAAGTAACACTGCGTGAAATAACTGCAGAAATACGAGGGCAGTTCAATAAGTAATGCAACACATTTTTTTTATCGGCCAATTTTGGTTGAAAAAACCGGAAATTTCTTGTGGAATATTTTCAAACATTCCCTCTTCGTCTCGTATAGTTTCATTGACTTCCGACAGGTGGCAGCGCTGTACGGAGCTGTTAAAATGGCGTCTGTAACGGATGTGCGTTGCAAACAACGGGCAGTGATCGAGTTTCTTTTGGCGGAAAACCAGGGCATCTCAGATATTCATAGGCGCTTGCAGAATGTCTACGGTGATCTGGCAGTGGACAAAAGCACGGTGAGTCGTTGGGCAAAGCGTGTGTCATCATCGCCGCAAGGTCAAGCAAGACTGTCTGATCTCCCGCGTGCGGGCCGGCCGTGCACAGCTGTGACTCCTGCAATGGCGGAGCGTGCGAACACACTCGTTCGAGATGATCGACGGATCACCATCAAACAACTCAGTGCTCAACTTGACATCTCTGTTGGTAGTGCTGTCACAATTGTTCACCAGTTGGGATATTCAAAGGTTTGTTCCCACTGGGTCCCTCGTTGTCTAACCGAACACCATAAAGAGCAAAGGAGAACCATCTGTGCGGAATTGCTTGCTCGTCATGTGGCTGAGGGTGACAATTTCTTGTCAAAGATTGTTACAGGCGATGAAACATGGGTTCATCACTTCGAACCTGAAACAAAACGGCAATCAATGGAGTGGCGCCACACCCACTCCCCTACCAAGAAAAAGTTTAAAGCCATACCCTCAGCCGGTAAAGTCATGGTTACAGTCTTCTGGGACGCTGAAGGGGTTATTCTGTTCGATGTCCTTCCCCATGGTCAAACGATCAACTCTGAAGTGTATTGTGCTACTCTTCAGAAATTGGAGAAACGACTTCAGCGTGTTCGTAGGCACAAAAATCAGAACGAGCTTCTCCTTCTTCATGACAACGCAAGACCTCACACAAGTCTTCGCACCCGAGAGGAGCTCACAAAACTTCAGTGGACTGTTCTTCCTCATGCACCCTACAGCCCCGATCTCGCACCGTCGGATTTCCATATGTTTGGCCCAATGAAGGACGCAATCCGTGGGACGCACTACGCGGATGATGAAGAAGTTATTGATGCAGTACGACGTTGGCTCCGACATCGACCAGTGGAATGGTACCGTGCAGGCATACAGGCCCTCATTTCAAGGTGGCGTAAGGCCGTAGCATTGAATGGAGATTACGCTGAAAAATAGTGTTGTGTAGCTAAAAGATTGGGGAATAACCTGGTGTAATTCAATGCTGAATAAAACAACCCCTGTTTCAGAAAAAAAATGTGTTGCATTACTTATTGAACTGCCCTCGTAAATGTGGGACAAACGATGAATGCATCCTTTGGAACAGTGCAGCGAAATTTGGTGTTAATGGGCTATGGCAGCAGATGACCGATGCGAATGTCTTTACTATGAACACGACTTCGCCTGCAGTTCCTCTCTTGGGCTCGTGACCATATCGGTTGAATTCTAGTCGAACTGAAAACCGTGGCCTGGTCAGATGAGTCTCGATTTGATTTGGTAACAATTGACGATAGGGTTCGAGTCGGGCGCAGACCCTACAAAGTCAGTAAGGCACTGTACGAGATGATGGTGGCTCCATAATGATGTGCGCTGTATTTACATAGAATGGACGGGTTCCTCTGGTCAGACTAAACCATTGACTAGAAATGATTATGTTCGGCTACTCTGAGACCATTTACTGCTATTCATAGACTTCGTATTCCCGAGCAACGACGGAATTTTTATGGATGACAATGCGACATGTCAGCAGGCCACAAGTCTTCGCGGTTGGTTTAAAGAACATTCTGGACAGTTCGACCGAACCGCTCAATAGCCTGACGTAAATCCCATCAAACATTTATGGGACATAATCGAGAAGTCAGTACGTGCACAAAATCCTGTAGGGGCAACACTTGCGCCATTATGGACGGATACAGAGGCACATGGGTCAATATTTATGTTGGGGATTTCCAAAGACTTACTGAGTCCGTGCCACGTCCAGATTCTGCACTACACCGTGCAAAATGAGGTCCGATGCGATATCAGGATGTATGCCATGACTTTTGTCACCACACTGTAATGCAACGATTAGCTTGCTAACGCGTTATAGAGTACAGTTTTGACAATTCTACAGTGATTTACAACTTTATCTCTTACTTCCGATCCAATACCCTAGCTCTTGTTTCTTCTTTAGCCAGTTCTCTGCAAAAGGTCATCTTTCGGTTATAGCCACCACGATCGCTGTGATACTGTTAAAACCGATTTAACCTAAGATTCCTTCTTTTCTGTTCTCTTAAGTATATTCTAGAAGGTATGTTTGATAAACATTTACTATGATCACACGCAGTTACACTACTGGCCATTAAAATTGCTACACCAAGAAGAAATGCATATGATAAACGGGTACTCATTGGACAAGTATATTATACTAGAACTGACATGTAATTACATTTTCACACAATTTGGGTGCATAGATCCTGAGAAATCAGTTCCCAGAACAACCACCTCTCGCCGTAATAACGGCCGTGATGCGCCTGGGCATTGAGTCAAACAGAGCTTGGATGGCGTGTACAGGTACAGCTGCCAATGCAGTTTCAACACGATACCACAGTTCATCAAGAGTAGTGACTGGCGTATTGTGACGAGCCAGTTGCTCCGCCACCATTGACCAGACGTTTTCAACTGGTTAGAGATCTGGAGAATGTGTTGGGCAGGGCACCAGTCGAACATTTTCTGTATCCAGAAAGGCCCGTACAGGACCTGCAACATGCAGTCGTCCATTATCCCGCGGAAATGTAGGGTTTCGCAGGGATCGAATGTAGGGTAGAGCCACGGGTCGTAAAACATCTGAAATGTAACGTCCACTGTCCAAAGTGCCGTCAATGCGAACAAGAGGTGACCGAGACGTGTAACCAACGGCACCCCATACCATCACGCCGCGTGATACGCCAGTATGGCGATGACGAATACACGCTTCCAATGTGCGTTCACCGCGATGTCGCCAAACACGGATGCGTCCATCATGATGCTGTAAAAATAACCGAAAAAATCCGAAAAAATGACGTTTTGCCACTCGTGCACCCAGGTTCGTCGTTGAGTACACCATCGTAGGCGCTCCTGTCTGTGATGGAGCGTCAAGAGTAACCGCAGCCGTGGTCTTCGAGCTGATAGTCCATGCTACTGCAACCGTCGTCGAAGTGTCGTGCAGATGGTTGTTGTCTTGCAAACGTCCACATCTGTTGACTCAGGGCCATGCGGATAAGATGACTGTCATCTCGACTGCTTGTGATACGAGGCCGTTGGGATCCAGCACGGCGTACCGTATTACCCTCCTGAACCCACCGATTCCATATTCTGCCAACAGTCATTGGATCTCGACCAACGCGAGCAGCAATGTCGTGGTACGATAAACCGCAATCGCGATAGGCTACAATCCGACCTTTATCAAAGTCGGAAACGTGATGGTACGCATTTCTCCTCCTTAAACGAGGCATGACAACAACGTTTCACCAGGCAACGCCGGTCGACTGCTGTTTTTGTATGAGAATTCGGTTGGAAACTTTCCTCATGTTAGCAAGTTATAGGTGTCGCCACCAGCGCCAACCTTGTGTGAATGCCCTGAAAAGCTAATAATTTGCATGTCACAGCATCTTCTTCCTGTCGGTTAAATTTGGCGTCTGTAGCACGTCATCTTCGTGGTTAGCAATTTTAATTGCCAGTAGTGTCAATATATTTCTACATTTTCTCATTAATCGAGGAAGTCATAAATACAATTCGTAAGGCTAAATGTAAATTAGCAAGAGATTCTGTATGTATATTGCGGAAAAATATGGTCGTAATTTTATAAATCTTTGTCACATATGAGGCAACAGTTTGTTTCAGATAATATAATTTTGTGTTCTAATGTTGGTGTTCCTGTATATGTTAAAAGTTTATTTTTATAGCATGCTCTAAAACAGATTATAGATGATCACAAGATTTAGTAAATAAACGAGTGACATTAAAACTTATTGACTAGTCACCTGCTCGGTTTACGTTTAAAACTTATTCCTGTGACCATGATGCTAAGCTTCAAAATATGTTATCAACCGCAGTCCACGACCTCGGATTGGAAAGAGATCTTGAGGATACATACCAAGAAGTTTTAATTTTAATTTTATTTGTACATACACGAAATCTCGAGGGTAGAATTCAGACCCACTATGTGCGAGTTTATGTTGCCTGTCGTTCTTTCTAGAGCCTAAATTTGTTTCTTACAATAATAAGTGGACGGTCTTGGATATTATTCTTGATGTACTCTGAATAAACATGAAAAATTTACTGAACCACCGTGCCTCTCGAGAAAATATTTCAGCCTCATACACTAACTTACATACAGTTATGCAGAATAGTAATTTCCCTGTGTTGACACTGGTTATATTTTACAAGTTGAAATTAACTCATAAAAGTTTTATGTCTAAATATATGTCCGTCTCCATAGCTGAGTGGTTAGCGCGGTAGAGTGCTATGCGAGGGTCACGGTTTCAATTCCCAACTGGGTCGGAGATTTTCTCCTCTGAGGGAGTGGGTGTTGTGTTGTCTCCATCATCATGTCATCCTCATCGACACGCAAGTCGTCGAAGTTTTGTCAATTAAAAAGACTTGTGCCAGACGACCGGTCTATTTGACCGGAGGCTCTAGCCGCACGAGGTTTCAGTTCATCTAAATATATGTATCTAAGTGTGAAATTTCAGCAGTGGATCGTTCAGCAACCCTTAGCTTCTCTCCCGTAGTGTCCGCCGCTGGAGTTTGAAGGCTATCTCAGTGACTCTGTTGCCCTTAGTAAACGTTCAAGTGACTGCTGTTCTTTCGATCATCTGTTGATCGACCCTGGAAAGGATCCTAGTCCGATGAGCATTAATGGATAACTCTTCCATAAATCTCAGTATAGAAACTGCATTTGCCCTAGCGAGTTTGTGTGTTCTTCTCATAATGAGATCACTTCCGGCGCATTTTGTCACTTTCAAATCGGTGATCCAGTGTCGTGGGATGGAACGGTATTATATCTTTCCGCCAATGTTACATTTGTTTCTATTTATTACTAAGGGTCAGCCACTGCACTAAGCGTCGAACCTCACTAAATCTTCCTACAGGGTGTTTCAAAAATGACCGGTATATTTGAAACGGCAATACAAACTAAACGAGCAGCGATAGAAATACACCGTTTGTTGCAATATGCTTGGGACAACAGTACATTTTCAGGCAGACAAACTTTCGAAATTACAGTAGTTACAATTGTCAACAACAGATGGCGCTGCGGTCTGGGAAACTCTATAGTACGATATTTTCCACATATCCACCATGCGTAGCAATAATATGGCGTAGTCTCTGAATGAAATTACCCGAAACCTTTGACAACGTGTCTGGCGGAATGGCTTCACATGCAGATGAGATGTACTGCTTCAGCTGTTCAATTGTTTCTGGATTCTGGCGGTACACCTGGTCTTTCAAGTGTCCCCACAGAAAGAAGTCACAGGGGTTCATGTCTGGCGAATAGGGAGGCCAATCCACGCCGCCTCCTGTATGTTTCGGATAGCCCAAAGCAATCACACGATCATCGAAATATTCATTCAGGAAATTAAAGACGTCGGCCGTGCGATGTGGCCGGGCACCATCTTGCATAAACCACGAGGTGTTCGCAGTGTCGTCTAAGGCAGTTTGTACCGCCACAAATTCACGAAGAATGTCCAGATAGCGTGATGCAGTAATCGTTTCGGATCTGAAAAATGGGCCAATGATTCCTTTGGAAGAAATGGCGGCCCAGACCAGTACTTTTTGAGGATGCAGGGACGATGGGACTGCAACATGGGGCTTTTCGGTTCCCCATATGCGCCAGTTCTGTTTATTGACGAAGCCGTCCAGGTAAAAATAAGCTTCGTCAGTAAACAAAATGCTGCCCACATGCATATCGCCGTCATCAATCCTGTGCACTATATCGTTAGCGAATGTCTCGTGCAGCAATGGTAGCGGCACTGAGGGGTTACTGCGTTTGAATTTTGTATGGATAGAGGTGTAAACTCTGGCGCATGAGACGATACGTGGACGTTGGCGTCATTTGGACCGCAGCTGCAACACGGCGAACGGAAACCCGAGGCCGCTGTTGGATCACCTGCTGCACTAGCAGCGCGTTGCCCTCTGTGGTTGCCGTACGCGGTCGCCCTACCTTTCCAGCACGTTCATCCGTCACGTTCCCAGTCCGTTGAAATTTTTCAAACAGATCCTTTATTGTATCGCTTTTCGGTCCTTTGGTTACATTAAACCTCCGTTGAAAACTTCGTCTTGTTGCAACAACACTGTGTTCTAGGCGGTGGAATTCCAACACCAGAAAAATCATCTGTTCTAAGGAATAAACCATGTTGTCCACAGCACACTTGCACGTTGTGAACAGCACACGCTTACAGCAGAAAGACGACGTACAGAATGGCGCACCCACAGACTGCGTTGTCTTCTATATCTTTCACATCACTTGCAGCGCCATCTGTTGTTGAAAATTGTAACTACTGTAATTTCGAAAGTTTGTCCGCCTGAAAATGTACTGTTGTCCCAAGCATATTGCAACAAACGGTGTATTTCTATCGCTGCTCGTTTAGTTTTTATTGCCGTTTCAAATATACCGGTCATTTTTGAAACACCCTGTACATTTCAGTACAATCCTTTGGCGTTGCAATATACCATATACAACAGTATCATCAGGGAACCACCTCACGGATCTTCTGACATTACCTGTAAGATGAGTGTAAGGGAACTGGACACATAACTAAGAAGACAACAGTTTTTAGTGTCTCTCGAAACTGGCGTGAAGAGTGGTTGGAAAGTTCAAAATATTGACCAGTCGTGGAAGTTCGAGCCAAAGATTTTGGAGCCATAGCTGCTCTTCGTACACAGGTGGGTGGCATGCACCACAGGTTAGCAGATCAAGAACACCCGTTGCTCTTTCGTAGGAAGGGAGGTAACAGTCCATCAGGCCGTGCGTACCTAAAAAACAACACTATTTTCTGACCAAAACTGAGCGCATGAATCAACGTTTAACGTTTGTATGTCTTATACTGTTTTAATTCAAGACAAATAGGCAAAGAGGGACTTTCTCCCACCATATACTCGGGGAAAGTTACTTGTTTCCCCAAGATCGGTAGTACTTTATAAATTGTATTGAAGGGAATTATAATACGTACAGAGAGGTACCGAGCCAAGCTGACTGGCACAACATTCGTTCTTCTAGCTGGCCGATAAATGACGCGGCTCAGACGCGACGCATGTTCACCAAGATTCGAGGCTGGCGGATGCAGGAGAGGTTGGCCTCTGATAGTTCACCGCACTGGTGGCTTCTGGTGCGGTTTATCTTGCGACTGTGGCGGTGGTCCTCTCACCTAGTAAACAATTCTTGGCCCAGCCGTGTCTACAACAGTACATTAGAATAGGGATAGTGCTTCACTGAAGCTAGTCGAAAAAATGTAAGCGGGCGTTCACTAAGTAATGCAACACATATTTTCCTCGGACAATTTCGACTGAAAAAATGCGGAAATTAATATGGCATATCGCGGAATATTCTCCATTCAGCCCCTATAGTTTCATGAAGTTTCGATAGGTGGCAGGGCTATGCTAGAGTTCAAAATGGCACCTATAAAGAAAGTATGAAACTTCCTGGTATATTAAAACTATGTGCCAGACCGAGACTCGAACTCGGGACCTTTGCCTTTCGCGGGCAACTGGCCTACCATTTGAGCTACCCAAGCACGACTTTCGCCCCCTCCTCACAGCTTTACTTCTGCCTGTACCTCTTCTCCTACCCTCGAAAGTTCACAGAATCTTCTCTGCGAACCTTGCAGAACTAGGACCCCTGGAAGAAAGGATAATGAGGAGGCATGGCTTAGCCACAGCCCGGGGGATCTTTCCAGAATGAAATTTTCACTCTGAAGCGGAGTGTGCGCTGATATGAAACTTCCTGGCAAATTAAAACTGTGTGTCAGACCGGGACTCGAACTCGGAACCTTTGCCTTTCGGCAAAGGACGGGGCGTGAGTTGTGCTTGGGTAGCTCCGATGGTAGAGCAATGGCTGCGAAAGGCAAAGGTCCCGAATTCAAGTCTCGGTCTGGCACACAGTTTTAATGTGCCAGGAAGTTTCATATCAGAGCACACTCCGCTGCAGAGTGAAAATGTCATTCTGGAAAGAAAGTATGTTCGAAGCAGAGAGCTGTAATTGAGTTTCTCTTGGATGAAAATCAAAACATCGCAGACATTCATAGCCGCTTGCAGAATGTTTACAGAGACGCGGCAGTTAACAAAAGCATGGTGAGTTGTTGGGCGAGGCATCTGTCATCATCGCAGCATGGTCTTACAAACGTGTCCGATCTCCCGCGTGCCAGCCGGCCGCACACAGCTTAGACTCCTGCTTGCTGGAACGTGCGGACACCCTCATTCGAGGTGATCGACGGATCACAATCAAACAAGTCGCTGCAGGACTGGAGGTCTCTGTTGGCAGTGTTGATGCTCACACACTCGTCCACCGCTGGGTTCCTCGCTGCCTAACAGAAGACCACAAAGAGCAACGAATGACCATCTGTGCGGAATTGCTTGCACGTTACGAGCCTGATCGTGATATTTTTTTGTCGGACATCGTCACAGGCGATGAGACATGGTTTCTTCACTTCGTACCAGAAACAAAACTGCTGTTCATGGAGCGGCGTCATTTCATCTCTCTTCGGAAGAAAAAGTTCAAAGCTCCCCGCTCAGTCAATAAAGTCACGGTGACGATTTTTATTCTGTTTGATGCCCTCCCTCATGGCGCAACGATCAACTCTGAAGTGTACGGTGCTACCCTCAGTAAACTGAAGAAACGACTTCATCGTGTTCGTCGCCACAAAAATGCAAACGAACTTCCCTTTCTCCATGACAACTCAAGGCCTCACACATGTCTGCGTACCTGAGAGGGGCTCACAAAACTTTAGTGGTCATCCACCCTACAGCTTGCACCTTCCGATTTCCATCTGGCTAAGTGAAGGATGCATTCTGCGAGAAGCAGTACGTGCATGATGGCGAGGTTGTTGATGCGGCAAGACGGTGGCTCCGACGTCGACCCATTACAGTGGTAACATGCAGACAAGCAGTCCCTCCCAGTGAGGTGGCGTAAGGCTGTAGCACTTAACGGAGATTATGTTGAAAAACAGTGTTTTGTAGCCAAAAGAGTGGAGAATAATATAGCTCATTGGAATCCAGAGCAAAACCAACTTGCTCTCAGTAAAAAAAAGTGTTGCATTACTTATTGAACACCTCTCGTATTTCAGGCTGAGCTAGCTTTAACAAACATAGTGTTTCGCTGAATCGACACTGTTTTTTTCCTTCGTGGTGGAAACCTGGTGACGATCTTGGAATTCTTCTAGTCCCTGTTGTTGTTGTTGTTGTTGGTGTTGTTGTTTCTATGATTTATGCGGTGTGGTGGGTACGTCCGTTATGGAAAATGCACAGATCTGAAGGTATAGCTGGATGCTGAATGTGTTTGAGCAGTAGAAAATAGATCTCGGTCCACTAGTTCCGGCAGACAGCGGAATCGCAATGCAGCGCGTCATACATTTCCATCATAGCATTTATACATGCCGTAAACACAACGGCGTTACAGACATTCCTTTAGGGTACCTCCGAAATTACTTTCAAATCTGCCGATTGGTCCCCATAGGTTGTTACTCTTGTCGCAGGCCGTTGTGGCCGAGAGGTTCTAGGCGCTTCAGTCCGAAACCGCGCTGCTGCTACGGTCGCAGGTTCGAATCCTGCCTCGAGAATGGATGTGCGTGATGTCATTAGGTTAGTTAGGCTTAAGTAGTTATAAGTCTAGGGGACTGATGACCTCAGATGTTAAGTCCCATAGTGCATAGGACCATTTGAACCATTTTACTCCTGTCATAATAAAATGCTAGGAAGTCGAACATTATTTTTGGTTGTTCAAGGAAATTCTTACCTTGCCCCAGATTAAGCACCAAGAGTGACAATCACCCAGATGTTATATGGTGAGGAACAGTACACAGCTGGGTGAAAGCGTTGATGTCACAACGCACGTAAACATTATTGTTAACGGGATGACACCTCTCTGCTCTATACCACGCCACATCGCCCCCTCCACCCCTCTATACACCGAACGACTTAGCGTGTGGTCATAACGCTGAAGACTGCATGAAATCCCTCCCCCAGTCTGTGGCTAAGCCATGTCTCCGCAATATCCTTTGTTTCAGGAGTGCTAGTTCTGCAAGGTTCGCAGGAGAGCTTCTGTAAAGTTTGGAAGGTAGGAGACGAGGTACTGTCAGAAGTAAACCTGTGAGGACGGGGCGTGAGTCGTGCTTGGGTAGCTCAGTTGGTAGAGCACTTGCTCGCGAAAGGCAAAGATACCGAGTTCGAGTCTCGGTCCGGCACACAGTTTTAATCTGCCAGGAAGTTTCACTGCATGAAATGTTCTAATTTGTTTTCTGGTGAGCTTACCTATGCATTTATAGAAACGTTAGGCTTCAGTCGCTTTAAAGGGGTAAGAAGTACCCCAGTCCATTAGTTTAGAAGCTAGGTTACAATATTTTGAAATACGATGTTGAGGATGCAGGCCTTGGTACACTTATTTCGCTTAGAGCTTTTCCCCTGCTTGCTAACCTTCGCTGTGTCACCGCCTCCGACCACGCCGTCTGACACAGTTGGCGCGTGTGTAATACACACACACACACACACACACACATACACACACACACACAAACAGAGCAGAGCGCGGCACATGTCCGGCCGGCTCTGCTGTGATTCACGCTGCTGGGAGTCCACGGGTCGAGGCTGGACATGTAGGTTTCCACGACAGCTCACATACGTTACGGCGCACTGTTGGACACTAACTGGCGGTATTTTTGGTCTGGCCAGCTGTTCCGCAATCACGTGTAGCTGCAACGCTTAGTCATGCCTGCTGCAGCTGCTTTAGGACAGAATAGTTGCGATTTAAAGTTTTAAATTTAATTTAGCACAATAAACATAAGATGGCCCGAACGAGTTGTTTCCAAATCAGAACAAATTTTTCAAAAGAAAAGAGCTGAGCCGGAAGTACAGCTTTTCAACGGAAATTTCTTGTTGCTCGGTCAGAAATAGTTTACAATGACGATCCGAAAGAAACTAATGAAC
Organism: Schistocerca nitens; assembly: GCF_023898315.1. NCBI lineage: Eukaryota > Metazoa > Arthropoda > Insecta > Orthoptera > Acrididae > Schistocerca > Schistocerca nitens. Next base: position 142,958,368 of record NC_064622.1, on the reverse strand, counting down.
AGGCCTCTCGCATCTGCTAAGATATTTCTGTAAGTTACGAGAAGGAGGGTCACTCCAAAAGAAATGAACACTATTTTTTTTTAAATCCATCTTCTATTCTACTTGTTTGAAAGTTTTACAGTATGTAGATACATCCTTTAGGAACAATATTTTTATTTCTCCACATAATTTGCATCCCTCTCAACTGCTTTACGCCATCTTGGAACCAGCGCCTGTATACCCGCACGGTAAAATTCTGGACCAACCTGTTGGAGCCACTGTTTGGCAGCGTGCACAAGGGAGTCATCATCTTCAAACCTTGTTCCACAAGGAGAGTCTTTCAGTTTCCCAAAGAGCTGATAGTCACAAGGAGCCAGGTCAGGACTGTAAGGCGGGTGTTTCAGTGTTGTCCGTCCGAGTTTTGTGATCGCTTCCATGGTTTTTTGACTGTCATGTGGTCGTGCATTGTCGTGCAACAGCCAAACATCCTGCTTTTGCCGATGTGGTCGAATATGACTCAGTCGAGCTTGAAGTTTCTTCAGTGTCGTCACATATGCATCAGAATTTATGGTGGTTCTACTTGGCATGATGTCCACAAGCAAGAGTCCTTCGGAATCGAAAAGAACCGAAGCCATAACTTTCCCAGCAAAAGGTGTGGTCTTGAATTATTTTTTCTTGGGTGAATTTGCATGATGCCACTCCACTGATCTTTTCGTCTCTGGTGAAAAATGATGGAGCCATGTTTCATCACCTGTCACAATTCTTCCAAGAAGTTCATCTCCACCATTCTCGTACTGTTCTAAAAGTTCGCTCCATACCGTTTTTCTTGTTTCTTTGTGAGCCACTGTCCACATCCTGGGAACCCACCTGGCACAAACCTTTTTTAACGCCAGCACTTTCAATATTCTGGAAACACTTCCTTCCCTTATCCCAACGTAGCGTGTCAATTCGTTCATTGTGATGCGTCTGTCAGCAGTCACCAATTCGTTAGCTCTCTGCACATTGTTTGGAGTGTGTGCAGTACGAGGCCTGCCGCTGCGAGGACAATCCTCAATATTGCCGTGCCCGCTTTCAGCACGTAACCTGCTTGCCTACTGACTAACTGTACTGCGATCGACAGCAGCATCTCCATATACCTTTTTCAACCTCTTGTGGATGTTTCACACTGTCTCGTTTTCACAGCACAGGAATTCTATGACAGCACGTTGCTTCCGACGAACGTCAAGTGTAGCAGCCATCTTGAAGACATGCTGTGACGGCGCCACTCACGGGAACAGGTTGAATTAAGTTTAAAAACAAGCGGGAAGGATCTATCTACACACTGTAAAACTTTCACACATGCAGAATGAAAACTGTATTTTTACAAAACTAATGTGCATTTCTTTTGGAGTGACTCTCGTAGAACGAAAACCATAAATGTGAAATTCTCATACTCCGTTGCGTTTACATTGTAGTTAATGGTGACTAGCTTTGAATGTATTTGTTCATTTTGAAACAATTACTTGAGTCGTTCTCACATGATTAATAAACCAATCTTGTAGTATTATGTCAATACATTTCGAGGTGTTCTCAAAAGCTCACATTTGAACATTCTGTAAATATACTATGAAATCATTTTGCTATTCACATGAGAGCGACTCAGTTAATAATTTCACAGTGAATAAATACGTTCGAAGCTAATCACCATGACCTCAAATACGAATTCAACAAAGACAAAAAAAATTAAGCAGTAATAATCCAAAATCATAAAGCTTAGGATGGGATATGAATAACAAGACCAGCATAGGCATCTGAACAGGATCATAAAGCAAATATTTCCACCAATTCTGACATACGCAGATGAACGACGAGTTCCTCCAAATCCACACCGCGAATTTCGGAGGTAAGTGAAATAATTCTCTAGACTGAATATGATAGAAAGGTAAGAAAATAACCAAATTTTATGATAAATAAGACAAGAGTAGACGATAATGTGAACGAAACGGAGAAGGACATACACTTCCAGACTGAAAGTATGCAGACACTTATTAGTGAACATTAATAGGGGGCGTGTCCGCCCTCAGTCTCTTTGACAACTTTGCTGGCGACACTTTCAATGAACTATGTGAATGTCTGTGGAGGAGTGGTAGCTCATTCTTCGTCAACATTCATATCCAGAGAAAGTGGCAATATTGGACGCAGGTGTCTGGAGCTATGACGACGTTCTAATGCATCCCAAAGGTGATCCGTTACATTCAGGTCAGGACACTGGGAAGGCCAGTCCATTTCTAGAATCTTACTGTCCACAGATCGTTGCCTGACGGACGCTGCTTTATGACAGGGTGGACTGACATGCTGAAACAAAAAGAAAATCATCATCTACGAACAACTCCTCTATTGTACACGGTACGGAATGCTGTACATCCTTTCACATTTAGCGTTTTCTTAAGCACAACCATGACAAGCCCCCCCCCCTCCCCCATACCGTAAAGCCACCTCCTGTATATTTTACCGTTGCCACTACACATGATGGCGGGTAATGTGCCCTTTCCTAAGCCGTGCTCCTTTTTTTTGGAAATATTCCAATCAGAGAAATTCCTAGCTATTGAAGACATTGAACTCTCCCGATAACAGCTCAGTATTTTATTCTACAGACACATTTTGCAATTCCTTCATAAGCCACACATTTTCTTTGGAAATAGGTGTATCAATTTTTCCTTTGGCAACGACAAGTAGTGCACGACATCATTCTCATTCAGTGGCAATGGCAGTTTCATTATTGTACACCATGCAGGTAGAAAGAGACATATAATTTGGTTATCCACATGCAGGCAAATCCTTACACAAACAATGCCTTACAGTTTAAGCCATTTCACCAAATGTCTCATGCGATATAATCTAGGCAATTGTACACATGCATGAAGCAGATGGAATATTCTCTCACCCCTGTTTGTTTCAATAAGAATGATTTGTATACATCACATTAAAAATGCTGAGGTAACGTAGCTCATAATACATTATCTACAACAAGAGTGCTACAGTCGGAATGATCTGTGTACGTCACGCTATGATGTTCTCTTTATCATCAAGTATGTATTGTTTATCATCTGTTGCCGACAATGTCAATTTACAGTGCTGTAGAGTGGGTACTGTATGTCACTTGGAGCGAAATATATACTGAGCAAACGAGTTATCAACCTCATTTAATTCACATCCTCCAAATCATTAGTGCTCAATTCCTTAGATGATGAGCATTTCACATCTTTCGCGCTACACATTATATGTTGTGTTCAAAATTCAAGAGCGTTCATTTTTTTCTCTCAGTCCTCTGAGTTCCGTAATAATGTACCCTGATAATTCATCTTCCATTACATCCGCTTCCTTTTTCTTGACGCGTGGGATGTTGTAAACGTTATTGTTGAGATAACCCAAATTATCAAACCATCTATGTACATCACTTTAGATAACAAACATGATAAATATCTGAGATATTTAAACGATATATTAAGCTCTGAGTGTCTATGTAACACATTTTAACGCTTTTACGTCATAATTCTTCAACATATACCCATATTGTAAATCTACACGAAGAATATTAGAAGTATCGAAATAGCCATTACTGCTGCTATGGGTTTATTAAAAACAATAACTGTGCTTAATTGAATTGCAAGTATATTCTCTGTAAATACAACAATGCACTTGAATTTCAGTTTGTCAATCAGAGCAGCAGCCTCATACATACATTTCCAACTTGTTATTTGCTACGTATTACTCATTTTTTCGACATTCTGCTTAGTTTGCCAATGACAACTCATAGGTTTGAAAAATTCTTTTCCAACTTGTTTTTTTTTTTTCATTTATACTTTCAGCATTAATATCTACATAGGGTTTCATCCAAGGAGCTTAATGGAACCATCACATCCGGCGAAATTTGCTCCGAGTATGATTATTGTTTGGAGTACTTTAACTTTTTGTAGTGAATCAACAAATTTTTATCGCATGATATGAAATCGGCTTCCATGGAACTCCAACCTTGCTGATAATTCATGTTTCTTGTATGTCCATCCTCCTGACGGGAGGTCTTTAGGACGAGGGCAGTTTACTACTGTGAGAAAATAAAACGCCTACAGCCGTCCTTAAAATTTTATTTATTTTGTGGCAACCAGTTTTGGTGCTTCAATCTGCCATCTTCAGGCTGTAGTTGATGCAGAAGGGGTTGACACTGGGAAGGCGTTGACACTGGCAGTTGATGGCAAGAGAGCTGAACAAAATAAATAATATCATAAAGACGGCTGTAGGCGTTTTATTTTCTCACAATTGCTGATACTTGGTGGTGGAAGCATTTTATCTGGGAATAATGGAAGATCGGAAAAAAGTTCATGGATATTTTCCAGATAAGATCAGTTTTAAAAAGTGTCTTATCTGAATCAACTGGTATGCTCTTTACATAAAAATAGTTCATAGAGGCGTGCAAAATCAGAGAATGGTAGGAACTGCCCATATGCAGAGACTATGAACATCGACGTATGAAACACAAAGTTCATCATTATTTTCATTATAATCAGCCATGAACCTATTGTTTCCAACAGCGTGTGTACGTGAACTGAAAACTGTACCACTCCTGGTGCCATGCTCAGCAAATTATAAATTGCAATTTTACATTACTATTTACATTACTATTGTTCAGAAAAGCTTCCCAAGCTAAACCAGATGCAGTCACATAATGAGTTGGATGGTGCTCGTACATTTTGAGATATAGTGCATGGAAATTTTCAGAGATATTGACCAATGGCAAAATTTCAATTTTAAAATATACCTTGGAGTAATGTACTAATGCGTTGCATGCATATAAACACTACACCTTGTACATCCTTGGGAATTCGTATTATTTGGTAGATGTTTCACTGGTCAGCAAGCCATTGATAATATCAACTGATTGCAACTGTTCATCCAACAAAACGGAATCGTCAGTTATATACTCATGTGTAAACACCCTTTTCTTGTTACTCAAACTAAACTATACACTCTCACAGAAGTACTTTCTTCTCATTTTCAACTTATCAGGATTTAAATACAAGATACATATTTCTAGACAGCGTGCCACGAAACTAATGGAATCTATAAACAAAATTTTCTCTATGAGACAAATATTCATCTTCTTGATAAACAAAATTTTCTCTTTGAGACAAATATTCGTCTTCTTGTTTTGCAATAAGTAATTTTTTATGTATTCAGCAGTCAGACACAGCTCTTTGCTAAGTCATTCTGTAAGGTGACTGTTTTTGGCCTCCGTAGGTGATCAACTAATGTAATTAATTTGGTCGATTAGATTAACGTATTTATATCATTTGAGATCGAATTTTTCGTGGGGTTATCGGCTTATTAATCATACTTGTTTGATACTGGACAACTTCACACCAACTACTGTAATATCGCTTGCCTTACAAAAGTAATTTGCACGCTGTCTAGGATAGCGATAGAGGCTGAGGAAGTGACGGACTTCGGGCACGTCGTGGGTGAGGTTTGGAGTTTTTGCTCAGCAGAGCGAAGAGCACAATTTTTACAGCCCACTGCAAAGCCGTCTTGTGGCGGTCCAGCGAGTGCAATCTCATGTTGTGAGGAGCGCGAGTGAAAGTTGCAAGGAGACAGCAAAGAGCCGTCTCCCAAGAAATGGCTGAAGTTTTTTTCCGCCCATCGGAATGCATCTCCTGCCACCTCGCAGGTGCCCAGGAATTAAGAATACTTCCCTCGAAGAACGCAGAGCTCTTTCCTGCTGCTGTTTCCAGGTGTCCCTGTAATGAAGGCCATATTTGGCTGAGTCGAGAGCCCACATTAGTGAACCGTGGCAGAAGGTGTCAGGGTTTCCTTGATGGTGTCAAGCCACACTCACCACTGTGCAATTTATTGTTTGTTTGAGACATTGCTGGCAAATAGTCCAGTGATAACTTTCAACCTTAGTTTGAGAAAATGCTGATTGTGCCACGTGAAGCAGTATCATTTTGTTTCTCTGCGAGCAGTTGGACTAATATGTGCTCCTCTGTTGGAGCTTTAGGCATTCCAAAGTACTCACTTACGACTGCGCGCTTGAGTCAAGTGTCTACTCCTGGGAAGCGGGCAAGCAGTTTGTCTTGACTCGTGAACGGGCTCTGTACTTGAGTAACTTCGAATGTAGGAGTTTGCGAATGCAGCTACTTGTCTACTGTGTAGTTAAATTCACATCCGCACATCCTACTTCGTCTCCACGCCATCTGCACTCTTCCGCAGATCCTCATGGCAGACGTGCTCTTTACTCGACTGTTTATGGTGATATACGTGTCATAGCTTGACAAATAGGGAACCGTGATGATAAATGTGTTCAGTTCCACTAGATTGTTCTCTGAGCTCACTGTTACCGGCACCAGTAAGGGTAGGTGTTTTTAGTAACAAGGAAACTAGACGGTGTCAACCATTTAAGTGTTTTTATTGTGAAAAAGGGTGGGCGGGACGATTTTTGTATAGAATATGTGGTGACAGTGTAACCAGTGGGACCAACTGAATACTGTAATTTTACAGATTCTATTTTGCAGCTGCTTGATTGTTTTGTAATAAATATCTTAATAGCATCCTACTATTCTTATTTAACTAGGTCTAGTCTTTTCCCTACTTATCCTGGATAGGTTACCGAAGAACATTAATCAGTTAGGATCAACCAAATATTTTTCGTGCAACATCTGAGGTGGGCCAACCATGGAAGGACTAGTCAGATATCAGCATCAACATAACAATCCTGAGACACCTAGTGTCATACAATGGTGATCCTACCAGGATCTTGCAAAAACAGGAATCGTCCGATCAGGTTTATGTCTTAATTCTATCAACCCAATTTCGTTAATATCAGCTCAATGCGCAACAAATTGCTCAGTTTTATAAAAATTAAATTTGTGGAACTTTCAGTTTCTGGCGGTATGCCACATAACGTGAAAAAAATAATATTGAAGAAGTTCGCAAAATTAACAAAACTGACGTCATAATGAAATAAATATTATCGTAGAAAAATCGAAAAGACTACGTAATCAACTAATATAATCGCTGATTGTTATTGTAATCTCCATTTCTTTTGATAAAGGATCGCACACACTTCCCTTTTGTTTCTTAGTAGTGTAAGAAGCCATTTTGAGGCGAGGCACGAAAACGTGTAAGTTTCGTGTAATATTTAGTCTAAATATAATCAAATATTACTTAAAAGTCTCGCAAATGTTTAACTGTAGCAAATCCTATACTCATGAAGTGAGTGACATAAATAATTCATCCAAATTTTATAGGGGAACACTGGTGAAGAGGTCAACGCCATTGTTCTAAATGGAAGCGGCCAGAGTGGTAATAAATATTTTAATATTTGCTAACTTTGACAAATAATAAAAATAAATATAAATATAGGAGATTTCTCTTGATTAGTGGTTCTTCTTTTGAAACAGTGACAACAGTCAGTTTATTGTAATATTGAACAACATTCATTTAATATGATTTCGGTAATTTTTTAAAATCCCCACTTAACGGAAATTGCGAGAATCTCCTCAGTATTGCAATATCACCAAAGTGAATGAAATTAGTAATACTGCAGTGGTGTCTTTTGTTATAAAAACAGCGTGCCAGGCAAACTAGCATCGAGAAGTACCATAACTGAGTGCATGGCGATATAATTTTCCAGTTGTGAAGCAGTCAGAATAATCTTAACTCCAACAATACGTAACAAATAAACACCAACAACACATACGTAAAAAGAACCATCACAAATTGTCTTGGACAGTTTTGCAGTAAACTCTTAACTTCAAATAGCAGAATAAGTAATGTACATATACTCTGCTATGCCATATTTCATTTTCAGAATTTTTTGTGAGTTTTGGCCTCACTTTATTTTTTCACATCGTTTTGTGACTATTTGTGTTACGATAGGACTTCGTTCTAGGATAATGTAATGTATTGAGAACCAATAGACACAGTCCGATGACTTAGTAGATTCATTTAGCGTAAAGAAATTTTTGATGATTTTGTGAATTATTTTCACATGTGTATGTGCAAAGAACAAACTATGTGGTTCATGTTAAGTATTAGTAAGGCTCGTGAAGAGAATGAACACAGTAGCACAATACACAAAGTGGCAAAAAACAGAGTAGAAAGGGAAGCTGTAGTGGAGGATATAGACAGACAGCATGATCTTGAGAGCAAGCTTATGATAAGATAATGAATTATCCAACAGGTAGTGAGAAACAAAGACGAAAGTATGTAGAATCTGTAGTTATTATTTAGCGTATGTGGTTTTCAAGTACAAATGGTTTCATGTTTAAATACATACAGACAGATAAAGATAAAATCAACATACATTATAACACATAAATAATGTCTCGTCTTATGGACATTCAGTTAAGGATAAAGTAGGCATACACAGGTTGTTACAATAAGGTATCCTGTCATAGGTAAGATAAAATTATCATATAGAAATTGTTGCTATAAGGTCATTCAGCAATCACATATATGGAATCTATAGAGTCTCTTTAAAGTTCTATGTCTAGGTTTTCCATCCACTCGACGGCTGCAGGGGAGTCTGCATAAAGTTCTCGAATGGATCCTTTAAACGCGCGTTTAGGGCATTCCTGAATGATGTGCTGGACCGTTTGCTCTGGATGTCCACAATCGCACTGAGGTCAATCTCGTATGCCCCATCTACAGACCGTCTCGCCACTTCTGCCATGACCAGTTCTGAGTCTATTGAGTATAACCCAAGTTCTTCTTGGCAGGTCTGTACCAGGTAGGTTTCCACTAGGTGATATTTCATTGCAGTTCTTGGATAGCCCGGTCTGAGACCATTCATTTTTCCATGAATCCATAGCATCGTAAGACGTAGCCATAAGGTTTTGAGCTGTTCTCCATGGTGGTCTTCTAGATCTTAGTCAGGAAAGATTTGGGGCAATGTCCTGATGGATTGGAGGGTTGGTATTGGAGGAGATTTTACGCCATTCATTAACTAAGGCAGTTTGCCGCCTGAGATGTGGTGGAGCTATACTTCTGAGAACAGGAAGCCAAGGTAGTGGGGTGGATTTAATGGTCCCAGTTATGGTTCTCATGGTATTGTTTAGTTGAGTATCCACTTTAGACGTGTGGCTGCTGTTAAGCCAAACAGGGCTGCAATATTCCGCAACAGAGTATACCAGCGCTACAGAAGAAATCTTCAGAGTATGTACATCAGCTCCCCAGCTAGTATTGGCGAGCTTTTGAATAATATTATTTCTTGTGCGTATCTTAGCAGCAGTATCTATTAGGTGTGATTTGAATGTAAGCGTTCTATCCAATTTAATATCAAGATATTTTGGGTTTGGGTTATGCTTTAACTTTCTACCAGCAAAGGTAACATCAAGGGATAGAGTTGCCTGTTGGTTGTTTAAATGAAACACTGTAACTTCTGACTTTATTGGGTTAGGAATTAATCTCCAAGATCTTAAATATTTACCCATTACTCCGAGGTCTTGGTTAAGAGAGTTTCCACACTGTTCAAAACTTTCATGTTGCACAGCCAGGGCCATGTCATCTGCATAACAGAACTTCCGCGCATTTGTTGTTGGGATGTCGCTTATGTACACATTGAAAAGTAATGATGCCAATACAGAACCTTGTGGTAAGCCGTTGTCTGAAACAATGGTTCGACTCTTCTTTCCTTCTAAATGAACTGCAAGGGTTCTATTGCTGAGCATATCACTTAGTAATTTGTACAAGGTATGGCAAGGGATAATCTCAAGTATCTTGCTAAGAAGACCATGCCTCCACACAGTATCGTATGCAGCGGTTAAATCTACAAATGCAACAGCTGTTTTAAGTTTCCGTTCATAATCGTTCTCGATATGTGTTGTTAAAGCCAGTACTTGGTCGCAACAGTTACGTTGTGGTCGAAAACCAGCCTGCTCGATGGGGATTCTATCATTCAAAGTCGTCCCAATACGATTATACAAGAGTCTCTCCAAGAGTTTGAAGCAGGTGCTCAGGAGAGAGATTGGTCTAAAATGTTCAGTCTGGTGTTTTCCCAGGTTTTAATATTGGCAACACTTTAGATCTTTTGAATATCTTAGGCACTCGGCCTTCTTCAAGTATGTTATTATAGTTCACGAGCCAGTTGATAACATTTTTCCCACTATACTTAATGAATTCTGGGTATAACTCATCTGGCCCAGCTGCCTTCCTAGTTTTGATGTTCGAGATAGCCGTTTTCAGTTCTTCCACTGTGAAAGGTGCTGCAGGATGTGATCTTTCAGTAACTTGTCTCCATCGTGTTTTAATTAGTTTCTTAATGTTTCTGGCGGTTTCTTTGTGAAGAGGCGCCATGGACATATTGGCTATACGGCCTGCAATTGCATTGGGAGTGGTTTTTGCTCTTTCACAGGGATTGTATGCACCAGATCCTAGTTTCCTGAGTAGGGCCCACGCTTTTCGACTGGGCTTTCTAAAGTCTATACCTTCCACGGTTTTTTCCCACTTTTCTCTTCGGGCGCTGTCAAGTGACTCGATAAGTTCCTCTGCCACTTCCCTGTCTCCCGATTCTTTGAACTCGTTATAGAGGCGTTCAGTTGTTTCATTCCAGGCAGGTGTATATTCTTTCCTGAAACCACGTGGTATAGTTTTCTTAGCTGATGCAATAAGAGCTTTACTAAATCGTTCATAGTTGTTAATGATTGGCTTTATCCACCGTACAGTGGCATCGGCACGTTTTGCGTATGACTCCCAATCAGCCTTTTCAAAATTCCAACTTGGTTTTGGAGCTGATTTTATAAGAGGGACTTGTATTCCAATGTGAACAATGACAGGTCTATGCTGGCTGTGTGGGAAGTTAGTTAATACTTTCCTGCTTGATGGGTAACCTTTACCCTTGTGGTCTCTACTAACAAAGCACAGATCTGGGTTGAAACCGCATTGACATCTAGCTGACCAGAAGGTGTGTCTCTCTTTGGCATCATATATTAGTTGCAGGTCTTCAATATCTGCCCACTCAAGTAGGGCTTGACCATTATCATCGTTTTCACTATAGCCCCATAAACTGTGGTGGCTATTGAAATCACCCATTAAGAGGGTAGGGTATTTTGTTTCAGGGAGTGCTTCTTTTGGCCATTGGATGTTAGGAAGCTTATATACATTGACTATTGTGAGGTTACTTACTAGTGTTTCTAATAAAAATATGTTATCTGAACAACTTATTTTTATTGGGGCCCAGTTATCAATGCCACTACGCACGTATGTAGCAGATCCATAGTTTTCATGGTGAATAGCTCCAGCAACGGTGTATCCACTTATGGGACCTCTTTTCATGAGATCTGCCTCGTGGTTTACATGTGTTTCTTGGACCAGTATGACATGTATATTGTTATCCCGTGCTAGTCTTGAGAGGATATCACATTTAGTCTTACTTATACCTTCTATGTTAATTTGCAGTACTCGGACTGATGGGTCGAGGTCTCTTGTCATTGGGTTTTGAGAAGACCCACTCATTTTATTGTTTGCTTCCATTTGCACTTTTAAGCCGCGAGATGAGTTCACACTCATAGTGCAGCGCCACGATAGTAGTAGACTTTTAGCTACCTTTCGGCATTGACCGGGGTGTACCACTTCTACTTTTACACCCCTAGATTCAGTAGTTACTTTACGGAACCATCCAGTGAGTCTGATGGACCATAAGTGGAGAGACGGTGCTACACCGGACCTCAGTCATGTGCACCTGGACGAGGTAGTCTGACGGGCACTCTCTCATAGCACCACTTACTGTACTGGTGGAGGAGATTATGCAATAGTGTAACATAGGTATGTTGCTATTTTGAAGTTCTAAGCAAAATCATCATAGAATCAAAATGTAGGAATTTTTTCCCATCGATGACAAAGTGATTAGAAGTGGAGTACAAGCTCGAACTGGCAACACATAGGGAAGAAAATCGGCTGTGCCATTTCAAAGGAGGCATACTGGTTTTCGTCTTAAGCGATTTAAACAAATTACAAAGAATCTAAACCTGGGTGTTGGGTACTCCCAAATATGAGTATAGTGTAATATCACTACATGAATTATCAAGAAAAATTAAGTTATTTCAGCAACAAAATAATTATTTGGAATTTAGTAAAAAGTGAGACAGGAAATTGAAATCATAAAAAGCAGCAAGTGAAGCTAAAGGTGACTTCCTCCACCATGAGCGCTGCTTGCATTTCACTTTAGAGACAGATTATATCTCTGCAGCATTTCCTGTCCAGTTCTCTTATGGAAATTGAAAATAAAAATAGATTCACTGAGCTCGCGTTTATTTAGTAGATTTATATTCAGTTCTTTAAATTAAGTACTTGTTTACAGCTGTTACGTGAGCTTTTGTGTGAAATACGTTCCTATAAACAATGGTAAACAATGGCTGAGAAGTGCTTAATCTGTATGTGTGATTTTTTCAGTGACCTACGTAGTGTTGGCGGGAAAGGGACTGGACTAGTAGTTGTGGTAGCTTGCTGCTGCCGCCTGCTATTGACTGTGTTTTTTTTAAGTTGTGCAATTCTGTTGTAGTCACTTGGTGCTGAATTAATGAATGGCCAGAAATTAATTGTGGTATCGGCAGACTGCATAAATTCCTTCCATTTAGGAACTGCTGCAAATTGTAGAGTGGACCGCACCGTATGGAGCTACTTGCCACGCATCCACAGTGTATCTTCCAAGGTGGGTGTCATTATGTCTGATGGAAAAAGACTGGTCATGTTTAAATCTAGAACAGTCATCTGCTGTAATCCATTGCTTCACCTGTGTTGAAATATCTGATGTTCCATAGCACCTAGAAGATTTGTTATAGAGGGAGCCAATTTAAACCGATGGGTCTCTTCAGATACTGTGAGAGCTGAGGCTGAGGTGATGCATTTGATAACCTCAGGCTGTGGAAAGAATTCTAGCCAGTGGTAGAGGAGACAATAAAATCGACATTGTCGAATACAGACTGATAGCATGTTACAATTACGACGGGCTCTTCAGTATGGCAGGCAATTGACAGCTCCATCTGTTGACCTTTTTTTAGAAAATGGTTCATTTAACAACTGCAAATAAACGTTCACTTAATAAACTGAAAATAGCTCCACTATACCATGTAGAAACACAGGCCAAGTGAAGTAATTTTGTCTCCTCACAAGACAAGGGATGTACAGCCTGTCTCTAACATGAAAAGAGAGCAGAACTCATGCTGGTGGAACTTAGCTTTTTCCCAGAAGAACGCTACGGGCTCATACACAATAACTAAGACTTTCCTCTAACATTGTAGAACAATGTACAGAGATTTACATATATTCTGTCCATATGCGTTTCTTGCGTTAGCATTATTTAAAATTCATATCTGTATTCAATGTAGTGTTAACACGATTTGTTGAAAATAAAAAGTGCACCCCCACCTTTTCACCCTGATACACCCAAAGGGCGGCCGCTGTGGACCAGCGGTTCTAGGCGCTTCAGTCCGGAATCGCGCTGCTGCTACGGGTGCAGGCTCGAATCCTGCCTCGGGCATGGATGTGTGTGATGTCTTTAGGTTAATTACGTTTAAGTAGTTCTAAGTCTAGGGGACTGATGACCTCAGAAGTTAAGTCCCTTAGTCCTTAGAGCCATTTGAAACATTTTGATACACCCAAAGAACAGTTTACCACTTAATTAGTCCTACTGCACTTACATGTGGTACACACATTTAATAACCGTTCTTAACTCACTTCAGTTATGAATAAACATCAATTTTTATGTCATTAAAACACTGTTTTCAATAATGTGCAATTTTTCCATCCCTTTCAGATTGGAGGCTTTTAATCATAGAAGAGAAAATGAATAGCAGCTTCTGTAGAAAAATTAAGGTGATTTAATTCTTTACTGGGAAACATTTTCACTAAATGGTGCAATTTTAGAGATATTCAGGGAAATCCTGAAAACGTGAACTTTCACTCGCTCCCCAAGCCCCAACAGTGGTTAGACACTGGACTCGCATTCGGGAGGACGACGGTTCAAATGGCTCTGAGCACTATGGGACTCAACTGCTGTGGTCATTAGTCCCCTAGAACTTAGAACTACTTAAACCTAACTAACCTAAGGACATCACACACACCCATGCCCGAGGCAGGAGTCGAACCTGCGACCGTAGCAGCAGCGCGGCTCCGGACTGGAGCGCCTAGAACAGCACGGCCACCGCGGCCGGCCGACGACGGTTCAATCCCGCGTCCGGCCATCCTGATTTAGGTTTTCCGTGATTTCCCTAAATCGCTCCAGGCAAATGCCGGGATGGTTCCTTTGAAAGGGCACGGCCAACTTCCTTCCCCATCCTTCCCTAATCCGATGAGACCGATGACCTCGCTGTCTGGTCTCCTTCCCCAAACAACCCAACCCCCCCCCCCCCCCCCCCCCTCTACCACATAACAAAACTTTGCAACTGCACAGATGTTTTCCTCTAACTGCATTCGTTGACATTACTACAGCGAAACGTAAAGTCTACGATATTTTCCAGGACGACTCACTTAATACTCATTGAAAACTTTGTATGTAGGCGGTATAATTGACGTCTTTTATCAAGAGTCTCCCACTTCAGCTTTTCAGCATTTCTATGATGCGCCCTCACGAATCAAACAATCTTGTGAACATTCGTGCTGCTCTTCTTTACAGATACTATCTGATCGAAAATATCCGGGCGCCTGTTAGTGGATTGATATGGGATGTGTCAACTATACCTCTCTGTGTCGACTTGAACTCTGCTGGGGACACTTCTAATGAGGTGACTGGAAGTCTGTGGGGGAGTGGCAGCAGTCGCGCGGGATTAGCCGAGCGGTTTACGGCGCTGCAGTCATGGGCTGTGCGGCTGGTCCCGGTGGAGGTTCGAGTCCTCCCTCGGGCATGGGTGTGTGTGTTTATCGTTAGGATAATTTAGGTTAAGTAGTGTGTAAGCTTAGGGACTGATCACCTTAGCAGTTAAATCCCATAAGATTTCACACACATCTGAGCATTTTTTGGAGTGGCAGCCCATTTTTCCTCAACAGCGAAAGACAGAGAAGGTAATGTTTGGCGCTGAGGTATGGAGAGAAGTCGATGTTCTAACTCATAGCAAAGGTGCTTCAGTTGGTTGGAGTATGGACTTTCGACTCACCATTTCATTTCAAGAATGTCATTGTCCACAAATTATCGCGTCACAGATGCTGCTTTATGACAGGGTGCACGGTTATGCTGATACAGCAATCATCGTCTTCGAACTGTTTCTCTGCTGTATACATTACATAATGATGTAAGATTTGCTTGTATCGTTTCATATTTAATGTTGTCTTAAGCGCAGTAAGGTGTCTACATCCTAACAACCAAATACGCCCTCACACCGTAATACCACCTCCTCCATATTGCACTGTTGGCACTACACATGACAGCAGGTACGTTCATCGGGGATTCGCCAACCCCAAACCCTTCCGTAAGACTGCCATAGGGTGTAGTGTGATCCATCACCCCAGACACTCGTTGCCAGCCGTCTGCTGTCCACTAGCGTCGACCTTTGCCCCACCTCGCACGTGTCTCAGCAGTGACTGCAGAAATGTGTGGCTTATGAGGAGCTGCTCGGCCACTGTAGCCCATTCTTTTTCATTTCTTACGCACGGTCTTTGCGTTGGCTGGAACGCTGGTAGCACTTTGGAAATCACGAGTGATTCCTTCCGGTGATTTTATGCGTTAATTCACAGCCACATTCCGCAATTCTCGGCGGTCCCTGTGCGTCAGTACATCAGGTCTGCCTGCTCTAGGTTTACCTCTGATTGTTCCTTCGCATTTCCAACTGACAATTTCCAAGGGTCGACTTGGACAGTCTTTAGAAGGGTTGCAACGTCCATGACAGATTTATTGCACAGGTCACATCCAGTGACCACTGCAAGTTAGAAGCCAATGAACTCTCCTGAGCGAACAATTCCGCTGTTACAATACTGGCGTGCCTGCCTCTTGTGACATCTAGTGGTCAATTACGCCTTATATGGGTTTTTATCAGACAGCGTCGTTCAACGTCCACAGATAGCCCTCCTTCGTACGGGCTCCACAACCAATATTCTAGGAAGGAGCGCTCAAGTTCTTTTGTAAGCAATCGCGTTTGCTTACTTATAGTTTTTGTCCAGTTACTGCCAATGAACAAAAGTGACATCTTATTTATCTACGATCGAGCCTCTATGATCATTCAATTTTATGTCGGCACTAGGTTGACTATCACAACAGGTATTTGTGTGAGTTGACTGATTGCCACTGTGACTAGTCGATAATTCAGTCACAGGACACCATACCATGGTTCTAAGTTTTTTAAAGTGCGCCGTTTTACATTTCAGAATATTTAAAGAGACTTGCCGATGTTAACAAAACTTCTAAATTTTATCGACATTGCAAAGGATGTTTGTGCAGCATTTTTCCGAGAATAGCCCCTATGTCTCATCACAGATCATCCCAAAACCTGCAAAAGTTTTAAGTTATTACTAAGACTGTCTATGAGGTCGATAATATGCAACAATAGCTCCAAACATCCAAGATAACATGCTGCATCCTCCTTACCATGAAACCCTGAGCCCTGCTGCAAATTTCGTTTAATAATTATATGTACATCTACATCTACATGGATATTCTGCAAATCTCATTTAAGTGCCTAGCAGAGGGTTCATGGAACCACCTTCAAAATTCTCTATTATTCCAATGTCCTATAGCGCACGGGAAGAACGAACACCTATATCTTCCCATACGAGCTCTCATTTGTATTTTTTCACGGCGATCGTTTCTCCATATGTAGGTCGGCGTCAACAAAACATTTTCGCATTCGGACCAGAAAAACGCCTATGTTTTAAGGACGTCCATCCCAAATCCTGTATCATTTCAGTGACACTCTCTCCCCTATTTCGCGATAATACGAAACGTGCTGCTCGTCTTTGAACTTTTTCGATGCACTTCGTCACCCCTATTTGGTAAGGATCGCACACACCGCGCAGCAGTATTCCAAAAGAGGACGGACAAGCGTAGTGTAGGCAGTATCCTTAGTAGGTCTGTTACATTTTCTAAGTGTCCTGCCAATAAAACGCAGTCTTTGGTTAGCCTTCCCTACAACATTTTCTGTGTGTTCCCTCCAAATTATTTTGTTCGTAATTGTAATTCCTAGGTATTTAGTTGAATTTACGGCCTTTAGATTTGCAGATTTAACGTCTAACCGAAGTTTGACGGATTGCTTTTAGCAGTCATGTGGATCACCTCACACTTTTCGTTATTTATGATCAAATGCCGATATTCGCACCATACAGACATATTTCTAAATCATTTTGCAATTTGTTTTGATCTTCAGATGACTTTACTAGTCGACAAACGACTGCTTAGATTGTCTCCCAAATCGTTTATATAAATAAGGAACAGCAAAGGGCCTATGACACTACCTTGGGGAATGCCAGAAATCACTTTTGTTTTACTCGATGACTTTCCGTCAATTTCTATGAAGTGCGACCTCTCTGACAGGAAATCACGAATCCAGTCACATAACTGAAACGATATGCCATAAGCACGCAATTTCAGTACAAGCCGCTTGTGTGGTACCGTGTCAAAAGCCTTCCGGAAATCAAGAAATACAGAATCAATTTGAGATCCCTTGTCAATAGCACTCAACACCTTATGTGAGTAAAGAGCTAGTTGTGTTTCACAATAACGATATTTTCTGAATTCGTGCTGACTATTTCTTTCCATTAATGAGCATTCATGCAGTACTGGATTAAAGTATTTTTGGAAGCCAAGAAATACTGTATTCACCCGGTTGCTTAAATGCTTGACTTTCAGGATACCATGTGAGAAAATTGCGAGTTAGGTTTTGCATCACGGATGTTTTCGCAGTCGGATAGGCCGTTTGGAACACAGAATATAACAAAGGAGACCGCGTCAGTGTGGCAGAACTACTGCAAAATAGTCTTCCCTTTGCGCCTCCGTTATCGGTACAAATGGAACCGGTAATATTCTACATATGTTAAAATGAGTATTAATTAGTAATTCGATCTAAGTTACAGTACGCCATAAATAATACTAACAGTGCCTATGTTCACAGTTTGTCTTTCTCTTCACGGAGACTACGACGACTAACGCATAGTTTAACTCAGAATCACGGTTAAGCAAGAAGAAAAGGAAAAATTTTCAGTCTGTCATTCAGTGAGACCAGACTGCCATTAGTCGAAAATGCGGAAAACGAGAGCCAGTGTAATGGAAAACAGTTGTAAGAGCAGCATATTAATTCGTTTCTGGGATGACAAAAGTAAGTAAAGGTTATTTATTTGAAAACAGTGTGTACTATAAAGTTAATTAATCATAGTTAGAGATTTATTATACCATTCGTCCGCCCTGGAGCTGTACGTTTATACTACCATGCTACTGAGTCCCCAGGACTTTGAACACGAATCTGAACTGTATAATTTATTGAAAGAGGGACTCATACTACAGCCAGACATATAAGATTGGAAAAAGAGGTACGACTAAAGGTCTACAATTCCACAAAAATACATACCAAAGAATCGTAAACACTAACGTGATTCGTGGCGGTACTCGCAGGATATTTTGTACTGCATAGGGAGCAGTTTAAAGGAAACGGCTTGGGCGTCGTCGGAATTGAACGGCCTCCAGCCTACGAGTCAGCCTCGAGAGGCACCGTAGTGGGGGATCTGCTGCATCGGCCAACGGGATACCACGCTGAGCATCGTTCTGGAGCTGGAAGCTAGCGGTCCGCGGTCATCGGTCCTCGGAGTGAGACACAGCTTTAGGGGTGGGAGCGATCAGGGAGCGGTGTCTGCGCAAAGCGAGTCCGGCGCGGGGGCGTTGTGGAGGCGGAGCGGCGGCGGCGGCGAATCCTGGTGCCTCCTTTCCGGGCTGCGGGCGTTCGCCTCACGCCTGCCGGTCGTGTAACCTTCACACTACCGCATCGCTCCCACCGTTTGCATGCGTCGCAACTTGCGGGAGATGAAAATCGATTTTCGGCAACCGACATTCGCCGTCGCGTCTTCGTAATAGGTCTGAATCTATTGTACTAGACCGATCAAATATCAATTTAGATGGGTCTGTTGTTTTAAATGAATGGCGAACGGAAACAAAACAGACCTGGAATGATAAATCCAAGCCTGGAACGACCATCTTGCAGAAGTAGGCCTATACTCAACATAACGGAAACACAGCCTTTGATCAAAGATCTAAATGGCGTTAGGAGTGCGATAAGTGGATGCATCTATTAATTCAGCCCAAACATCCACGGTATCAGAAAAGGTGTTTTACTGCTATAGTTCTTTACAGGTGGCAGATTGCGTGCTATGACTACCAACTTAAACACTTATTTGACCGAGAGGCATTAGAACAGAAATTTTCACAAGGAAAATCGTCAAATAACCCTATGTTTTGAGAAGCTATTTTATTTGGGCAACGAGTTTCGGCACTAAATAATGCCCTCTTCAGGTATCTGTGTATTAAAAACGAGTATATTTTTATTTTTATGTATTTATACTCCGGCCGGAGTGGCCGTGCGGTTCTAGGCGCTACAGTCTGGAACCGAGCGACCGCTACGGTCGCAGGTTCGAATCCTGCCTCGGGCATGGATGTGTGTGATGTCCTTAGGTTAGTTAGGTTTAATTAGTTCTAAGTTCTAGGCGACTGATGACCTGAGAAGTTAAGTCTCATAGTGCTCAGAACCATTTTTTGTATTTATACAAAAAATAAAAATATAAATGGAAAAAAGATAGAAAACGGATGAAAAAACTAGACAAACTTGATTCGTTTATACTTATGATTGTCTATTTTCTATTTTTGGTTTTTTGTAATGTTTGGCATGTTCTGTTATAGCTCTGTGATGTCAAAATAGTTTAAGTAGTACGCGGTATATCTACATATTCTGCTTTGTTGAGCCGTATGTGCACAGATACTTGTCTTAACGCTTCAAACTGCATTTTGTAAGTTTTAAGGACTTTTAGTATAGGCCTACACTTCAGTTTCTGTGAAGTCAGCTGCGGTATACTGTAATACGTCCGACCGCGGCCACTTTCTTCAAAGCGCCGCGAGCGGCCGAGCCGGACACCCTGGGGCGAGCCCCAGGGTGCAGCCATTTGCAAGGACACAGCGGGAAGCCGGGACGGACATCCTCGCCTCGTTCAAGGAGGACGCGATGAGAAGGGCCCGTCTGACAACAAGAATCGCGCCGTGAGCTGATGGACACCTGCAGCCATTAGGACGGAACGCCAAGAATGTATGCGCGAGTATCTGAGTTCTTCTGGCCTGGCGGCAGTCATTTTACCTGCCTTAGAAAGCAGTGATTTGCCGACAGTTCCAGCACCCCAAGGGCACAGGGAGCAGCGTGCAAAAAGAGCGGGGAATTGGCGCAGGGAGGCGTGTGAAAGAAGGCAGCATTCTTAAGAAGATGTTTTTTCCCGACGGTGAGGACATTCCTTGCAAACGACGGACGCCAGCAGATTTTGAGACGGAGTCCAAACATGAGTCTGTCCAGGGCTCACGCAGAGAGAGCGGTTATAAAGAAGTGTTGTGTAGCTGCTCTCCCAACAGCCTCGGAATGCAGGAAAACATCTTAAGAATGTGAAATCCTGAGGAAGATGCCAATTCACGAGGCACATGACAGCCCACGCAAGTTAGAAAATTTCCACCCTGCACGGGGAGGCGTTGCGATGAAACGGAGAGATGGAGGAGAAGCGAAAAGAGGAGAGTCGTGGAGACACCGCGGAAGCGAGAGGACATGGGCGCTCTTCCACCCATCGCCACCATACGCCTTCTGACGCCGTGATAGCACAGTTTTGGCCCCGCAACCGACGACGGGCAGACAACGTTGGAGATCGTACCTGAGCCCCGCCGCAAAGCCGCGATTGCTGATGAGGGCAGCCAATCGGTGCAGCACAGCTCCGACGTGACGCACCGCACCGACGCAGCGCCAGCCGCCGACAGCAGTACGCGACGGACGATAAAGAATAATGGTGAGATTATTTGGTCCGTCCTCCTTCCCCTTAATAACTGAGTCGTGTCCACGCCCAGTCAAATTGGTCCTCAAAAATGGTTCAAATGGCTCTAAGCACTATGGGACTCAATATCTGTGGTCATCAGTCTCCTAGACTTAGAACTACTTAAACTAACCTAAGGACATCATCACATCCATGCCCGAGGCAGGATTCGAACCTGCGACCGTAGTAGCAGCGCAGTTCCGGACTGAAGCGCCTAGAACCACTCGGCCACAACGGCCGGCAAAGCAGTTCTGAGATCTATAATTTTGTTTTGGTTTGTGTAAACAGCACCAAAATAAATACATTTCGTTCATGTTTTGATCATATAAGCAATCTTTTACATTCGTACATGAACACCTTAATTTTGTACCCTTTGTGTGTGATATCATTTAATTATTGATATCAGTTACTTGCTCCTAATGTGGGGCAATTTCATCAGTCATCAGCTCGTCATTTCATGTTCGACAGCAGAGAGAAGAATTCACATTTCACAACATTTTTGGCGCCAACGTGGGGCGACCTGATTGCTAAATTTTCATGGTATCTGATGTCACAAAAAGAATCTCTTTAGTTCACCACAATACCTTGATTTACACTACATGGATACTCGTTTTTAATGAACAGGGGCCTGAAGATGTTACTGAGATACCAAAACTGGTTGTCAAAATAAAATAACTTCTCAAAGCATACGGCTGTTTGACGATTTTTCTTGATAAATGTTTGACCGACCGCTGTTCCGTATCCACAATGGAGCAAAAGTTGTACAACAGATATGCGGGAGCACAGTAAGAAATAACTAATAACATATATTAAGAGTATGTCACAAAATGGTGCTTAACTTTAGTATAGTCTGATGCATGGCACTCGATGTCCTATACCTAATACGATGATATCTATACGTACACTACTGGCCATTAAAATTGCTACACTACGAAGATGACGTGCTACAGATGCTAAATTCAACCTAAAGGAAGAAGATGCTGTGATATGTAAATGATTAGCTTTTCAGAGCATTCACACAAGGTTGGCGCCGGTGGCGACACCTACAACGTGCTGACATGAGGAAAGTTTCCAACCGATTTCTCATACACAAACAGCAGTTGACCGGCGTTGGCTGGTGAAACGTTGTTGTGATGCCTCGTGTAAGGAGGAGAAATACGTACCATCACGTTTCCGACTTTGATAAAGGTCGGATTGTAGCCTATCGCGATTGCGGTTTATCGTATCGCGACATTACTGCTCGCGTTGGTCGAGATCCACTGACTGTTAGCAGAATATGGAATCGGTGGGTTCAGGAGGGCAATACGGAACGCCGTGCTGGATCCCAACGGTCTCGTATCACTAGCAGTCGAGATGACAGGCATCTTATCCGCATGGCTGCAACGGATCGGGCAGCCACGTCTCGATCCCTGACGCAACAGATGGGGACGTTTGCAAAACAACAACCATCTGCACGAACAGTTCGAAGACGTTTGCAGCAGCATGGACTATCAGCTCGGCGACCATGGCTGCGGGTACCCTTGACGGTGCATCACAGACAGGAGCACCTGCGATGGTGTACTCAACGACGAACCTGGGTGCACGAATGGCAAAACGTCATTTTTTCGGATGAATCCAGGTTCTGTTTACAGCATCATGATGGCCGCATCCGTGTTTGGCGACATCGCGGTGAACGCACATTGGAAGCGTGTATTCGTCATCGCCATACTGGCGTATCAACCGGCGTGATGGTATGGGGTGGCATTGGTTACGCGTCTCGGTCACCTCCCGATCGCATTGACGGCACTTTGAACAGTGGACGTTACATTTCAAATGTGTTACGACACGTGGCTCTAACCTTCATTCGATCCCTGCGAAACCCTACATTTCAGCAGGATAATGCACGACCGCATGTTGCAGGTCCTTTACGGGCCTTTCTGGATACAGAAAATGTTCGACTGCTGCCCTGGCCAGCACTTTCTCCAGATCTCTCACCAATTGGAAACGTCTAGTCAATGGTGGCCGAGCAACTGTCTCGTCACAATACGCCAGTCACTACTCTTGATGAACTGTGGTATCGTGTTGCAGCTGCATGAGCAGCTATACCTGTACACGCCATCCAAGCTCTGTTTGACTCAATGCCCAGGCGTATCAAGGCCTTTATTACGGCCAGAGGTGGTTGTTCTGGGTGCTGATTTCTCAGGATCTATCCACCCAAATTGGGTGAAAATGTAATCACATGTCAGTTCTAGTATAATATATTTGTCTAATGAATACCCGTTTATCATCTGTATTTCTTCTTGGTGTAGCAGTTTCAATGGCCAGCAGTGTATAACTTTGCTGTCTCGTGAGACTCTATGATATTTCCACTATGACCGAACATTATAGTGGTTGTCCTATTACTCTGTAAACAGCAACTGCTATGTCGGAGTGCTACCCTGCATGAGCTCTACTAAGGTGGCTCGAGGCACTGGACTATACTCTCACCGGAACGTCAGAACTATTTGAATGTCCTTGGCGGCGTGTTTTGAGCCTCTCAGGGGAAGGAAATCCATCTCCGGCAATAAGAGGTGGAAGCATGTATTCCAAGATTCACAGCGCTCCCTGTAGCGGCTGGCAACACTATCGGCGGAAGGGTACGATGTGCAGACGCATGTGGCACGGAAGCAGAAAGCGTTCAGAACTTGTGAGCGCCGCTTACAGTCTGCTGCTCAGAGCTGAGAAGCGCCACGAGAGAGGTTAACACTCTGCGGAGGCGGCCACTCGCAGTATTTGTTGTGTACTATCAAGCATGTTACAGAACTGGGGCTCGGATACGATCAGAATTAATGATGTTAAGTTCCCAACAACAAGGACTTAAAGCACTGAGGCTTGGCAATTGCTGTTGACAGAAATCTCAGTGCAGAAATCTCTAACCACCAGTGCAGTGTGTGCCTCAAATGGCGTTCTGTGACTGGTGAACCCTGTGACTGGAAGATTCCAGACGGGTTCGATCCGAAAGTAAACGAAATGTAATCTCTCCAACTGTGCTGCATGGTGCTGAATGCTGGCCTTCAACAAAAGAAGTGGAACAACGACTTGCCTTCCTGGAAACAAAGATGCTCAGGTGGACATCTGACTCAATACTGTACGATCATGTCACAAGAGGTGAAGTCAGTAAGTGATATGACGTAGCACCAATAGTAGACAGCGGGAGAGACAGCCGTCTGCAATGGTAGCGACGACTTGACACACTGCACAGTCTTAGGACCTCAGGCCTGCACCCTGATAAGACAGAAGGGCGGATAAAATGACGAGAGAGCCAAAAGAGCGGACCCTACCAACATGCGGGACCAACGCTAAGGAAGAAGAAGACCTGTATAAGTCAGCTGTTCCGATTTCATCACGATAGAGTGATGTATTAGTAGCTTCGTAATTTCTTAATGAATACACCCCGATTTCCTTGTGGACGTCAATGAACTCTTACTCAGTTAGCTACGTGTTCCAATGATCAATAGCACGGAAAACCGTTATGATGTGGAACGTGTCAAATGCACAAGAAATGCGCACAGGAAACAAGTTTTTTTTCTTTTCCTTTTTTCTTTACATTATAGTGTTATACCTAAATATTTCTATTACCTATCCCATTCCCTTAAATGGCAGAAAATGCATATATTATATCTCCAGATTTATTTACTTATGTTCAAGAATTCATCTATGGTATAGAAGGAGTTGTCAAGGAGGTATGATTTCAATTTGTTTTTGAAACTATTACTGCTGTCTGTCAGACATTTTATTTCGTCTGGTTATTTATCAAAAAGTTTTATAGCAGCATATTTTACCCCTTTCCGTGCCAAAGATAGGTTAAGTAAAGGATAGTGTAGGTCTTTCTTTTTTCTGGTATTGTAATCATGAATGTCGCTGTTGATTTTAAACTGGTCCTTGTTATTGAGAAAAAATTTCATTACTGAGTAAATGTACTGTGAAGCAGTTCTAAGAATTCCTAACCTTTTAAACAGATGCCCACAAGATGTGCGACTATGAACCCCACACATTATTCTAACTGCTTTCTTTTGAGCAGTGAATACCTTTCGCCTAAGTGCTGAGTTGCCCCAGAATATTATTCCGTATGACATCAGAGAGACAGAAGACAGAAGAGACGTTTCATAGTTTAATGCACGCCAAGACATAGGTAACCCAGCACTAGTCATTAAACAGATCTTTTGAAGACTTAAAAACAAATAAGGCAGAGGAGAGACAACACTTCTTCCGAATTTCTTAAATCGTTGGAGGAAGTGGTAACTAAATAATGCAAATGGAAACGAGCGTCTGGCGTCATTGGCCGGGAGGCCCCTTACGGGGCAGGTACGGCCGCCTAGGTGCAGGTCTTATTACATTCGACGCCACATTGGGCGAACAGCGGGCCGGATGGGGATGAAATGATGACGAAGACAACACCCAGTCCCTGTGCGGAGAAACTCTCCGACCCAGCCGGGAATCGAACCCGGGCCTCTTAGGATGGCAGTCCGTCACGCTGACCATTCAGCTATCGGGGCGGACAACTAAACGATTATTCAAATTGTCAAATGGTTCAAATGGCTCTGAGCACTATGGGACTTAACTTCTGAGGTCATCAGTCCCCTAGAACTTAGAACTACTTAAACCTAATTAACCTAAGGACATCACACACATCCATGCCCGAGGCAGGATTCGAACCTGCGACCGTAGCGGTCGCGCGGTTCCAGACTGTAGCGCCCAGAACCGCTCGGCCACTCCGGCCGGCGTTCAAATTGTCGTGTAGAACAAATGAGATTGGAGGTATACCATCATACTTTCGGAAAAATCTCATCCACTATATCCTCAAGATAGCAAGTGCATAAACAGCAAAGACTATCATACCAGTTAGCTTAACAACTCTTGTATCGAAGTCACTAACGGGAATAATGTAGAGAAGAAAATTGAGGTTTTAGTAGATGACGATCAATTTAGCAGTAGCAAAATCAAGGACACCAGAAAGGCAGTTCTACGTTTCGCTTGACAATGTAAGCAAAACTTAAAAAAAATCAAGACACATTCATAGGGTTTGCCGACCTACAAAAAGCGATCGACAGAGTAAATTGGTGCAAGATGTTAAAAATTCCAGGAAAAAAAGGATGTAAGCTGTAAGGAAAGGCCACGGGCGAAGTGCCCAGATTGCAAACAGTGTAAGATGCAGTACGTCGAAGAAGCAATGGTTGATATGGTAGAAATGTTCAGCAGTGAAAATAAAATTATTAGGAAAGGATGTCAACGATAAAATTCCCTGATAATATTACTATTCTCACTGAAAGTGAATAATTACACAATATGTTGGATGGAGGAGGTGGTCTAACCTAACAAAATATAGATTGGGAGTAAACTGAAGAGAGACGAAAGTAACTAGTAGTTTCAGAAATGGGATAAGAGAAAAACTTAACATCAAATTTTTCGACCGCGAAATAGATGAAGTGAAGAAATTCTGCTACGTTGGAAGAAAAATAACCCATCTGGGAAGAAGCAATATGTACATAAAAAGCAGAGTAGTCCTTCTTGGCCAAAATACGTCTACTAGTATCAAACATCCAGTTTAATTTGATGAAGAAATTTCTAAGAACTTACGTTTGAAACACAACCTGTTTGGAAAAGAATCATGGTCTACAGGAAAACCGGAAAGGAATAGCAGCTTTCTAAGTGTGGTACTACAGATGAATGTTGAACATTAGGTGGACTGATCAGGTAAGAAACGATGAGATCTACCGCATAATCGATGCGGAAAGGACCATATGGAGAATTCTGATAAGAGAAACGGACATTGTAATAGAATAAGTGTTAAGACACCAGGGAATAATTTCCATGATCTACGGGAAGGTGTAGAGCCTGTAAAGTGATGCAGAAATAAGAATATATGTAACAAATAATTGAAGACGTAGCGTGCAAGGGCTGCTCTGAGATTATTACAACTGAAGCTTCTTGCCAGATTAAAACTGTGTGCCGGACCGAGACTCGAGCTCGGGACCTTTGCCTTTCGCGGGCAAGTGGTCTACCAACTGAGCTCCCCAAGCACGACTCACGACCCTCCCTCACAGCTTTAATTCCGCCAGTACCTCGTCTCCTACCTTCCAAACTTCACAGGAGCTCTCCTTGCAGCACTAACACTTGTGGAAGAAAGGATATTGAGGAGACATGTCTTAGCCACAGCTTGGAGGGTGTTTCTAGAATGAAATTTTCACTCTACAGCGGAGTGTGCGCTGATATGAAACTTCCTGTCAGATTAAAACTGTGTTTCGGACCAAGACTCGAACTCGGGATCTTTGCCTTCCGCGGACAAGTGGTCTACCAACTGAGATATAAAAGGAAATTTCATATCAGCTAAAACTCCGCAGCAGAGTGAAAATTTCATTCTGGAAATATCCCCCAGGCTGTGGCTAAGCTATGCCTCCGCAATATCCTTTCTTCCAGGAGTGCTAGTTCTGCAAGGTCTGCAGGAGAGCTTCTGTGAACGTTGGAAGGTAGGAGACGCAATACTGGCGGAACTAAAGCTGTGAGGACCGGTCGTGAGTCCCGCTCAGGTGGTAGAGCATTAGCCCAGCAAGGCAAAGGTCCCGAGTTCGAATCTCGGTCCGGCACACAACTGTAATCTGCTAGGAAGTCTCATATCAGCGCACACTCCTCTGCAGAGTGAAAATTTCATTCTCGATTGTTACAACTGCCGGGACAAAGCACTTTGTACTAAAAACGGTCAAGCGATCACTAGAGAATGTTATTATACACTTATATTTTGGAGATTTTAAATGGCTCGAAAACTTCCGATTGAGTAAATATGCACTGAAGAGCCAAAGGAACTGGTGCACCTGCCTAACATCGTGTAGGACCCCCGCGAGCACGCAGAAGTGCCGCAACACGACGTGGCATGGATTCGATTAACGTCTGAAGAAGTGCTGGAGGGAACTGACACCATGAATCCTGAAGAGTACGAGGGTGTGATCTCTTCTGAACAGCACGTTGCATGGCATTCCATATATGCTCAATAATGTTCATGTCTGGGGAGCTTGGTGACCAGCAGAAGTGTTTAAACTCAAAAGATTTTTCCTGGAGCCACACTGTACCAGTTCCGGACGTGTGGGGTGTTGCATTGTCCTGCTGGGATTGCCCAAGGCCGTCGGTATGCGCAATGGACATGAATGGATGCAGGTGACCAGGCAGGATGCTTACGTGTGTGTCACCTGTCAGAGTAGTATTAGACGTTGAACGATTCCCTTCAGTCCATATCACTCCAATTGCACACGCCCCACACAATTGCAGAGCCTCCACTAGCTTGAAAAGTCCCCTGGTCACATGCAAGGTCCATGGATTCATGAGGTTTTCGCCATACCCGTACACGTCCATGCGCTCGATACAATTTGAAACTCGTCCGACCAGGCAACATGTTTCCATTCATCAACAGTCCAATGTCGGTGTTGACGGGCCCAGCCGAGGCGTAAAGCTTTGTGTCGCGTGGTCATCAAGGGTACACGAATGGACCTTCAGCTCCGAAAACGCATATCGATGATGTTTCGTTGAATGATTCACACATTGGCACTTGCCTTGCTGATGACCGAGCATTGAAATCTGCAGCAATTTGCGGAAACGTTGCATTTCTGTCACGTTGAACGATTCCCTTCAGTCGTCGTTGGTCCCGTTCTTGCAGGATCTTTTTGTGGCCGCAACGATATCGGAGATTTTATGTTTCACCGGATTCCTGATATTCAAGGTACACTAGTGAAATGGTCGTTCCGGAAAGTCCCCACTTCATTGCTACCTCGGAGATGCTGTGTCCCATCGCTCGTGCACCGACTATAACACCACGTTCAAACTCACTTAAATCTTGATAACCTGCCATTGTAACAGCAGTAATAGATCTAACAACTGCTCCAGACACTAGTTGTCCTATGCAGGCGTTGTCGACCGCAGCGCCGTATTCTGCCTGTTTATATATCTATGTAATTTAATATGCATGCTTATAGCAGTTTCTTTGACGCTTCGGTGTATATATCTGTTCCTGTGCACTGAAGCAGCTACAGTCTTATCAGTAAATATTAATCCGAATAAACGAAATTAACAACTGCATTAATACTGACTGTTTCGTCCAATCTAGGTACAGCATTTTATACATTATGAATGAAAACACACTCAACACTGCTGTAATATTCTATGATGTTGTAAATATTAACACGTGTCGTGAGTGTTTTCATTCCTAAATGAATAATTTCTCAGTCAGTCAAATTTTTCTACTTTTCATGCACTTAACGAAGGCTATTTCATCCGTATTAACCAATATTCCAAAAAGCAAGAGACAGTGTGACCGTCCAGACATGCTCATCAGAGGAAGCGAAAACCGATTGTGAGGATTTTAATTCCGGCAGCCACACCCTGATTTACAGAATCGACATTCGAGTCAACTGATTCTTCCATTACGTCATGATAGAGCAAAATAATTATAAATGAAAAGCACAATATTGTGTATCTTCTTCAGGATTACCTTATATAGTTAACCGGGTTTTGGCTTACAAGACCATCGTCGGAAGTTATAATATTTGTAAAAAATATTGGAACAGATGTTATTCATTTAGAGGCACGAACACGGAGTAAATGAACAAACCAAGAAAAAACGTTAACACTAAACTCGAAAAATGTCTATACAATTGTTTACAATAAGTCAACAATACAAATGAAATAAATTAGTTCTTGACAAGACTACTAAAGAATGCCTTTCTTTCTTTTAGTTTTGTAAGAACTACCTGTTGATGACCCATCACGGACTCACATTAAAAACCGCAGCATGTTTTTTTGCGCAATTTCGTAAGTTCATTCTGTTACTTTTAATATAGCATTAGTCACAGAAATAATTGTAAGAGCGCTAGATACGTCTCATTTGTAATGCGAGGTGTATAGTAAGAAACGCTGAACTTTAGCTGCCCCAAAAAGCTGACTAAGACGTAACGTAATTACCACGCTGTAATACTGTGTATTGACGCAAAAGCGTGACGTCTTTAGACTTGCAATCTTCTCCAGAACGTAAAAATACAGCTAAAAGTACAAAGCAAGATAACTTTTCCAGCGCTGCGCCACAATGACGCAAATCTTTCAACTGTTAGGGGCATAGCCTGGCAGGCCTGCCATTTCTTGTAGCTTCTCCGGCAGAATTATTGCAGAAGATACTTTCAGACGGTTTGGTACTATTAGTTATTAAGTCCGCCAGCTCTTCATGCAGATAGTACACTCATGCTCATAAATTAAGGATAATTGCAGAATGTGCTGCCACACAACGTGGCACTACACACAACTGGCGCTAATAGCGTAGGCACTTAGGGAACACACATGACACAGATCTGTAAGTCTACGGTATTAGTGATAAGTTGAGAAAACGTCCCAAAACACATGAGCTACAAAACGCCACTGTTTCCTGCGCATGTACCTCGACATCAATATGGGATATGATCACCATGCACAGGTACACACGCCCCACAACGGGTTGGCATACTCTAGATCAGGTGGTCGAGCCGCTGCTCGGGTATAGCTTCCCATTCTTGCATCAGTGCCTGTCGGAGCTCCTGAAGTCTCGTAGGGATTTGAAGACGTGCAGCGATACGTCGACCGAGAGCATCCCAAACGTGCTCGATAGGGCTTAGGACGGGAGAACAGGCAGGCCACTCCATTCGCCTGATATCTTCTGTTTCAAAGTACTCTTCCACGATGGCAGCCCGGTGGGGCCGTACGTTATCATCCATCAGGAGGAAGGTTGGACCCACTACACCACTGAAAAGGCGGACATACTGGTGCATAATGACGTCCCGATACACCTGTCTGTTACAGTTCCTCTGTCAAAGACCTGCAGGGGTGTACGTGCACCAATCATAATCCCACCCCACACCATCAAACCATGACCTCCATACAGGTCCCTTTCAAGAAAATTAAGGGGTTGGTATCAGGTTCGTGGTTCACGCCAAACGAAAACCCGGTGAGAATAACTGTTCAGACTATACCTTGACTCGTCCGTGAACATAACCTGGGACCACTGGACCAATGACGATGTAGTGTGTTCTTGACACCACGCTTTACGGGCTCTCCTGTGACCAGGGGTCAGTGGAATGTACCTTGCAGGTCTCCGGGCGAATAAACCATGTCTACTCAGTCGTCTGTGTGTTTGGAGACAAGTGTTCCAGTGACTGCGGTAAGGTCCCGAGCAAGGCTACCTGCAGTACTCCGTGGCCGTCTGCGTTTGACCAGCCTCCAGTCGCCCTAGTATTCTATCCCTCATAACGTCATTAATATGTCTTCTTTGAGCCATTTTGAACACATAGTCACCATTAGCACGTCTGAAAACGTCTGCACACTTACTCGCTGCACCGTACTCTGACATGCACCAATACACCTCTCTGCGTATGTGGACTGCTGCCAGCGCCACTGTGCGACGACCGCAGGTCAAATGCAGCGCATGGTCATACCCCGAGGTGATTTAAACCCGCAAATCGCCCAGGAGAGCGTTGTTTCACCACGTATTAGCATTATCCTTAATTTATGATCATGAGTGTAGTTACTTCAGTATAATTTGATGTCAAGTACTATTTCCTTCAAAGACTCGGTATTTATATAGCAAAATAGAGTATGTACGAAAAAAATTACAATCAATATTTTGTGAAATACGCTGCTTTATGAAATGATTTTGCATTTAAAATTATTGTCCAGCGCAGAATGGTTCAAATGGCTCTGAGCACTATGGGACTTAACATCTGAGGTCATCAGTCCCCTAGAACTTAGAACTACTTAAACTTAACGAGCCTAAGCACATCACGCACATCCATGCCCGAGGCAGGATTCGAACCTGCGACCGTAGCAGTCACGCGGTTCCGGATGACGCACCTAGAACCGCACGGCCACCGCGGCCGGCTCCAGCGCAGAGAGTCAGATGATTTATCAATAGTATATGATATAAGAGGCGATCAAAATGTATCCATTCGAAGGCCATACATCCCAGAATCGCCTTGTCGGTCAGGTAAAATCGCAGTGAACCCTGGGGCGATGATCCCACCGAAGCACCAAATTCAAGATACCCATTTGGTAAAACACCGTGACATTTTGTACATCCTCGTCCGACAGTAATCGTCGTTCTTCCACGGCCTTTTTTAACGGACTGAAAGCGTAATAATCTTGTGGTAAGAAGCCAGGACTATAGGGTGGGTGCTCGTACGCCTCCCACTTGGGTTTGCGTAACTTCTGCGTTTCGACTTTTGCTGATATGGCGACGCGCTACCATGAAAAAGCAGCACCCCATGGCGCAACGATGGTTTTCGACAGACATGCTGCCCCATATAGATTATAAGACACGAATGCCACACTAAGACCTCGCCTAAATGTGGGTGCTTATATACCAGCATCTGGATAGCACTACATTGCTTATACGCTGCAGCAATGCCCTCAGATAAAAACTTTTTATCGGCTCCCATGTTTTATATGAATAAAAATGTAAATTTGCGTTTGTTCAGAATCGTATATCTCCGTATCCTCTTCACCTATTGCTTAGAAATTTCAGCGCATCGTCGCATTCGAAAACGAGCATGTTTTTATATACACATCAAAAAAAGTTTTTCAACACCTCGGTTCCGATAGTACCGGAACCTGTACAGAAAATTGGGATAGAGATCAACATAAACATCATTTCCGCCCTTTTTATTGCTCATGAAAACCACACATTGCATGTTATACCCCCATATAGCGAGACCTTCAGAGGTGGTGGTCCAGATTTCTGTACGCACCGGTATCTTTAATACCAAGTAGCCCGTCCTCTTGCATTGATGCATGCCTGTATTCGTCATGGCATGCTATCCACAAGTTCATCAAGGCAGTGTTTGCGCAGATTGTCCCACTCCTCAACGGCGATTCGGCGTAGATGGCTCAGAGTGGTTGGTGGGTCACGTCGTCCATAAACAGCCCTTTTCAATCTATCCCAGGCATGTTCGATAGGATTCATGACTGGAGAACACGCTTGCCACTCTAGTCGAGCGATGTCGTTATCCTGAAGGAAGTAATTCACAAGATGTGCACGATGGGGGCTCGAATTGTCGTCCACGAGGACGGATGCCTCGCCAGTAGGCTGCCGATACGGTTGCACTCTCGGTCGGAGGAAGGCATTTACGTATCCATGACCACCAGCGGCGTACGTCGGCCCCACATAATGCCATCCGAAAACAGAAGGGAACCTCCAACTTGCTGCACTCGTTGGACAGTGTGTCTAAGGCGTTCAGCCTGACCGGGTTGCCTCGACACACCTCTCTGACGATTGTCTGGTTGAAAGCATATGCGATACTCATCGGTGAAGAGAACGTGATGACAATCCTGAGCGGTCCATTCGGCATGTTGTTGGGCCCATCTGTACCGCGCTGCATAGCGTCGTGGTTGCAAAGATGGACCTCGCCATGGACGTCGGGAGTGAAGTTGCGCATCCTGCAGCCTGTTGCGCACAGTTTGAGTCGTAGCACGACGTCCTGTGGCTGCAAGAAAAGCATTATTCATCATGGTGGCGTTGCTGTCAGGGTTCCTCCGAGCCATGATCCGTAGGTAGCGGCCATCCACTTTGTTGACAGCTCTTCCTGGCACAATGTAACAATGCGGACGTGATCGAACCGCGGTGTTGACCGTCAAGGCATGGTTGAACTACAGACAACAAGAGCCGTGTGCCTCCTTCCTGGTGGAATGACTGGAAGTTATCCGCTCTCGGACCCCCTCCGTCTAATAGGCGCTGCTCATGCATGGTTGTTTACATCTTTGGGCGTGTTTAGCGACATTTCTGAACAGTCAAAGTTACCGTGTCTGTGATATAGTATCCTCAGGAGTTCTGGGAACTGGGGTGATGCAAAACTTTTTTTGATGTGTGTATATCTATTTTTAAAATATATATAATATGTTAATAAATATGTACCACGTAAAGGGGAAACGGTATTACCAAAAATCTCGAAAAGCTCTTGACCGATTTACTTGACATTTTTACACAATACTCTAATGAGAGTTTGAATGGACATATGCTGTGTATTTTTACATTGTTGTCATTGTGTTTATGGCTTTGGGCTTACGATTAGAGTTCTCAAATAGAATCTGAATATGCAGTATTAATAAACAAGGCTCAAGGTTGGAGAGTGGGGAGGAGGAGGACGAGATGGGCGCAGGCGTGATAGGGAATGGAGATAGAAAACGGAAAGGAAGAGATGGATCGAAAGAGGGGGCAAAAGAAGACGGAGAGAGAGGGGACGAGGCAATGGACAGAAAGATGGGGAAGGAGGAGATGGGCAGAGACCAGGGTTGGGGGGGGGGGGGGGGGAAGAAGAGGACAAGGAGATTTATCCAATTCCGAAACGTATTAGAAACGTGTGCTTTATATTTCCGTTCTCTTCCATTTAACCAGACTGAGGAACAGCAAAGCATGGTCGGTACTATTACAGAAAATATGATTCTCTAGCGTTGCATTGTGTTCGCTGTATCATTGGAAGAACTTAGTTACCAGTTTCTTCGCACATTAATATTTTCCCTTGAGAATGCAATGCAATTTGCTTGCTGTTGAGAATAAGACTAAAACAAAAATTTAGTCTCATGTTTATTTTCTGTGATAATGTTCACCGACGATATTACAAGTAACCTACAGCTCTATCGCTGGCGAAAGGTATACAGTGGTAGCTTCGATTAGCTTAGAAATATTTATTGGCAAAGGCTGAATCTCATTTAGAGTTTTTACTAGACTGGGACTCGATCCAAGACCTTCTCTTCCCGTGAGCAATTCGAGTGAGCCTCGCGGCGTTTTCTGTACTTGTTCAAAAATCCATAAGCAGTCACTTGCATAATGTAGAAGTGACACGTCTGGGCCCTCATCTCGTGGTCGTGCGGTAGCGTTCTCGCTTCCCACGCCCGGGTTCCCGGGTTCGATTCCCGGCGGGGTCAGGGATTTTCTCTGCCTCGTGGTGGCTGGGTGTTGTGTGCTGTCCTTAGGTTAGTTAGGTTTAAGTAGTTCTAAGTTCTAGGGGACTGATGACCATAGATGTTAAGTCCCATAGTGCTCAGAGCCATTTGAACCATTTTTTTTGACACGTCTGGAAAACTGATTGTGCTGAAGTATACTTGATTTGGAACGAGTTAGGTGAAGCTCAGTTTCAGTTATCCTGATTTAGTTTTTCATTTGTAACAAAAGGATAGTCTACCCAATTTTAATAGTAGAATTGATTTTGTTTGTTTGTTTGTTTGTGTGTGTGTGTTAACATGAGTTCATTTTGGATAAAATATTGCTCATCATCATCGTCATCATCACCGTCAACATCATCAGTCAATTCGATCACTTAGTGACGTGGCTTCTTAGAGAAGCTGTGTAATATAGGATGCCTGCAGATCAATTCATTTCTGCCTGTCTTTAGTTGTTGCCAATTCTACCTAGCTGTCTTTCTTAAGTCTCTGTCCCACCAATCCGATGGTCTTCCCTTTCGTCTTTCTTGGTAAACTGAAGTCCTCTCTACTACTTGTTTTGACCACCTGCCTATCGTTTCTTCGAACGGCATAACTAGCCACTATCATTCGAAAGTATTCACTTTTTCCATTATGTCAATGACTTTTTCTGTCCATCTGATATCAACTCCTTTGTTTCTATCTTTCTTTGTATAGGGGAACATCGCCCTTTACTTTCCTCTTTGGACTACTATCAGTTTTCTAAAAATGAGTTCATTGAATGCCCATATCTCAGAGCCGCAAGTTATTACTGGCGGTATACAATGGTCAATACTGTTTTCTTCAGCTCTGCCGACATCTTAGAATTCAGAACTGAAGAGTATCTTCCATACGTTTTCCAGCCTAATTTAATACGTCGAAATATTTCTGGTTCTAGGTCTCCTTTCATATTTACACGTTGACTCAGATGAACACATTCTGCGACCCTTTGTAGCTGCGTGCTTCCTACAGATGTACAGTATTTCCCTCCAGTACTATACCTCCATAACCATATTGGTTTATCATAGTTCATTTACAGACTAACTTCGGAGAAAACTAACGCAGGTTCCTTAGCCAATATTTGAAGTTCTTCTGTAATATTTACACACAGAACAATATCAGATGACCTTAGGTTGTTTAACCTCTTTCCCAGAATTTGGATTCCCTTCGTTTTCCAACCCAATTCAGACACTGCTTTTTCTAGGACTGGTCAAAAAAGTTTTGGTGATATAGTTACCTTGTTTTACACCCTTTTCAATGTGAATTTCATGTGTTTCTACAACAACATTCACAAACTCTGTGGAGGTTTTGTTTGTGTTATATAAGACTTCAATATAGCCCTGTTCTGTTAGAGTTCTAAAAAAATGTCTATAAACGCAAACCAAACAAGTTGATGGTAATTATTTTCTACAAACTGTTCTAGACTAAGGATATCATCCTGCATAAAACATAACTTGCTCGGAGGGCTGAGCCACATCAAGTTTAGTGCTCAATCTGGTAGTCAAAATTCCAGTAAAAGGTATAATATTAGTAATTTAATCAATTTTTCAAAACTGATATAATTCCACGTGCAAAGTAGTCACATACTGGCCCTACTTTTTTTAGTCTAACAACCAATACAGTGCGTCAACCATGAAAATTTACAGTCAAAAAAATGTATCATTATTATCCAGTGGCAGTAAATGTAGTTCCTCACAGGTATATAGCATAAGTAATAATCGATAATATGATTTGATGGATTCACAGGTGCATTAAATTAAATGATTGTGTCGCAGATACTTAAAGGATCTGAAGGTCAGTGCCCCTACATGAGTATATGAAAACAGTGCAACATAATTCTAAAAATATGTTCGATTCTCAATAGTAGTTTTCTTACCCTTACTTATTTTCTATGTTTCTTATGAAATGAATGTTAATTAACAAATACTGCATAACAATTTTAAATATGTATAACATTTTTCGTTTGTAATTAATAATCACGTCAAGATGAAAATACTCATAATAAATTAAAATATGTTGCAAACACGATACATCAGATGGAAAATGATTTACTTTTTATTATCAGGATTGAACGGTATGACTATTACTGCGATGTTCAAGTTAGCGTCCCAGAGACGCTAGCAGTCTTTTAGTATTTTCCGGCTCTGGGACGACGAGATTTCACCAAACTATCAACACTAGCCAAGTGCGCTGCAACTACCTATCTTGGTAAATCGGTAGAGTGGTTTTCAACAAGAAAACTGAGAATTAGTGTCCCTAAGCGGAGGAAGATATTTTAGACCGAAGTAGTAAATTTAATTTTCCTTGGCCTATACGATTTCATATGGAGCAGACGACTGGATTTTAGGCAACACACAAAGCATACGCATGATTCATACTGCCCATGCTCTGCCGTCTCTCATGGGCATTAAGGACATCCAGTGTCGCCAGGAAGTGCCAACGAAAATTTTGTCTCTAACAAAAGTTGCTCCCCTTGTTCCCCGTGACATGAGCTATCACTTCTGAACGTTCGACACAAATGCTTGAAACTCACTCTCTGTTTTTCTCTCTCTCTCTCCCTCCGCCTCTCTTTCTACTTTCTTGTATTTAGTAATTTCTTCTTACCAACCTTGTTGCCAGCTTTGGATCACGTTAAAACCCAGCTCGTTAATTTTTTAATGTCTAGGGGCCATCATATATCGCGGTGACTTCTGTGTAATTGTTGTCTTTGAATAAAAGTGTCATTTTGTGACGACGCAAGCTGGGATCTTTTTACTTCCTCTCTTGTCTTGCCGTCATCCTCTTTAAATTTGTTTTATTTTCACTTGTGCCGAATTACCATTAACATGCATGAGTGTAATCTGCACTTCTATAAAAGAGAAACGTTGGCCATCAGTCTAAAGGAACATAGAACCAGATCTAATTTTGTGCTTAGCTTTGTGTATGAAATCAATTTCCTAATTTGTTTTTACTATTCCTAGTTAATATCTTTTGTTATAGGGTGAAATTAGTAACTGTTTCGTGACTTTCATACTATTTTTGACATATAAACAAATACAAATTCTGTAATAGCTATAAACATTTGGAAGAACTATCAAGATTCTTAAAGTATTTACTTAGCTCTATTCGAAAACACATTAGCAAAGCCAGCCCTTATTTAATTCCAAAATAATTACCAGGTTTGTCAAAAGTATTGTTTGTATAACTATATCTGTCCATTTCATTATTTAAACAAATAACTCAGCCTAAGCTTTGTGATAGAAGAAACTGTTAAAAAGAAGGAATTTTTCGACGTTTTCAGTTAATTGAATGCGTTATGTTTTAATCGTAAACTCTGAACAATGTATAGTTCCAGTGCTTATTATTGTGAGGATATAAAGGACCGAGTTTTGGTCCCAAGACAGTCAGTCCACGGCCGATTTTCAGATGGGAAGTCTTTATCAGTTACAGCAACAACAATGCATTAACTTAGTGGAATCAGTGCAACACAAACAGGCTGTGTGTTAAAACAATGACAGCGTCTGTTCAATTTATTTGATAAATAGTGTCTCACGTATCTTATTATTTTGGAATAACTGTGAACTCTGTGGTTAGGTATTTACTGCTCATAGATGTTCAACAGAAACCTGAAAACTGTTAATGACCCTTAAACCTTACCACAGTGAATTGGCCATATAACTGTGTAATATGGGGGGAGGGGGGGGGGGGGAGGCTGTGAACAGTGCAAGTAAAGAACTGTGAAACGCAACTATGCAACTGTCAGCTACATCATTTACTGTAGTCAATGTTGAACATTCACCCCCCCACCCTACAATTTTCAGCCAGTATAATAACAATGCAGTACGTCAACACCGAGGACTTTCAACGAAGAAATGAAGCAGACGTACGTCACAACTTCTGTTCGTCCCATTTCGAATTTCCGTATTACCGTTTTTTACAGTACTGTACTTTAGCAGTTCTTTCTATACATGGTCCAAGTTCCATCGAACTTTGTTACTTGGCAGTGACATATCGTGCGAAAGTCGCTATCGTCCTTGCGTTTTGCACCCCAGTGAAGTTTTCCAGCTGCTGCAATCTCATGTTCAGATGGAAGTGTTACAGGAACATTATTTTCTAGATCATGTGCATCATACATCATAGCATTTTCATATCCATGACACATTCATTCCGTTGATGCACATTCTAGTCAGCTTACACACACACACACACACACACACACACACACACACACACAGAGAGAGAGAGAGAGAGAGGACACGTATTTTTACTCGCAGTTGCACCTAAAGACTTTGCGTGTGTTTGTAACCTGACTGAAGGGTACATAATCGGAATGAATTTGTCATGGATTCTAATACGTAATCAATACTACCGTAGCGTCTTGCTGCACATGGGCATACGGACTTAATAATAATGTTCGTGTAATACCCACTCTGTTGAGGAGCCTACAGTGGCTCGAAGAGTAGCTAATGGTACAATAAATCTTATCAAATACAAAAAGCGATTGGTTGCATATTGTTGCTGAATGCAAATAGATAAGCCTTTATTAATTAACTTATATAAAGTAACGTACAGTTTTTTTAATAAGAATGTGAACAACTCAAACGTTTAGTTTATTCAGGGAAAAGATCACTGTGAGAATCAACCAAGCAGAACGGTTCTCAGCGGGGAAGACTAATGGAAGTAACGTTATAGATGTTGCCTTTGTAGGAAGGTGAAAGATTGCCAGTGAGAGTGAAACGAGTTTATAACGTGTCATGCGTCACCGATGTCTCGTCATAGTCACGAAGACAATTAGAAATTTGTCACCGTCCTTGCATGGTACGGTATTTCCTGTCCACTTCTTTGTGCGACCTTCTGTTACCAAACTTCGAATTCAGCGCGCAGGCAGATTGCGCAGAACATTTCAGACAAACTTGGCAGGAATGTAGTCACTGTACATGACTGCTGGTAGCGATGATCGCGAGAACGTACGGTCGCAAGAAGACCGGACTCCGGAGTGTCACGTGGCACTAACCGAGAACGAAGACCACCGTGTTGGGTGTATGGCTCTGGCGCATCGTACTGCATCTGTAGCAGCAGTTGGGTCACCGCTGTGACACACCAAACTGTTACTAATCGGCTACTTCAAGGATAGCTCCGAGCCAACACACTGCAGCGTGCATTCCACTGACCGCAAACCACCGATATTTGCTACCTCCGTGGTGTCAAGCGAGAGCTCACTGGAAGACTGGGAAGAGTTCTGTTTGAAACGTCACAGGTTTACGCTTCATTTAACTAACTGATTAATTTCTACATGTTTAATAATTCATTTTACACCGATGGCGTCCTTTCAATGTTTTGTCTAGCTAATTAAACTCTGGATTCAAGAATGCTTCCGTGTATATTTTTTCTTCTGTTGGTGTCACTCCTTCTCTCTCATCCTTTGATCCCGTGATGTATGTGGATGGATAAACGTAATTATGCATGAAATGTATAATAATCTGGGTTAGTCAAAGATGGTAGCAGTAGGGTAGTTTAGCACCAACATAACAACGTGAGCAGATTCGGCAGAGAGTTCGTGATTCCAAAGATAGTGGGGAGGAGCAGGGCAGAGTTTGTGAGGTTGGTTCTCACTGAGGTCCTACCCCACCACCAGTTTTTTTGAATGGTTGGCGGTTGGTCCTGGAACGCGCCATGTTAGGACACTCCGGGACCGCCGATTGAACGAGACGGACGCAGGGGTGCGGCGATCGTCATGGATGGTGAGAAAAGTTATCCATAATGTAGGTTCTTTGGGGTAACGTTGATTACGAAACACGTTCGGGTGTGAATTAATACCGGGAAACGTTCAGCGATATTTTATTTGTAGAAATTTTTCAGATTAATGTGTTTCAAGTAGCGGATTTGGGCTCGAGATGATTGAGGGCATGAACCAACGGTTCTTGTTCTTAGGTCAATAGCGGATAGGTTCATTAATGTTTCATTTGTTGCATAGTTTAGTTCTGGATACAAGCAATGTAAATTTTTCATGATTCAACGGTTTATTTTACTCGTTTCTTTGTTGTTACATAATGCGCGGTTTCAACATGAACTTATCCGCATGGTACTGCATGTGTAGTAACACAAGCAATGTTTGAGAGAGTGAAAGGTAATATCCTTCCCTACTCCGCCCGTTAAATAGTTGTGGCAATAACTAAATGGTGTTAAGAGGTCACCATTCAGTAACATTGATTTTTATCCATTTTAATCATTAGTAGATGTAGCTGGCGACGAAGTGTTGACTATGTTTCCGGTATGACGAGATGCAAGAGATAGTTAGTGCTTCATGAAGGTTTTGTCACTGAGAGTGGTAGTTTTCTTAAATATAATAGATTTCATGTATGTTTTATCACAGAGAGTAATAGTTTTCTTACATATTATCGAAATAAATCAGAATGATAATTGAAATTCTCTCTTAGAGTTATTTAGTACCCTTCATCCATACCACTGAGATAATGACTATATTCTATGAATTTTCAATCCAGATACATCCATTGTATGCATTATGCACTTCATGCGACTAACTGAATTCATAGTATCAAAAAAAGGAAGTCTTACAGTCCCTAATGTGCGCGTATTGTTCCATGGCCATTCACCGATGTTGCGTTATCCGTTGCTTCATTTTTAAATTAGCTATCTTTTCTAGCGGGTTTGATTACCCATACCTCAATTTATCGGGCCTAATTGAGAGAATTAGACACATAGCGGTAGAAATGGGAACCATGGGACACTGCGTCCGCTTATATTAAAGGGAGATACTTCTTACATGAAAAATAATCAGCATAACAAACAAGGGGTAGACTCTCGTGTTGTTTTTCCTGATGCAAGCTGTTTCCGCCTCTGTGCTAGTGACAGTTATGTGTTGGTTAGGAGGGCGGCAGCTGAGGGCCGGCAATCAATCTGTTTACGCGCTAGACACACTGGACCTACACGTGGACTTATGGTCTTGGTTACGATTTCGTATGACATCAGGAGCACTGTCGTGGTTATCCCAAGCTCGCTGACTGCAAATCTGTACCTCGATCTGGTGATTCGATCCGATGTGCTGCCATTAATGAGCAATATTCCAGAGGGTGCTTTCCAACAGGATAATGTTCACCCACAAACCGCTGCTGTAACTCAACGTGTAGACAAGTTGCCTGGGCCTGTTTGGTCACCAGACCTGACTCCAGTCGATCACATGTCTGCCATCATCGGACGACAACTCCAGCGTCATCCACAAACAGTACTAACCATTCCTCTACTGACAGACCAAGTGCAATAGTCATGGAACTTCATCTACAAACTGACATCCGGCACCTGCACAACACATTACATGCACGTTTGTACGCTTATATTCAACATTCTGGCGGTTACACCTGTTATTAATGTACCAGCATTTCACATTTGCAGTGGCTTATCTGGTGCTTATATTAACCTGTGATCTTGCAGTGTTAATCAAATATGTTACCTAGACAAACTTATTCTAGAAATTTCAT
Organism: Schistocerca nitens; assembly: GCF_023898315.1. Taxonomy (NCBI): domain Eukaryota; kingdom Metazoa; phylum Arthropoda; class Insecta; order Orthoptera; family Acrididae; genus Schistocerca; species Schistocerca nitens. The sequence continues at coordinate 142,915,943 of NC_064622.1, read as the reverse complement.
TACTCTCCACTAATTTCTTTTCGTGTTGCGATTTTTTTCTATCAGTGTAAGGTCTATATGAAACTAGCTGAATAGGAGGCGGCGTTCGGTATGTACTTATTCCAATCTTTTCAACCTTCTATTGAGGCACTCGACTGGAGACAGGTCTGATGACCGAGTAGGCCAAGGCAACTTGTCTACACTCTGTAGATCATGCAGATAAAAATTCACTTGACGACTTCCTGAGAGATAATCTCCACTCATTCCAAATTAATAATATAAGTGTAGACCAGATGTGGCTTGAATTCAAAGAAATAATATCGACAGCAGTTGAGAGATTTATACCAAATGAATTAACGAACGACGGAGCTGATCCTCCTTGGTACACAAAACGGGTTAGAACTGTTGCAGAAACAAGGTGAAAGGGTACAGTACCGCCCGACATTGAAAATAGGTACAACATTCTTCGTTATTCCTGTCATAACAACATATTTTTTGTAATAATAACTCAATTTCACTTAATACACCGAAGCCGGATACCAGTGTAGGAAAGGAGGATAATTTATTTATTTAATTGATCACATGTGCACTCTCACAAAATAAATCCCTACATCCAATTTGGTGAGATCTGTGAAATGAATGGATGTATGGTCGTCTGCTAACCGCAGATAGTGAATGTGAATATATGATCATCTTTGAGATGGTCCTTTGGTCACCTTTGGTGGAACCAAAGAGATGAAATTTACCGGAGCTTTGAGCGCCTGATATGTGGCTGACCAATACCGTACCAAGGTGCTCCCCCACTTTGGCAGAGGTGCGAGATGACCTGAAGAACGGCCATGTTTTCAGCATTCTGGCGCTGGATCTTGTGTTGGTAAGACCTGTCTTAGGTGTGCTCCGTAAAGACAAAAGAGTGGATAGAATGGTATGCATGTGGAATACTTAAGGGTAGTTTGGAATAATAATGTCTCTATTTCAGGAACTTTTGTGGGGAGAATTGAATGTCAGGCAGGTAATATTAAGGGGATCGTAGTAATCTTCGGAAGTGACCAACGGTCACAATGAAACCACGTGTATCAATAAGTTGAAATACTTCTGAGTGCTTAAGTTAAGCTGAATTACTGGCGTGTGTACTATAAGTTGGAAATATTTCAGAAATGGCGTGTGCAGGACTTGAAATTAGAGACGAGTACTTCCACGTGGTGAATACTGTGTGAGTCTCAATCTGTGTGTGAGACAAAGGATAAAGAGAAGTACTCGTCCATGGTATCAGTTGAGGACTCGCATGTGTGACGAATATGTTCTTAATATTACTTTGCGTGTTATGTTTCCGTGTGACGCTTGATTCAAACTATAATAATCTGAGAGTGAAGCAAGGTGGGTCAGCCGTCTATCCAGCAACGCCACTTGGCTTGCATTGCACAGGAATACGTGCATATATCCTCCAGAGTCCATAGTAGGAAAGAAAAGTTACGAAGTGGGGGGCAGTGTCGTGTGAAACTGGGATGAATACTAATTGATGTGGGAAAACTGAAAGTGATGTGATTATAACGTTGTGACTATTCCTTGTGTTGTATTCCATGTTTCCAGTGTGGTGTATTTCATGTAATTTAAGTATGTGTGGTATGCATGGGAGAGTAGCAGGTAGTTTCAGAGGCAGTGGGTTATGCATGTTCCTTTTTGTACCGCTCGGTCTGGAGGAAATTTTCGTGACGATGGGTGTGAGAGTCGAAGTGTGAGATATAGAAAAAGATCCACCATCCTATTCAGAAAGTGCACTGTAGTGTTAGATAATTACGAGACTATAAGATAGAGAATCACCAATGTAAAGCCATGCCCACTGGGCGGTGTTAATTGTTGTAGAAAATGTAATGGTGTGCTTAGGTTATAGAATTTATCGGAATAAATAAGATAGTGAAAAGAAAGAGATTGGTGGCCTTTTCCTTCGAATAGTACGTTGTCATGGTATCCAGAATTTATAATGTGAGCGCCATTCATATAGAGTGCGATGGCCACGTGTTGATCAAAGCCGTTGGGTAAGAAAGAAAATGTGGTATTGCAAGTGCGTAGTGAACAGTCAGAGATGTGTAAATTACTAATAGTCAGATGTGCGTTATCCGTTTCCGTTGCGTAATATTCAAACAGGGAATAATTTGTAACTTAATTGTGAGTACTAGAGCTCATGTTACTCGATAAATAAGAATGAATCCACTCGCTTGGCAGACCACTCATCTTGCAGGCCTGACTGCTTGATGCCACAGTATGAGCAAGGCATGTAGGTGCCTCTCAAACGAAACAAACAAGCCAAATTTAAACAGACGCAAAATCCCCAAGATTGGCGATGCTTTACAGAAGCTCGAAATTGAGCGCGGACTTCAATGCGAGATGCCTATAACAGTTTCCACGACGAAACTTTGTCTCGAAACCTGTCAGAAGACCCAAAGAGATTCTGGTCGTATGTGAAGTATGTTAGCGGCAAGAAACAATCGATGCCTTCTCTGCACGATAGCAATGGAGATACTATCGAAGACAGTGCTGTCAAAGCAGAGTTACTAAATACAGCCTTCCGAAATGCCTTCACAAAAGAAGACGAAGTAAATATTCCAGAATTCGAATCGAGAACAGCTGCCAACATGAGTAACGTAGAAGTAAATATCCTCGATGTAGTGAAGCAACTTAATCAATTAATAAAAGCAAGTCTTTTGGTCCAGGCTGTATACCAATTAGGTTCCTTTCGGAGTATGCTGATGCATCAGCTCCATACTTAACAATCATATACAGCCGTTCGCTCGACGAAAGATCCGTACCCAAAGACAGGAAAGTTGCACAGGACGCACCAATATTCAAGAAAGGTAGTAGGAGTAATCCACTAAATTACAGGCCCGTGTCTTTAACGACGATATGTAGCAGGATTTTAGAACATATACTGTGTTCGAACATTATGAATTACCTCGAAGAAAACGTTCTATTGAGACACAGTCAACATGGGTTTGGAAAACATCGTTCCTGTGAAACACAACTAACTCTTTACTCGCATGAAGTGTTGAGTGCTATTGACAAGGGATTTCAGATCGATTCCGTATTTCTGAATTTCCGGAAGGCTTTTGATACTGTACCACACAAGAGGCTCGTAGTGAAATTGCGTGCTTATGGAATATCGTCTCAGTTATGTGACTGGATTTGTGATTTCCTGTCACAGAGGTCACAGTTCGTAGTAATTGACGGAAAGTCATCGAATAAAACATAAGTGATTTCTGGCGTTCCCCAAGGTAGCGTTATAGGCCCTTTTCTGTTCCTTATCTATATAAACGATTTGGGAGACAATCTGAGCAGCCGTCTTCGGTTGTTTGCAGATGACGCTGTCGTTTATCGACTAATAGAGTCATATAAAGTCATCAGAAGATCAAAACAAACTGCAAAACGATTTGGAAAAGATATCTGTATGGTGCAAAACATGGCAATTGACCCTAAATAACGAAAAGTGTGGGGTCATCCACATGAGTGCTAAAAGGAATCCGTTAAACTTCGGTCACACGATAAATCACTCAAATCTAAATTCCTATGAATTACAATCACGAACAACTTAAATTTGAAGGAACACGCAGAAAATGTTGTGGGGAAGTCAAACCAAAGACTGCGTTTTATTGGCAGGACACCTATAAAATGTAACAGACCTACTAAGGAGACTGCCTACACTACTCTTGTCCGTCCTCTTTTAGAATACTGCTGCGTGGTGTGGGATCCTTACCAGATATGACTGACGGAGTACATCGAAAAAGTTCAAAGGAAGGCAGCACATTTTGTATTATCGCGAAATGTGGGAGAGAGTGTCACAGAAATTATACAGGATTTGGGCTGGACATCCTTAAAAGAAAGGCGTTTTTCGTTGTGACGGAATCTTTTCACGAAATTCCAGTCACCAACTTTCTCCTCCGAATGCGAAAATATTTTGTTGACACCGACCTACATAGGGAGGAACGATCACCAAGATAAAATAAGGGAAATCAGAACTCGTACGGATAAATATAGGTGTTCATTCATTCCGCGCGCTATACGAGATTGGAATAATAGAGAATTGTGAAGGTGGTTCGATGAGCCCTCTGCCAGGCACTTAAATGTGATTTGCAGAGTACCCATGTAGATGTAGACAGAGGTAGATGTAGACAGATGTAGATGTAGAGTTACAGCAGGGGTGTGTGGGCGAACATTATCCTGTTGGAAATCACCCCCTGGAATGCTGCTCATCAATGGCAGCACAACGGATCGAATCACCAAACTGACGTACAGACCTGCAGTCAGGGAGCGTGGGATAACCACGAGAGGACTCCTGTTATCATACGAAATCGTAACCAAGACCATAAGTCAAGGCCCTCACCTCCTTCCATCCCCCAACTCGATACGAGGTTGATGGTTCTTACACCTACCTAAGAAATATCTGTACCCCGTATGGCTGAAATCTTTCCAAGGCTTTAGGAGGATCTTCTTACCCACGTCTTCACCCATGTATTTACGTGGCACATAAATGTCATGTATATTTGTCATATTTTACAGAGTCCTTTAGATATTTCACTGGTATCTCTAGCGACTTTTGCCCTGCAGATTCGTTTTCATGCAGCTCAGTGTTTAAGACGTCACATTTCCTGAACTATGTGTCATACAAAGATGCAATTTTGCAGGTATACTCAGTGTTATATGAGAATATCGACTGCAAAATATGTTGTGAATGCAATTAGTGGCCAAGAAGTAGGAACGTTGGTTGCAAGTCGTTAAGTACTCTCACTCTCAGACAATGGATCAATAAAGTCTGGGTATTTGCACGACGTGTACTACCCTTCTCTTAAACGGCCTGGGCCACTCCTTCGATATCTAGGTGGTCACCCACACAGCAGACAGTAAGTGATGTGTGTACCAGGGTTGGTTCAAATCAGTACAGTAGTACAGAACAAACTGCGGAACGTACATAGAACATAGATTTTTCATAATGCGTATGGATAGATGTGACATGCGTGTAAAAGGATGAAGCTGTGGGTAAAAAGCTCCCCCTAAATCTCTGGATGGATTTCAGTCAAAATTAATATATGTTTTGTCATTTGATCGGCTTGATGTGGCCTGCCACGAATTCTTCTCCCGTGCCAGCCTCGTCATCTCAGACTGGCACTTGTAACCTACGTTCTGAATTATTTGCTGGCGTATTCCAAGCTGTTTTACCCTACAGCTTTTACCCTCCACAGTTCCCTCTAGTAGCACGGAAGTTGTTTTGTGACATCGCAACAGATATGCTATCATCCTGTCCCTTCTTCTTGTCAGCGTTTTTCTTGTACTCCTCTCCTCCCGATTCTCCTGAGAACTTCCTTATTCCTTACCTTATCAGTCCTAATTTTCAACATTCTTCTGTAGCATCACGTCTCAATTGCTTTGATTCACTTTTTTTCCTGTTTTCCCACAGTTCATGTGCTGCAAATTTACATTCTCAGAAATTTCTTCCTCGAACTAAGTCCTATTTTTGAAACTTGTGTAACACTGCTATGGGCCATTATTTTAATATGCTGCAGTCTGACAAGTTCTGCTTTGTTTGAGCATCCTCAGAAGTCAGACAAAAATTATTAAATTGACCCTAACTGGTTAATTTTTTTAAATAATCTATTCAGGATCATTATGGTAAAGACTAATCCTAGTTAACTAAGACTATTGGGATGATATCAAGATTTTTATTAAAGAATCAAGGAAATGACAAAGTAGAATCGGTACAATTACAAAATTCAGTTAATTCTACTGATCAGACTAAGTTTAAGACAGGTGTTACGACGATCTTCTATGCAAAAAGTCGCGCAACCCGTTTTCACTATAGGAAGCGTTAAATGGTTGATACTGTCTAGCCTCTTTCTTAATAAAAATCCTCCACTCCGACTAGCACTGACAACAGGTAGATCAGAGATCTCAGAGAGCAATCTACTAGAACTGAACATGTTTATCTATGGTTCCCTATTTCTCAATCCGTGGTGCGTATATTACTATAAATAGTTGAGGGGAGAGCACATCTACTACATCGATTTGTGGAACGCTGCTGGCATTGCGGAGACGAAGTACGATGTGCAGATGTGAATTTAATTGCACAGAAGACGTTTGTTTGCGTTCAGAAACTCATTCATTCGAAGATACTCAAGTAGAGTCCATTTACAAGTCAAAACAATCTGCTTGCACACTTTCCAGGAACAGGCACTTGACACAACTGCGTGGTCATAAGTGAGCACTTCAGAGTGACTAAAACTCCGCAGAGAAGCACATATTAGTCCTTCTGCTTGCAGAGAAAGAAAAACGATTCTCCTTAAAGTGACATAATCTACATCTACATCTACATTTATACTCCGCAAGCCACCCAACGGTGTGTGGCGGAGGGCACTTTACGTGTCACTGTCATTACCTCCCTTTTCTGTTCCAGTCGCGTATGGTTCGCGGGAAGAACGACTGTCTGAAAGCCTCCGTGCGCGCTCGAATCTCTCTAATTTTACATTCATGATCTCCTCGGGAGGTATAAGTAGGTGGAAGCAATATGTTCGATACCTCATCCAGAAACGCACCCTCTCGAAACCTGGACAGCAAGATACACCGCGATGCAGAGCGCCTCTCTTGCAGAGTCTGCCACTTGAGTTTGCTAAACATCTCCGTAACGCTATCACGGTTACCAAATAACCCTGTGACGAAACGCGCCGCTCTTCTTTGGATCTTCTCTATCTCTTCCGTCAACCCGATCTGGTACGGATCCCACACTGATGAGCAATACTCAAGTATAGGTCGAACGAGTGTTTTGTAAGCCACCTCCTTTGTTGATGGACTACATTTTCTAAGGACTCTCCCAATGAATCTCAACCTGGTACCCGCCTTACCAACAATTAATTTTATATGATCATTCCACTTCAAATCGTTCCGCACGCATACTCCCAGATATTTTACAGAAGTAACTGCTACCAGTGTTTGTTCTGCTATCATGTAATCATACAATAAAGAATCCTTCTTTCTATGTATTCGCAATACATTACATTTGTCTATGTTAAGGGTCAGTTGCCACTCCCTGCACCAAGTGCCTATCCGCTGCAGATCTTCCTGCATTTCGCTACAATTTTCTAATGCTGCAACTTCTCTGTATACTAGAGCATCATCCGCGAAAAGCCGCATGGAACTTCCGACACTATCTACTAGGTCATGTATATATATTGTGAAAAGTAATGGTCCCATAACACTCCCCTGTGGCACGCCAGATAACAACATGCTGTGTTCTGTTTGCTAAAAATTCTTCAATCCAGCCACACAGCTGGTCTGATATTCCGTAGGCTCTTACTTTGTTTATCAGGCGACAGTGCGGAACTGTATCGAATGCCTTCCGGAAGTCAAGGAAAATAGCATCTACCTGGGAGCCTGTGTCTAATATTTTCTGGGTCTCATGAACAAATAAATCGGCACGTTCTCAGACTAAGTTTGAGAGTGATCACTGAACACTTTGCCAACAACGTCTCAGACAAATTGTACACTCTCCAGCAAGGTTTGTATGTTGGACACCCACTGGAAAGCCCCTTGACGCATTCTGCCTCTACATTAACGAACCTTTTTTCACAAACGTGGACTCTCGATTCAATGGTCGGCTTCTTTACAACTTGATTTCCTTCCACGCTTTCTAGACATGAAACAGCTGGCGAACCACGAGCAGTTCATACAAAATGTTATCGAAGTTTCTCAAAGAATTTAAAGCGATGTCCCACAAGTGCCTCCTAGACACCTTTGTGGCGATGGGAGACGCATTCTAATGGGGCTGAAAACACTGCAGGCAGTTCTTGTTAGGTGGCTATCCTCACTGCACTCTTTCAACTTTCGCCCATGCCCCTCACAATGAGAGATGACACTTCTGGTCCGCTCCACAGGAAGGCCTTGTGATGGACTGTAAAATTCTGCCCTTTGGCCACTGAGAAACTTCCAGATCGCCCTCGACCTGCCTCAAGTCCGTTAGCTCCTCAACCTCTCTCACTATCCTACCCAGCCCAAAGATTATTTTCGCGATGACATACAATAATGCAGTTGTTAGCGTGAAGCTGTGCAGCATCAACCAGTATGAATAATAACCAGATAACCCCACCTAACCTTCGATTTCAAATGATATAATTATATTAATTTAATCGATCAAATTAATTATGCTAATTCATTATGTAAGGAGACAATATACCTTTGCCTTGCACGAGTAGACTTGTCTTGGGCAGGAATGCCCTTTTTGCCAGTGCTAGTCTCTTTTGTATGTCTCCATGCACCGACAATCATTTGTTAATTTGCTGGCCAGGTATCACAATTCCTTAAATTTATCTACTTCGGTATTAACAGTCCTGATATTAAGTTTCTTGCTGTTCTCATTTTCATTACTTGACATTACTTTCGTCTTTCTTCGATTTACTTTCAATCTATATTCTGCACTTACTATACTGTTCATTCCATTCAGCAAACCCTCTAATTCTTCTTCACTTTCACTCAGGGCGGCAACGTCGTCAGCGAATCTTATCATTGATTTCCTTTCACCTTGAATTTTATTTCCACTATTGAAACTACCTTTCATTTCCGTCATTGCTTCTTCGATGTATAGAATGAACAGCAGAGGCAAATGACTACATCCCTGTCATACTCCATTTTAAATCCGAGCACTTCCTTCTTGGTTCCCTATTGGCTCTTCTACATTTTGTATATCACCCGACTTTCTCTGTATCTTACCCTTGTTTCTCTCACATTTGGACCATCTTGCACCAATCGCTATTACAGTATGCTTTTTTCAGTTCGACAAATCCTGTGAACGTGTCTTGACTTACTTTCAGTCTTTGATTCCTTTATCAACAGTAACGTCATAATTGGCTCTCTGGTGCCTTTACCGTTGTTTAAGTCATATTAATCGTCATCTAACACATTCTCTATTTTCTTTTACATTATTTTGTATATTACTCTTGTCAGCAATTTGGATTCATGAGCTATGTACCTTACTGTGCGATAATTCAAGCGCTTTTATGCTCTTGCAGTCTTCGGAACAGTGTGGATGATGTTTACCCGAAAGTGGTGTGGTATATCGTCAGCCTCATACGTTCCACACGACAACAACAACAGACTTTTTTTGCCACTTCCTCCAATGATTTTAGAAAAAAATGGTTCAAATGACTCTGAGCACTATGGGACTTAACTTCTGAGGTCATCAGTCCCTTAAAACTTAGAACTACTTAAACCTAACTAACCTAAGGACATCACACACATCCATGCCTGAGGCAGGATTCGAACCTGCGACCGTAGCGGTCGCGCGGTTCCAGACTGTAGCGCCTAGAACCGCTCGGCCATACCAGCCGGCAATGATTTTAGAAATTCTTAAGGAGTGTTACCTGTCCCTTGTGCCTTATTTGATTCTCAGTATTCCAAAACACTTCTACATTCTGATTTCAATACTGCATCCACTATCTCTTCCCTCGACTCCTGTTTCATATTCTTTCACACCTTTCTGTTTCGCCTTCTTTCAGGTAAGTCTTCCCCCTCGTAGATGATTTCAATATACTCTTTCCGCCTATGCTCTCTCTCATCTGCATTTAACAGTGGAATTCCCATTGCGCCCTTCCTTTTAATTTCGCTGAAGGTTGATTTGACTTTTCTATACGCTGAGCCAATATTTTCTACAATCATTTTTTTGCAATTTCTTCACGTTCTGATGCAGCCATTTCGCCTTAGCTTTCACGCAGTTTCTATTTATTTAATTTCTAAGTGACTTCTGTTTCTGTATTTCTGAGCTTCCCTGAACATTTTTGTACTGAGATATTTCTGTGAACCTATTTTTTTCTTTCCAACTTCTGTGATTGCCGTTTTTAGAGATGCTCCTTGAGTGGAATGACTACTGGGCTATTCCTTGTCACAGTATCTATTACCTTAGAGAAATTCAAGTGTATCTCTTCATTTCTTAGTACTTACCTTGTAAGGTGTCAGGCAAATCCAACACCTTCCATGAAAACCCTGACATGATAAGCAAATCCAGTAGTATGTCACATAGCTCCGAATAAATCGTGACATTAAATGAACCAAAGTAATACGAGTAACGAGTGAGCAAATGGAATACCACAGACTAACACAAGAATGCCTAAATGCATGTCATACCTTCCCACCGTGAAACAGACGCAGTTCCGAGGGAAGAAACGAGAACAGAAGCCGAGAGCAGAACCGTGTTAAGCTAGAAGGCCCTACGATAAGGGACGGACACCCACGTTGCCAGCCAACCACCAGGACCACCCCCCAGCCCATGTTAAAAGATAGAGCCCTCCAGAAGAATAGTATAGATCTTACGATAACACTAAAAGGGCCACACCAGCTGCAAGTTTTAGCGTGGGACTTTTTCGCGTCTCTGTTACGTTGCAAACTTTAAAAACATTGCCCCACCACGAAAAGTATAACGTTTCTCATTGGATGGACAGAATTTTTGTAGGCGGAGCTTAAGGTTAACATTGAGACCCTGATTGGTCAGATGAAAACACAGCCAGATAGTTTTTTTCAACCAACTTCGGAAAATTGTAGTAAGGAGAAGTTAGGAGAGAGTTGCTTCCGAGTCGGCGAGGTGCGTGGAGCTGTGCAGACCGACGCCCCCTGACACTACCTAACCAACGACAAGGTAATGAACGCACGCGATGCCGCATAACAGCGCATAAATCTTCACTCAGAACTGCAGAAGTCTCATCTGTTACACCCCCGTTTTGCGTAATACTAGTGTCGATCGTCAATTAAAGCTCATGGTATTCACATTTGCTACGTAAGTTAAAATCTGAAACGCGATGATTTTTCTGTTATATAATTATCGAGAAGCCACATCAGCCACTGTAATTTACGACAAGTTAGATAAGTAATTAAAGATAATTGAGGGTCACTGTAGACCATTTTGATAGTTTTCTCTTTTGTGAAATTTAATTTAAACCTAGATTATAGATGTGGTATGGCATAGGTCATCCTTCGATCCATTGTAGAACTTGGAAACCCATTCAGGGAATATTCGTTCACATTTTTGTTGAACGCAGTTGGTTTTTATCATCCTGTATTAAAACATTTCCTTTTATCAATAGTGCAATTTATAAACAATGTTTTGTGAGTAGAATAAAATTTCCAATGGTAAACTTAACTGCTTTTTCGACGTTATTTTACCAGCTAACTAAAAATAGGAAAGCCTTGAACCCCATCCACTAAATTTAGTTAGTATTAAGATTCTTTTAGAGGGAGTGCAGTGGAGCTAACGCTGAAATCATTAAGTATTTGGTTATATCATCGCTAGTCTCACTGAACTCTTCTGAACTCTACATGTCATGTGTGGTCTGGCGTCTCCTTACCGGCAACAGGTCCCAGGTTCAAACTAGTCAATTCCCTAAAAAACACGCTCAGAGCGTCGTTGCGCGAAAGTGGTAGGGAGTCACGACATAGAACAACAGACACCACACAGAATGTTAGAACCTATCCCATTTCTTCATGCATTAATTTTATCTGATTAGTTTCTTAAATTTTAGGCTATTCTTCAACTCTACAAAATTGTGATCTGAGTCTACATCTGTTCATGGCAAGCTGTACAAACCACTATCTGATTTCCTAATGTGAGTCTGATCGTGACGTAATTTAACTGAAATCTTCCAATGCCTTCTGGCTTTTACCATGTATACATCCTCGTCTTGTGATTTTTGAACAGAGTATTAACTACTACCTGGAAAGGAACGCTGTGTAGGTAGGAACCCGCAACATCGGATTGGGGGAGGCTGATGGACAGAGAATGGTAGCGAAGGAGGAGATAGACAAAGAAGATGAAGCAGGTTAAGGATACACATAAGAGTGAAGAGATGGAGATAGAGAGGAGGAGGAGGAGGCAGAGAAACGATGGAGGAGGGACGGTGGGAAAGACAGAGGGGGAGGTGTACAGAGAGAGGGTTAAGATGATGTGAACAGAGGGAAGGGGTGGAGAGGGTGGACAGTGAGAATGTGGAGGAGAGAGAGAGGGGGAAGGAGAGGACAGGAAGAGATTGAAGGAGAGGAGAGCAAGGAGGAGATGGATAGGCTGTAACCTACCCGCAGAAATATTTAAACGAAAATGTGAGCCAAATGTAACCTCCCCACAAAAAATGTTAATGGAAATGAGCGAAGTGTAGCCTGCCCAAAGAATATTGTTAAATGGAAATGTGCCAAGCGTTCAAAATGGTTCAAATGGCTCTGAGCACTATGGGACTCAACTGCCGAGGTCATCAGTCCCCTAGAACTTAGAACTAGTTAAACCTAACTAAGGACATCACACACATCCATGCCCGAGGCAGGATTCGAACCTGCGACCGTAGCGGTCTCGCGGTTCCAGACTGCAGCGCCAGAACCGCGCGGCCACTTCGGCCGGCCAGGTGCCAAGCGTAGCCTCGCCACAAAATAATAATAATTAAATGAATTTTTAATATTATGACCTCTGAACAAAATTGGCTCCGATTTATAGTCTCTGTGCAAAAAATGCATTCACACTTAGTATTCCCACAAAATTCTTTTCTCATTTAATATCAAGTTCGAAATAGAAAAATTTCTAAACGCCAAATAATAAAAAAGTTTTGTAACCTGATGAATCTATAAGGACAGCGGCGCTGACCTTCGGCCCTGTATTCTGAATAAAAAAAGCAAAAATTCTTACCTCAATAAAACTGCAATTATATCTGCTCTTAATTAGTCATTTTTCGACACAGCTTCGTGCAATGCTGGCACATATTTTTTTGATTCTTGGAAGCAATGATAATGCATTGGAAAATTTTTTAAATTGAAATGAATGCTTTCCTTTAAAAGAGTTGCTTTATATTATAAAAATTATTATTTGGGCATTTCTTTGAACAAATTAAATTACAATTAACATACATTATTAAATATGCGCAAGGCTGCCTCTTTACCTTCTACAACAATACTCATCCTCCAAGAGTCCTGACCAGAGTCGCGAGCAGAGCACACAGCCGACGCATGCCAACTCCCGCCGACTACTACTGACTACTGCCGACTCGCTCAGACTAGCGACAAGCAACAACTAACGATAAACTACTCTCTGCTCAGAGATTCTGTCATGCCTCGCCCATCGCCGACAAAGCATACGTCTTACATAACCCTCCACTGGGGGGGGGGGGGGGGGGCAAAAATTTGGCAGCGATAGTGAGTCAATTGGACTTGCCATGAGCAACAAATTTTTCTTAATTAACTAACTTTACAATCACAGAATATGTACATATATATAGGTGCAGAACATGAAATAAAATATAGTGCACATGCACTGAGTACAGAACATATCAGGCAATGACAAAATATATATACAATGAGTACAAAACATATTAACAAATGGCAAAAGTGCACACGCACTGTAAAACTCTTTAGCATTTTTACAACAAATAAATATAATGAGTACAAATTATATTGACAAATGACAAAAGTGCACACGCACTGTAGTTCAGAACGTATCAGCAAATCACAAAAATGTATATGCAATGAATACAAATCATGTTAACAAAATGACGAAAGTGCACACGCACTGTAAAACTCTCTAGCATTTTTACATAACATATCATGAAGTGAAATAAAGTGCACACGCACTGTATAAGTCTTTATCATTTTACAAGAATTTAAACGCATTGTATAAGTGTTTACCATTTTACAAGAACTAGGAAAGGAATGGGATGGATTGCGTCATGGTTGTAGCACTTTAGGTTGCACGCAGCTGCACTGAAAGTCCATATCTTTCTATAGAAGCACAACACCAAGTGAGACACTCTGTAGTTCTTTTCCTTGAAGTATTAATCAGTGTAGGCAAGACACTGAAATGTCGTAATAATATTCCATGCTATCATTTTGGTAGTACACTAGGTACACCAAACAGTGGGACCATAATAACATCTCCATCGCTCAAGGTGGTGGACAGCATGTCGTGTCAACACCATGTTCTTGTAAAGTACACCAACGTAGAATTAGTACAAAAACCAAATATAGTGCTCCATGATCATGAGGATAGACAGGACAAACGGATAGTGCAGTAATTTCTGGTAATTAGGTCAGAAGGTGAAGGACATTAAGTCACATATTAGTCTTCATTGAGAATTACACTAGTCTAACAACTGACTTGAGTAATTGGTGGCACTCATCGCCCAGTTACTGAACATTTCTGTACCATGTATGTAGTATTACAGAATAATGTTCATAAATTATCTGAATATAGTAATTATTGGCACTCATTGGCCAGATACAAAGCATTGTTTTATGCATTATTCAGAAGTCATCATTCAAAATGAGTTAATTATTGGCATAGCATTTATACATAATTAATCTAATTATAGTAATCATTGGCATCATAGGTCATCTTATTACAGTAATCAGTGGCATTCATTGGCCAGCTACAAAGCACTTATTTTTTTGTGCTAGCAATGCATTGCGTTGGGATCGAAAGTTAATAACAATATTTGCTTTTGAGTTATTGCTGCAAATGAAGATGTGTAACGTCATTCGTCATGAGTCAGCTGTAGCAAGGTTGTGAAATAAGTAGAGTATATGTGATCACATTCATAAATGACATAGGTTTAATGAACAACTGCTTATAGCATATTTATTTCATCAATAATTTCTCCTGCAACATACACAAAATGGATTATTAAACTGAAAGAAGAAACGCATATTATGCAGAACAGTAGTGAACTTCGAATCAACAGGTAGTGAAATGTGTATTAAAAAATATATGTGTTCTCTAGCTGTCCTTTCCAAAATCTTCAGTCATCATACCATGCGATATAAGACATACTGTCAAAACGAACTGCAACAAATACTTAAATAACTACATAGCATCTCTTAACTAATAGTAAATATATAAACTTCATCATTATCCTCATCTGTAAAGAAAAACTTCATTATTCATATTACCATAACTTCATTACTATCATCACCTGTAAAGAAAAACTTCATTATTCATATTATCATAACTCCATTATTATCATCACCTGTAAAGAAAAACTTCATTATCCATAGTAGCATATTTTTCGTCATTATTCATCACCATTCATTATCATCTGCAAAAAAGTCACTTCATTATTCATTATACAACTATTCCTTATTTCTAGCATATTTCATCACTAAAACTAAGATGTGTAGTTCTGTCTGACAGCCTGCATCAATCGCCTCGCATTCTGAAAGAAAAGATTAGTTAAGACTGCTATCCTACGATGTGTATAGTACATTCTTGTTAATGCTTGTTAATTCTGATCCATTTACTCTTCGTCACGAGGTATTGCATCTTCTTTCGTTCATTCCGAAGGTGAAATTCCCATTTCTGTTTAATTTATTTCGTTTACACGTTATTTCTTTCTGAAAGTGGTGAACAAAGATTAATGTCTTGCATTTAATTCATATACCCATTAAATAAAAAACTGGTTTATAGTAACATAATTGAGCATACAGCATAGCATGACAGAAAACGTAATATGTCAAAAACATCCACAGCGTTCAGAGGCAAAAATGTACACAGTATATCACAATGTAGCAGCAAAAAAAAAAAAAAAAAAAAAAATGTAAAATAGTCACGATGTTGAGATATCATAAGGCAAAAATGTTAAAGTCAACTGGTGTTTGTGATATCTTAACTATATCATAGTGCATACAAACAAAACAGGAAAACAATCAGACATACATAAAAAAAATGGAAAATATGCACGGTCTGATGTGTAACGACAAGGAAAGCGACCTGCTAACCTTACCTTGCCGGGCACTTCCCAAGAAAAAATACGATAATCATCAGTAAGTGTTCATGTGAATATAATTGCATAAGTGGTCATAAAAAATTTGGAAATGGCATTACAGTGCGATAAATCATAAAGTATCTTCATTCAATAAAAGGTTTGATGTTAGATATGTGTTGGTTCCCTTTGGTTTTTCTGGTTCTCAAAGTTTCGACGTGTACTACATTGGGGTGAGGAATGCTGCGAATCCGATATGGACCTGCGTATAGAAGCTCAAATTTACTGCATCTACTCTTTCTTTTGTTGGATAAATAGTGTGTACGTACTAATATCTTCTGTCCAATGTGAAAGTCACGGCGTGTACAAACCTGTTATTGCTGTCTTCTCCGGCGCTCTGCGGCACGTTTGATGTTGATCAGCGCAATGTCAATTATTTCATGGTGTCGTAGTCGACGAGATGTAGGAAAGGTTACTAATTCTTTAATTTTGTTAGGTGGTTCAAATTTTTCAGCATAACAGACGGAGATAGCATAGTAGATTCATTTGGTATGGAATTAATTACATCCTGGAATGAGAGTATGTGTGTCTCCCAATCAATATGTTTTTTATGGCAGTATATTCTACACAGTTTACCAATTTCTTTCATTAATCGTTCACAAGGGTTCGAAGAAGCATGGTACCTGGATATATAGATCGGAGAAATGTTTCTAGCTCGTAACATATGTGTCCATATAGTAGATCGAAACTGTGGTCCATTGTCGGGAATTACTTTCAACACATGCCCTACATGAAATAGAAAATGTTTTACAAATGCTTTCGAAACAGTTTTAGCAGTAGCTTTGCGTAACGGAGTGAAGGTAACAAATTTTGAAGCATGTTCAACAGCGACAAAGATGTAGCAAAAACCTCTATTAGTTCTGGGAATCGGACCAAAAATGTCTATAGCGGCCATATGTCTCAATTTAATAGGTACAATGGGATGTAATGGAGGAATTTGTGAAGTCGTGTCTGAATTAGCTTTCTGGCAGATTTTACATGACGCTAAAACTCGTCGTATCCGTTTCTCCATGTTGGTAAAATAACAGTTCCGTCTCAGTATAAGAAAACATTTTCTGGCTCCATAATGTGCGTAACTTAAATGAGTATAGCAAATTAATTTGTTAACAAGTTCGTCAGGAATGCATAATAACCAATTGTTGCTGTCAGGATGAGAGCGGCGAAACAAAATGTCATTGCGTACAGTGTAATGGTTTCTAATGGTAACACTATTTATATCTTGCCAAAGGTGTTTAATTTCTTTCCATACGTTGTCTTTATTCTGCTCTTGTGCTATGTCTTGTAATGACGACGAAATGAAATTTTCAAATGCAACTTGTTGAATGTACATGAAGCTGAAATTTGCTTTGCAGAAGTTGGTTGCGATGTCTTGCTGATTGCTGCTGAGAGAACGAGATAGTGCGTCTGCTACAATATTTTGTGTGCCGGGAATGTGAACAATTGTGAAATTAAATTCCTGCAAATAATGTTTCCATCTACTTAATCTGTCGTGTGTAAATTTAGCCGAAAGTAAAAATTGTATCGCTCTATGATCTGTGTAAACGGTAGTGTGTCTTCCATAAAGAAAATGCCTAAATCTGATAAAAGCCCATACAACACATAATGTTTCAAGTTCTGTAACAGAATAATTACGTTCAGCAGGTGATAGAATGCGACTTGCAAAAGCGATGTTTTTAATTACTGTACAACCATCTTCTTCAATTTCAATAAGTACCCTTAAAGCGGTGTTAGAACTGTCGGTGGCAATGGAAAAATTTCTGGTAAGATCTGTGTGCGATAAAAGTGGTGCATTCAACAAGGCTTCTTTCAGGTTCACAAATTCAGAATGTGCTTGCCTATCCCAGGACCAAATAGTGGTTTTACCTGTCAATTGACATAATCTAGGGGTGTCTAGGGCAGGGTAATGAATAAATTTACGAAAAAAGTTAATTAAACCCAAAAAACTGCGTAGTTGTTTCTTCGTCGTAGGAACAGTAATGTCACGTAAAGCTTGAAGTTTTTCCGGGTCAGGCGTAATGCCCTCTGCTGAAATTACATGTCCAAGAAATTTTATAGAAGTTTTACCAAAGCGCGATTTACTGAGATTAACTGTAAGTCCTTGTGAACGAAAAGTTCGCAACAGTTGTTCAAGAATCAGATTGTGTTCATACCAGTTAGCTTCTGCAATAAGAATGTCGTCTACGTACGTTGTGATTCTGTATTTAAGTTCTGTCGGAAGTATTGTATTCAAACCGCGAATAAAAGCTGCTGAAGAAATAGTTAAACCGAACGGTAATTTACAAAATTGATAACAGTCACCAAAACAGAGAAATGCTGAGTACTTTCTGCAGTTCGGATGGAGCAGAATTTGCCAAAATCCAGATTTCAAATCTAATGTGGAATAAATAGCAGTACCATGAAATTTCTGTAGAAGTTCTTCTAGTGTCTGTGGGCGATCTGTTTCATTAATAATAATGTCATTGATGTGACGCGAATCAAGTACGAGGCGAAGTGAGCCATCCTTTTTCTTAACAATATGGAGCGGGTTTATGTACGGACTAACTGCCGGTTCAATAATTCCTTAGCCGGCCGAAGTGGCCGTGCGGTTAAAAGCGCTGCAGTCTGGAACCGCAAGACCGCTACGGTCGCAGGTTCGAATCCTGCCTCGGGCATGGATGTTTGTGATGTCCTTAGGTTAGTTAGGTTTAACTAGTTCTAAGTTCTAGGGGACTAATGACCTCAGCAGTTGAGTCCCATAGTGCTCAGAGCCATTTGAACCAATAATTCCTTGATCAAGCATAGCTTGCAATTCTTTCTTAACTTATTCTCTATGAATATACGGAATTGGATAATGCTTGGCTTTAAATGTGTCGTGCTGTTTAACTTGAAATTCATACATGAAACCGGACGTTGTCAAACACTGGAGCTTGCCGTAAAAGAATTTTGCGTAGCTCTGTACGTTCGTCGTCTGTATTTGCACTGCTCTGTTTAACTTTATCAGAAATCATTTGCATAACGCCATAGTCGGCTTCGTCTGGTGTATTATAGTTGTGTACGTAAGTATCTGTGAACAATGTGGAATGACAGTCTATGTTACGCGATGTCGAAATGACCTCTGTTCGATTAATTGCTTGTTCTTCTGCAGATAAAGCGTGCTGAAATTCTAATGCCAGTTGACGATTTTCATCCTTCAACATTAAATAGGAATTTTGAAAGTCAATAATGGCATCGTGTTGTACCAGAAAATTCGTACCTAAAATAATGTCTGTCGTCAATAAGGGAATTATCCAAAAATTTGAGTGAAATGAATGACCTGGAATACAAAATGATAAATGTGTCTGTAATTTTACATCCACTCCTTTACTCGATACTGCTCCTTTTACTTTCGTTTTGCCTAATGGTAACGTAGGATAGGTATTCTCTTTCTTACACTCGTTGAAAGTTTCTTCATTTATAACTGACATAGGTGATCCAGAATCGATTACTGCCGAAAATTTCGATGATCCTATTTTTACTTCGATAACAGGGTGTGAAATGGTTTTTTGAACAACTGGTCTTTCCTGCAAAAGAGTGTCTCGGATGTCGTCAAAAGTAATAACATTTTCATGAACAACATTCTGTGTGTCAAAAGTAGTGCTTGCGTTGCTGGAAGATGCGACCTGTATAGTATCTAGTCAAATTCTATCTGACGTGCTATTATTTTCAGGAGGATGCTGTGGCATTTCGACTATTTGAACTGTTCTGTTATTTCTTCCATGCGTATTACGTTCTGGATGATACCTACTGTCTGGTTCATTCATGATAATATGTTGTTGCTGATCTTCTTGCTGCTGATAAGATCGACTGTTATTAAATGTACGCTGAAAATTGTGCTCATTGTTTTTACGTCTGTCGTGATAATTTCTATACGGTGCAATGCGATAGGAATTGAAATAGTGTGTTTTCTGTACGTACTGATTTCCTTGTTGCTGTGCGTTACTATTTGTTGGGGCCGACGCTATACGCGTACGCGGCGAAACATTAAAGCTTGGTTGACCTTGTGCATTACATTGTTGGTTAGGTATGCTAACCGGTTGGTTTTGTTGTTGTTGCGGAGAAAAACCTCTATTGTTACCAAAATGTGGTTCCTGTTGCTGATAATTTTGACGATACTGATAATTAAAATTATGTCTGTTATTAAAATTCTGGTGGTTGTCATTTCTGAAGCGTCTATTGGCTTTGCTATTGAAATTGCGTGGCTGATCGTAATTGCTGTATGTTTGTTGACCTTGGTTATTATATGAAAAAGTTTTGTTTATAAAGGAATAATCCGATTGCTGCACTTCCAAAAGCTGTAACAGATCTCTGAATGCAGAAATATTTTCTTTCCGCTGACCCGTTAAAAGTGACACTCTTAATGATCGTGGTAATTTAGAAATACATAATTGAATAAGTGCAGATTCACTGTATGTTTCACTTAAGTACTGGTTTTGTTGGACCATGTGTTCAAAAAATTGCGTGACAGTGGAAAAATTTGAGTTCTCATAATTCGGTAAGCTAATTAATTGATCCTTAATTCCGCGCTGTGTCGTCTTCGACCAATACGCTGACAGAAAATCATTCTGAAATTCTTCTACCGAGTAGCATTGTCTCGCGATCGGTCTCATACGAGTTGCCGGTTCGACTTCCAAAAAACTGCAAATAAATTCAAGTTTTTGCGTTACAGGCCAAGCCGGTGGAAAAGCAAAGCTAAATTGTTGTATCCAATCCAAGGGGTGAATCTGTGATCTGTCATTTTTAAATACTTTAAATTTTCTCACGGATAGAAAATGTTTATAATCAAAATTATCGTCTCTGTACGTCTGAACAGGTTCAGGATTGTATGAGAATCTATTTGCCTGTGACTGTTCGGAATCTAAGTCACGTACTCTGTGTAAATTACCCAAATTATACTGGCTGTGTGAGTGTGAGAAATGTTCGGAATGTGCCGTATGCTGTGACGTGTTATTAACTGAAATATTTTTTATCTCTGTTACCTCTTGCTGTAAAGTTGACAATTTTCTACGTAATGTATTATTAGACGAATCTATCTCACTGATTGTCTGCTGTAGATTTTGGAATTCAGGTGTTTGATTAAACGAAATCGGTGAAGTATCGTCTGATTTGCTGTCATTATTGCTTTCAATAACGTCAATACGACTGGCAAATTCATCATATTTTTCAGTCAGTATTTTTACCTGATCATCGTTTTTAGTGTCACAAGCATTAATTTATTTTTGTATTTCACGTGTGGTTTCGTTCAATTTTTTAACGTCAGCTTTGATGACATCGGAATCCTGTGTTAGTTCTAATTGTTCGAGTCTGTCTGTCACTGTCTGAAAGTCTACTGTGTATGTGTCTGTTTTTCATTTAAGATCGGAAATTTCATCACGCAATTCGGTGTTCAACTGTTTAATAGTATTAATTTCGTCTGATACTGTAGCAATATTGTTGTCTACGTATGTTTTGGCTTTCGTAAACAATTTACGTTTATCTTCCTGTCTCTGTGCGGTAATTGTTTCCATGACTTGTCGCTTTACTTTATTCTGTTCCTGTATAAATTTACGGAAACGCGTTTCACTGTTTTGCAGGTGATGATTAAAACGTTCGTCAGTTTGACTGTTCTGTTGGTCGAATTTCGCGTCTACTTTTGCATCCAGTGTGCGCGAAAGTTCTACTGTCATTAATTTAAACTCGTCGCGTAACTGTGTTGCTTTTTCAGAGCATTGTTTACCGACTGCACTAATTTCGTCTCTAAGTGATTCTGTTGCAGCTGTTTGCATATCCCTTAATTCTTGATCAACAGATCTAGTTTCTTCACTACTTTTCCTAGCACAAGCCTCAATTTCCTCACGTAATTGTTCTTTAGTATCATGACATTGTGCGGCAACGGCTGTAATCTGTTCACTAAGCTGTCTGGAATTGTTGTCTAATTTTTCATTAAGGTTGTCTTGTTTTTCATTAATTTCATTAATTTGTTGTTTGAGACTTTCATTATTTTCATTAAGTTGTTGTTTGAGACTTTCACTAAGTTGTTTGTGATTGTAGTCTTGTTTATCATTCGACTGTTTGAGACTTTCATTCAACAGTTTGGAATTGTTGTCTAGTCTTTCATTAAGTTGTTTGAAATTTTCACTAAATTGTTTGTTAATTTCACTCTGTGGTAGCAATAGTGCCATAATTTGATCCAAGCCAATATTACCTACTCTATTCTCTATGCTGTTTGATGGTGTATCTGCAATTGTCACTTTTTGTGTAACCATTTGGTTATTCTGTGATTCTTGAAAATGTTTGCCAATCGGATGTGCACTGTTAATCACTACACCGGAATTTAATAAATCTGTCGTATTCTGATTACACTGTTCATTTTCGTTAGAAAAATTTGTCTGTTCATTACGTAAATTATGGAAACCGGGTGTTTCAAGCTGGGCAGCGTTCATTATAACAGAACGTCCCGCGTCATCAATTGTCGTTAAATTAACAGAGGACACAACTGAATTTGTTTGCTCATCATTAGGATCAAAATCAATATTAGTGGTCAGTACGCACTGATTGTCTGTAACTGGAGGATTGTCATCATTACACTGAGTGTCGCAAATATTATCGGTCAAATTATTAGAATCGGCTATTTCACTCATTACACATCGCGATGTACTGTTAACAGTTTTTCGCGTCATTTTTTACTAATCAAAATTATTCACAAATGAAACAAGGACAATGCAAAATGCAACAAACACAAATACAACAAAGAGCAACAAATTGCCGATGATCTGTGAAAGAAAGAGTGACAAATTAGTAAATAAGTTGCGCCAGATGCAAACTACATTAAGTGAATAAGAGCAGATATATGACTACTTCTCAGAAGATTCACAAAGAAATACGATCCTGGCCGGATGTCGCCAAGTGTAACATCCCTGCAGAAATATTTAAATGAAAATGTGAGCCAAATGTAACCTCCCCACAAAAAATGTTAATGGAAATGAGCGAAGTGTAGCCTGCCCAAAGAATACTGTTAAATGGAAATGTGCCAAGCGTAGCCTCGCCACAAAATAATAATAATTAAATGAATTTTTAATATTATGACCTCTGAACAAAATTGGCTCCGATATATAGTCTCTGTGCAAAAAATGCATTCTACCTTAATATTCCCACAAAATTCTTTTCTCATTTAATGTCAAGTTCGAAATAGAAAAATTCCAGTTTTGTAACCTGATGAATCTATAAGGACAGCGGCGCTGACCTTCGGCCCTGTATTCTGAATAAAAGAAGCAAAAATTCTTACCTCAATAAAACTGCAATTATATCTGCTCTCAATTAGTCATTTTTCGACACAGCTTCGTGCAATGCTGGCATATATTTTTTTGATTCTCGGAAGCAATGATGATGCATTGGAAAATTTTTTAAATTGAAATGAATGCTTTCCTTTAAAAAGAGTTGCTTTATATTATAAAAATTATTATTTGGGCATTTCTTTGAACAAATTAAATTACAATTAACATACATTATTAAATATGCGCAAGGCTGCCTCTTTACCTTCTACAACAATACTCATCCTCCAGAGTCCTGACCAGAGTCGCGAGCAGAGCACACAGCCGACGCATGCCAACTCCCGCCGACTACTACTGACTACTGCTGACTCGCTCAGACTAGCGACAAGCAACAACTAACGATAAACTACTATCTGGTCAGAGATTCTGTCATGCCTCGCCTATCGCCGACAAAGCATACGTCTTACAAGACTACAGGAGGAGATGGACAGAGGCAGGGGGAGGAGAATGTAGACAGAGAATGGGGTGGAAGAGATGGACGGAAAGAGGGGTTGGATGAGATATCTAGAGAGAGAGGAAAGGAGAAGATAGACTAATAGAAAATTTGAATAAATACGTAATCTGGCAATGCTGATAACTCGGCTAGTTCGATATATGAGCAATGAATTTTATTAGCTAGAGAATAGTGGCAATTTTCTAATTTTTTGTTTAATTTATTGACATTGGGACTAAAAGCACAGAGGCAGCCACCACTAGTTTTATCCAGGTATAAATGAAGCTCGCCTCTGCGACACAAAATTTTGTAATGCGGAACAACATAACGTAGTATATTTAGACATAAAATAATACATAAGGGACATCGTTGGTAAGACTGATTTTATTCATGTACTATTACACCTGTTGATTTATTTCGCTGAACTTTCTCTACAGAATGAAAACCGAACCGCAGATACAAATTTTAGGTTGCTGAGGTATATTTTCTGACTAGTTTGTAATAGTTTATATGTCTATGGTCTAGGGATAGCGTCTATGAAAAGAAAAGATTAGTAATCAAAATGTCCTCGGTTGCGGGTTCGAACCGCCCTGTGCTTGATTTTTAATAAAAATCATCAGCAATGGTGGTCGGAGACTTCCAGCATAAGAAATCATTATAATTCTGCCATCAACCTTATAAAGAGGGTGGAGGAGCGGACAGAGATTCAGGCTACTCACTTGCCCCTGGGGTGGGAAACTGTTCCGAAAACGAGGAAGAATCGGCAATGATCAACGGCATGAGGATGCAGGTGGCAAAGTAAACAACTGAACTAAAGATACATAACGTGTATCCACAGGAGATACGGCCAGAATTTGAAAAAAAATGTTATGATGATCTCACCGCTGACAGAAGATTTTGGACTAGTGCCCATTCGTATCTTCTATAGGCGACTGTCAAAGGGAGGGTGGGGGGCGGGTGACTGTGTGAAAAAGATCAAATAACCAACGAAAGGATAACGTTCTACGAGTAAGGGTGTGGTATGTCAGAAATTTGAGCGTGGTAGGGAAGCTAGAAAATCTGAAGGGCGAAATACTAAGACTCAATCTAGATATAGCAGGCGTCAGTGAAGTGTAATGGAAAGACAAGGATTTCTGCACAGTCGAGTATAGAGTAATGTCAACAGCAGCAGGAAATGGTGTAACGGGAGTAAGATTCGTTGTGAATAGAGGGGTACGACAGCGAGTGTATTACTGTGAACAGTCCAGTTGTTCGCATTAGGATCGATGGCAAACCAACATCCACAACAATAATTCAGGTTTACATGCCGACATCACAAGCAGAAGATGAAGAGAAAGTATATGAGGATGCAGAACGGATAATTCAGTACGTAAAGGGAGATGAAAGTCTAATAGTCATGGGATATTGGAATTCGGTTGTAGGGAGAAGAGGAGAAGAAAGGGCTACGGGAGAATGTGGGTTTGGTACTAGGAATGAAGGAGAAGAAAGACTAATTGAGTTCTGCAATAAATTTCCGATGGTAAAAGCGAATACTCTGGTCAAGAATCACAAGAGGAGTAGTGATGAAGAGTAGACCGAAGTTTAAGAGACTAATCAGGCAGAATCAATACGCAAAGAAGTGGGATATGGAAGTACTAGAGAATGAAGAGGTATTCTTGAAGTTCTCTGAGACTGTAGATACTGCGATAAGGAATAGCTCATAGGCACTTCAGTTGAAGAGGAATGGACATCTCTAAGCAAGTCAATCACAAAAGTTGGAGAGAAAAACGCAGGTACAGGGAAGGTAAATTCAAAGAAACCATGGGTAACAGAAGAAATAATTCTGTTGATCGATGAAAGATGAAAGTGTACAAATGTTCAGGGAAATTCAGAAATACAAATCACTTAGGAATGAAACAAATACGAAGTGCAGGGAAGCTAAGGACAAAGGGCTACATGAAAAATGTTGAGAAACCGAAAAAGAAAGGATTGTCGGAAGGACTGACTCAGTAGGTAGAAAAAACAACCATCGGCGCAATTAAAAGGAAGGGCGGTATAACATTACCAGTGCAATCGGGAATTCCACTGTTAAATGCAAAGGAAAGAGCAGATAGGTGGAAAGAGTACACTGAAAAACTTTATGAGAGGGAAGACTAATTTGATGGTCTGACAGAAGACGAAACAGGAGTCAGTGGACAGAGATAGAGGACACAGTATTAGAATCGAAATTTAGAAGAGCTTTGGAAGAGTTGAGTCAAATAAGGCAGAAGAGACAGGTAACCTTCCGTAAGAATTTCTAAAATTGTTTGAGGAAGTGGTAACAAAACGATTATCCACGTTGGTATGTATAATGTATGAGAATGGCAATATACCATCAGACTTTCGCAAAAACATCTTCCACACAATTACGGAGACTGCAAGAACCGACAGGGGTGAGAGTTGTCGCACAATCAGCTTAACAGCCGATGGATCCAAGTCGCTGACAAGAATAATATACAGAAGAATGGTAAAGGACATTGAAGATTTGTTAGATTACGGTGGCCTTAGCAAGGGTAAAGGGACCAGAGAGGCAGTTCTGGCGTTGCAATTGATAATGGAAGCAAGACTGAAGAGAAATCAAGACACGTTCACATGATTTGTTGATCTGTAAAAAGCGTTCGACATTGTAAAATGGACCAAGACAATAAAGTGGAAGACCGAGATCAGAGGGTAAGGGATTAGAAAGGGTTTAAGACAGGGACCTATCCTTTGGCCCTGCTGTTCGGTCTGTACATCGAAGAAGCAATGACGGAAATAAAAGAAAGGTTCAAGAGTGGGATTAAAATCAAAGTGAGAAGATATCAGTATTAAAATTCGCTGATGGTATTGCTACTGTCAGAGAAAATGAGGAAGTGTTGCAGGATCTATTGGATGAACAGTCTAATGAGACAGAATGTGAATTGAGAGTAAATCGAAGAAAGGTGAAAAATGGGAAGTAGCAGAAATGAGAAGAGCGAGAGACATAACTTTGTAATTGGTGATCACAAAGTAGACGAAATTAAGGGATTCTGCCACCGAGGAAGCTAATAACCTATGACGAACGGTGCAAAGCAGACTAGCACTGGCAAAAAGGGAATTAGCGGGCAAGAGAAGTCTCCTAGTATCAAACGTAGGCTCTGATTTGGGGAAGAAATTTCTGAGAACGTACATTTCGATTAAGGAATTGTTTGGCAGTCAGACATGGACTCTCGGAAAACCGGAAGAGAAGAGAATAGAAGCATTTGAGATGTGTTTCTCGAGACGAATGTTGAAAATTAGATGGCTGTTACGGCAAGGGATGAGGCTGTTCTCCGCAGAATCGACGAGGAAGGGAATGCATGGAAACACTGAGAAGAACGTGGGACCGGATAACAGGTTTGTTAAGACATCAGGAATACTTTCCATTGTACTAGAGTGAGCTGTAGAGAGTAAAACTGTGCAGGAAGACAGAGATTGGGATAAATGCAGCAAATAACTGAGGATGTAGGTTGCAAGCGATACTCTGAGATGAAAAGGTTGGAGGGGGAAGGAATTTGTGGCGGACAGCATCAAACCACTCGACGACTGATTATTTTGTACCTACACTACTGGCCATTAAAATTGCTACACCAAGAAGAAATACAGACGATAAACGGGTATTCATTGGACTAATATATTATACTAGAACTGACATGTGATTACGTTTTCACGCAATTTGGGTGCACAGATCCTGAGAAATCAGTACCCAAAACAACCACCTCTGGCCGCAGTAGCGGCCTTGATACGCCTGGGCGTTTAGTCAAACAGAGCTTGGATGGCGTGTACAGGTACAGCTGCCCATGCAGCTTCAACATGATACCACAGTTCATCACGAGTAACGACTGGCGTATTGTGACGAGCCAGTTGCTCTTCCACCAATGACCAGACGTTTTCAACTGGTGAGAGATCTGGAGAATGTGCTGGCGAGGGCAGCAGTCGAACATTTTCTGTATCCAGAAAGGCCCGTACAGGACCTGAAACATGCGGTCGTGCATTATCCTGCTGAAATGTAGGGTTTCGCAGGGATCGAATGAAGGGTAGAGCCACGGGTCGTAACACATCTAAAACGTAACGTCCACTGTTCAAAGTGCCGTCAATGCGAACAAGAGGTGACCGAGACGTGTAACCAATGGCACCCCATACCATCACGCTAAGTGATACGCCAGTATGGCGATGGCGAATACACGCTTCCAACGTGCGTTCACCGCGATGTCGCCAAACACGGATGCGACCATCATGATGCTGTAAACAGAACCTGGATTCATCAGAAAAATGACGCTTTGCCATTCGTGCACCCAGGTTCGTCATTGAGTACACCATCACAGGCGCTCCTGTCTGTGATGCAGCGTCAAGGGTAGTACATGCTGCTGCAAACGTCGTCGAACTGTTCGTGCAGATGATTGTTGTCTTGTAAACGTCCCCATCTGTTGACTCAGGTACCGAGACGTGGCTGCACGAGCCGTTAAGCCATGCGGATAAGATGCCTGTCATCTCGTTTGCTAGTGATACGAGGCCGTTGGGATCCACCGATTCCATATTCGGCTTACAGTCATTGGATCTCGATCAACGCGAGCAGCAATGTCGCGATACGATAAACCGCAATCGCGATAGACTACAATCCGACCTTTATCCAAGTCGGAAACGTGATGGTACGCATTTCTCCTCCTTACACGAGGCATCACAACGACGTTTCACCAGGCAACGCCGGTCAACTGCTGTTTGAGAAATCGGTTTGAAACTTTCCTCATGTCAGCACGTTGTATGTGTCGCCACTGGCGCCAAGCTTGTGTGTACGCTCCGAAAAGCTAATCATTTGCATATTACAGCATCTTCTTCCTGTCGGTTAAATTTCGCGTCTGTAGTACGTCATCTTCGTGGTGTAGCAATTTTAATGGCCAGTAGTGTACATTGCACTGAAGATATGTGAAGGAACAGTGCAAATTTCGACTGATGCCCTTTTTGCCCTGTTTCGAAACAAACTTGTTCAGTTCACTCCCATGACTTGCGCTTGAGATCAGTAAGGCCCACTTACCCCTGATCCTCTTCCAGTCGCGAATGGTCCGCGGGGAGAACGATTGCTGGTAGGACTCTGTGTGAGTTCGAATAGCTCTAATGATACCTTAATGCCATTTTCGCGAGACAGAGTTGACTCTCCTGGGAGCGTATGCTATCGGCAATTTAAGGGTAATCGACTTCGCCGGCCAGAGTGGCCGAGCGGTTCTAGGGCTACAGTCTGGAGCCGCGCGACCGCTGCGGTCGCAGGTTCGAATCCTGCCTCGGGCATGGATGTGTGTGGTGTCCTTAGGTTAGTTAGGTTTAAGTAGTTCTAAGTTCTATGGGACTGATGACCTCATAAGTTAAGTCCCATAGTGCTCAGAGCCATTTGAACCCATTTTGAAGTAAACCACTTCGTGAAGTAGAGCGCCTGACTCGTAGCGTCTGTCATTGGAATTTGCTGAGCAAATCCGTAATGCTTTACTATTACTAAATGAATTCGTAAAGAAATGCGCTACCTGTCTATGGGTCTCCTCGATTTCCTATGTCAGTCAATCCCGTCTGGTACGGGTCCCAGGCTCGCGAACATTATTCAAGCATTGGTCGAAAGAGAATTTTGCCTACTAATTCCTTTTGTGGATGCCCTCAGTTCCTGTGGATTCTTCCTATGAATCTGTCTGGCGTCTGCCTTATCAGCGATTAGTCTTATGTGATCGTTCCACTTTGAATTTCTCCGTAAATATACTTCTTGATGTTTTGTGGATATGACTGCTTCCAGAAATTGCTTTGAAGTTGTGTAATTGTACAATAATTGCTATTTATGCCTATTATGCGCAATACGATGCTTTGTTTATGTTGCTGGTGAACTGCAGGGCATTTTGCGCCCAATAGAAATTTCTAATGCTGCAGCTTCTCTGTGTGAAAAGCCCAGCGGTACATAGAACGTCATCCATTACGTGATTTACATATGTACTGAAACGCCAAAGAAACTGTATAGGCAAGTGTATTCAAACACAGAGATACGTAAATAGGCAGAATACGGCGCTACGGTCGACAAGTGTCTGGCGCACTTGTTAAATCGGTTACTGCTCCTATAGCGGCAGCTTATCAACATTTAAATGGGTTTGAACCTGGTGTTATACTCTGCGCATGAGCGATGAAGTGGGTATCTTCCAGTACGAGTGTACCCTGCATATCAGGAATTCGGTAAAACACCAAATCTCCGACATCGCTGCGGCCGGAAAAAGATCCTGCAAGAACGAAGACTGAAGAGAATCGTTCAGTGTCACAGAAGAGTAGCCCTTCCGCATATTGCAGCAGATTTCAATGCTGCGCCATCAGCAAGTGTCAGCGTGCGAACCATTCAACGAAACATCATCGATACCGGTTTTCGGAGCCGAAGGACCTCTCATGATCCCTTGATGACTCGACGGCACAAAGCTTTTATCGAGCGGATGGACGTGTTCGGATAAGGAGACAACCTCATGAATCCATGGAACCTGCATGTCAGCAGGGGACTGTTCAACCTGGTGGAGGCTCTGTAATGATGTGAGACGAGATCAGTTCGAGTGATATGGGACACCTGATACGTCCAGATAGGACTCTGATAGGTGATACGTATGAAAGCATTCTGTCTGGTCACTTGCGCCCATTCATGTCCATTACGCATTCCGACGACTTGGGCAATTCCATCAGGACAACACAGCATCCCACACGTTCAGGATTGGTACCTAGAGGCTCCAGGAACACTCTTCTGAGTTTAAACACTTCCGTTAGCCACCAAACTCCCCAGCCATGAACATTATTGAGCATATCTGGGATGCCTTGCAACGTGTTGTTGAGAAAAGATCTCCACCCCGTCGTACTCTTACGGATTTATGGACAGCCCTGCAGGTTGGTTCAAATGGTTCAAATGGCTCTGAGCACTATGGGACTTAACATCTATGGTCATCAGTCCCCTAGAACTTAGAACTACTTAAACCTAACTAACCTAAGGACATCACACAACACCCAGCCATCACGAGGCAGAGAAAATCCCTGACCTCGCCGGGAGTCGAACCCGGGAACCCGGGCGTGGGAAGCGAGAACGCTACCGCACGACCACGAGATGCGGGCAGCCCTGCAGGATTCATAGTGTCACTCCTCTCCAGCACTACTTCAGACACTAGTCGATTCCATGCCACGTCGTATTGCGACACTTTTGCGTGCTTGCGAGGGCCCTACACGATATTAAGCAGGTGTACCACTTTCTTTGGCTCTTCAGTGTTTTAGTAAAAACACAGGTTCTGTATACACAACGTTGAAAGCTACATTCTGTGTTCTGTTAGGTGCAAAATCTTCATTCCAGTCACACAGCTGGTCTGATTTTCACTCTTATTTAGTTCTTTGGGTGACAGTGCATAACAGTATCTTACGCTTTCTAAAGTCAATGCACACGACATGATCGTGGATGTAAGTTACTTCTGCTTTCGGGCTCTCGTGAACGCATAGACTGAGTTGGATTTCTCACGATCGTTGTGTGTGGAATCCGTGTTGATTCCCGCAGAGATTTTCTGGTCTTCAGAAATGTTACGATAGGCGAGCATGAAACATGTTCAAAAATTATACAACACACTGACGCCAGTCGTATAGGCCTAGATTTTTGTGAGTACCTTTTATGATTCTTCTTGAAAATGAGAATGACTTGCACTGTTATCTTATCATTGGAACATTACGCTCCGCTAGCGTCCAGCGGTACACTTCTGTTAGGCGAAAGCTCTCCGAAGAATCGTACTGCTGTCCCTAAGATCCAGTTGCTGTCCCGCTGTTGAGCAATTTCACGTAGTTTTGGCTTTCTTACGACGATTTTTTGTTTGGCTCTCTTCCAAGTAGTTGATAAGTTTACTGTACGATATTATATCGTTTATCGCTATTAAAGTTGAACGTTCGTTAAAAGCTCGGTCCCCGACGATACGACTTCTTTGGTTTCGTACTTTTTATGTGGCAGCCGAAGATATAATTGAGACCTTATTCGTAGTTGCAGTCACAGCAGGGAAATTGGACAGCATTGAGACGATACAGGTGGCGGAAAAGATCCAGGTTGAACTAAGGCCATTCCTTGTTATGTTGGGGTGACCCCTAGATAGTTCTTTTTTAAATCTTGTAAATTTCCCTTCGCTATCTGCCCAGTTTTATGCTGTTCTGAGTAAAAAAAAAACACTATGTGACATTTGGCCTTCAAAATCGGAAAATTTAGAGAAAAAATAAAAAGCAAAACCGACAACTTCGCAGAATAGTATATTTGCACGAGAAATTCATTGTTTGCCTGTTGTAGACAAGTTTTTTATCTCAGTACAATTTACTGAAAGCGTTCTCATTTACTCGGCGTATATTGTAATATTAGATTTAGAGACGGTATTATTAAAGGTTATACTGCAATATTAGAGTTTAAGTTGAAAGTAATTAGGTTTGAGAATAGTCTAACGGGTTTTTTGGTGACCAACTCCTTCCACTCCGTTGATGAATTTATTAGCAGAACCAATTGACTCGTGTATGTTATTAATAACATCACGTAATGCGAATGTTACGTGCAGTCTGACAAATTTTGTGCAGTAAGCGATCATTGTAAATAAGTGCTGTAAAAAGTTTTTTGTTTTATTTTTTTATTTGCTATGCATGGTTACAATATTCTTGGAATTATCATACGTAAGTGTATTGAACATTTTACATTTGATAACAAGTTTTGTAGACTTTTAAATGTAAGTATGCTTAAGTTCTATTTTTTTTTTTTTTGACCGATTGCACATTACATATAAAAGGGCAATTTCTTTTGGGATATGAGGAAGGTACATTAGAATATCCGTTATTATTTTGTAAATATTTATTGTGTATCTTTGTTTTCTGACTTGTTCATCATCCCAAAGGATCTCCTTAGGATGGATCAATGGGAACTAAAAGTAGATCTAATCTTATCTATTCTACTGGGCAAGAAGTTGCAGTAGTCTTCTATGTTTTTAAGCATATTTCTCTTTTTATTCTAATTTAGGGTTACTCTTCCCTTTTTCGTATTTACGACTCATTTTTATATGGCATGGAACCAAGCTGGAGGGGGGGGGGGATGCAAAGGGGGGCATAGTAACAGTTCCGTGTGGCCCAACGTCCTGGCGCAATTATTTCTGTCGGAGACCACTTCAGCGACTTGTGTATCACTGACGTACCGCCGTAATTCTGCCGGGGAAAGGGAAACAACAGTTTAAAGCTGAATCTGAAACACGTGACATTCCTGACGAATTTTCGCGTTATTGAGAGAATGGGCTGAATGACATAAGATTCGGCGGCTTTTCAGTTTTCAGGTACGTGCGTTACTGATACGCAACCAGGGCCAATAAACATGAAAAGTAGAGAACCCTGCATTTGTGATCCAAATTTTGCATTACCTCCTTTAGTTCGTAATTCTGAACTTACTTGGCAGGATCACAGAGAAAAGAGCATTCTGAAGGTGAGCTGAGTCAGGTTAGTGGAATGCTGGCGCAGGGGTGGAGCAGTGCAGCGACTCCACGTTTAGCGGGGTCCCCTTACGCGCGTCTCGTCTTTTACAGCCGCCGAGCCTCGCGTGCCGCGGTAACGGCCACTCACTGTGCTGTCCGGAGCGGCGCGGCGCGGTGCGCACGCAGCTATCACGCGGCCTCATCGCCGGCGCTTGGCACTCTCGTTGCCAGGTCGGCCACCGCGCCACTGGCGGTCCCGGAGTCAAGGACCCTGTGCGACTCAGCGGCCGGGCTCCACCGCCCACTGCAGCCCTCATATGGCTGCGGCTGGGCGAGGCTTCGCAGCACGACAAAGAACTGCCCCTGGTCATCCATCCACTCGCCACACCTATCGCGCGCGTCCGCCAGCTCTGAAAGCCGCGGTCTTCCACTCGAGGTTGAACTGGGCCGCTGTCGTCTCTCAACAACTGCATCTACTTGTGAGCATATGAGATTTACAAGGTGTTACAAAAAGGTACGGCCAAACTTTGAGGAAAAATTCCTCACACACAAATAAAGAAAAGATGTTATGTGGACATGTGTCCGGAAACTCTTAATTTCCATGTTAGAGCTCATTTTAGTTTCGTGAGTATGTACTGTACTTCCTCGATTCACCGCCAGTTGGCCCAATTGAAGAAAGGTAATGTTGGTTGTGGTGTCACCGCCAGACACTACACTTGCTAGGTGGTAGCCTTTAAATCGGCCGCGGTCCGTTAGTATACGTCGGACCCGCGTGTCGCCACTATCAGTGATTGCAGACCGAGCGCCGCCACACGGCAGGTCTAGAGAGACTTCCTAGCACTCGCCCCAGTTGTACAACCGACTTTGCTAGCGATGGTTCACTGACAAAATACGCTCTCATTTGCCGAGACAATAGTTAGCATAGCCTTCAGCTACATCATCTGCTACGACCTAGCAAGGCGCCATTACCAGTTACTATTGATACTGAATAATGTACCGTCAAGAGCGACGTTAACCATTAATGGATTAAAGTTAAGTATTCCACTAGCTACGTCCGTTTTTTCTAAATTCTAATTTCCTTGTCCTGTTCCAGACCTCACGCCAGCCTGCGTGAACTAAAACGCGTGCCTTTCGGCTTCCTCTAGTAACACTGACTTCGGAGCTTGTGTTGACATGTGACTCATTGCTCTACAGTACTAGCATCAAGCACATCAGTACGTTGCATCAACAGGTTAGTGTTCATCACGAACGTGGTTTTGCAGTCAGTGCAAGGTTTACAAATGTGGAGTTGGCAGATGCCCATTTCATGTATGGATTAGCACGGGGCAATAGCCGTGGCGCGGTACGTTTGTATCGAGACAGATTTCCAGAACGAAGGTGTCCCGACAGGAAGAAGTTCGAAGCAATTGATCGGCGTCTTAGGGAGCACGGAACATTCCAGCGTATGACTCGCGACTGGGGAAGACCTAGAACGACGAGGACACCTGCAATGGACGAGGCAATTCTTCGTGCAGTTGACGATAACCCTAATGTCAGCGTCAGAGAAGTTGCTGCTGTACAAGGTAACGTTGACCACGTCACTGTATGGAGAGTGCTACGGGAGGACCAGTTGTTTCCGTACCATGTACAGCGTATGCACGCACTATCAGCAGCTGATTCGCCTCCACGGGTACACTTCAGCGAATGGTTCATCCAACAATGTGTTAATCCTCATTTCAGCGCAAATGTACTCTTTACGGATGAGGCTTCATTCCAACGTGATCGAATTGTAAATTTTCACAATCAACATGTGTGGGCTGACGAGAATCCGCACCGCACACAATTGAGCAATCACTTCATCAACACAGATTTTCTGTGAACGTTTGGGCAGGCATTGTTGGTGATGTCTTGATTGGGCCCCGTGTTCTTCCACCTACGCTTAATGGAGCACGTTATCATGATTTCATACGGAATACTCTACCTGTGCTGCTAGAACATGTGCCTTTACAAGTACGACACAACATGTGGTTCATGCACGATGGAACTCCTGCACATTTCAGTCGAAGTGTTCGTACGCTTCTCAACAACAGATTCAGTGGCCGATGGATTGGTAGAGGTGGACCAATTCCATGGCCTCCACGTTCTCCTGACCTCAACCCTCTTCACTTTCATTTATAGGGGCATTTGAAAGCTCTTGTCTACGCAACCCCGGTACCAAATGCAGAGACTCTTCGTGCTCGTATTGTGGACGGCTGTGATACAATACGCCATTCTCCAGGGCTGCATCAGCGCATCAGGGATTCCATGCGACGGAGGGTAGATGCATGTATCCTCGCTAACGGAGGACATTTTGAATATTTCCTGTAACAAAGTGTTTGAACTTACGCTGGTACGTTCTGTTGCCGTGTGTTTCCATTCCATGATTAAAGTGATTTGAAGAGAAGTAATAACATGAGCTATAACATGGAAAGTAAGCGTTTCCGCACACATGTCCACATAGCATATTTTCTTTCTTTGTGTGTGAGAAATGTTACCTGAAAGTTTGGCCGTACCTTTTTGTAACACCCTGTATATGCAGACTGAAGTGACGAATTAAAATTTGCACCAAGACCGGGACTCGAACCCGGGAGTGAGGACGGAGGCTTGTTAGGGTAGTCCATACAGCAAACCCACTCCGCCAGTGTGGTGTGGTAGTTACCGCATGTGTCTAGTTGCAGGAACCCTGTTTCGAGTCCTGGCCTTGGCACAAATTTTCATCCGTCACTGCAGTCTGCATATACACTAACGGCCATTAAAATTGCTACACCACGATGATGACATGCTACAGACGCGAAATTTAACCGACAGCAAAAAGATGCTGTGATATGCAAATGATTAGCTTTTCAGAGCTTTCACGCAAGGTTGGCGCCGGTGGCGACACCTACAAAGTGCTGACATGAGGAAAGTTTCCAACCGATTTCTCATACACAAACAGCAGTTGACCGGCGTTGTCTGATGAAACATTGTTGTGATGCCTCGTGTAAGGAGGAGAAATGCGTACCATCACTTTGATAAAGGTCGGATTGCAGCCTATCGCGATTGCGGTTTATCGTATCGCGACATTGCTGCTCGCGTTGGTCGAGATCCAATGACTGTTAGCAGAATATCGCATCGATGGGTTCAGGAGGGTAGTACGGAACGCCGTGCTGGATCCCGACGCCCTCGTTTCACTAACAGTCGAGATGTCAGGCATCTTATCCGCATGGCTGTAACGGATCGTGCAGCCACATCTCGATCCCTGAGTCAACAGATGGGGACGTTTGCAAGACAACAACCATCTGCACGAACAGTTCGACGACGTTTTCAGCAGCGTGGACTATCAGGTCGGAGACTACGGCTGCGGTTACCCTTGACGCTACGTCGCAGAGAGAAGCGCCTGCGATGGTGTACGAACCCGGGTGTACGAATCGCAAAACGTTATTTTCTCGGATGAATCCAGGTTCTGTTTACAGCATCATGATGGTCGCATCCGTGTCTGGCGACATCGCGGTGTTTTCGTCATCGCCATACTGGCGTATCACCTGGCGTGATGGCATAGGGTGCCATTGGTTACACGTGTCGGTCAGCTCCTGTTCGTATTGACGGGACTTTGAACAGTGGACGTTACCTTTCAGATGTGTTACGACCCGTGGCTGTACTCTTCATTCGATCCCTACGAAACCCTACATCTCAGCAGGATAATGTACGACCGCACGTTGCAGGTTCTGTACGGGCCCTTCTGGATACAGAAATAGTTCGACTGCTGCTCTCGCCAGCACATTCTTCAGATCTCTCAAAATTGAAAACGTCTGGTCAATGGTGGCCGAGCAACAGGCTCGTCACAATACGCCAGTCACTACTGTTGATGAAGTGTGGTATTGTGTTGAAGCTGCATGGGCAGCTGTACCTGTAGACGCCATCCAAGCTGTGTTTGACTCAATGCCCAGGCGTATCAAGGCCGTTATTACGGCCAGAGGTGGTTGTTCTGGGTACTGGCTTCTCAGGATCTATGCATGAAAATGTAATCACATGTCAGTTCTAGTATAATATATTTGTCCAATGAATTCCCGTTTATCATCTGCATTTCTTCTTAGTGCAGCAATTTTAATGGCGAGCAGTGTATTCAACCGTAACTGCCAGAGAGAAAAAGTAGTGCATTGCTTTATGAACGTGTTTTGTATATGACTTAGAAGTCCACCGAAGCATAACACGGTAGTGTAAAAGAATGCTGGAGCAGGGCGGTTCTTTATTCATGAGCGTAGGGGCGTTGACTGCTGCTTGTCGGTATGTCCCATCGCTGACATTGGCAAATTGCCCCCTGCCCGCAGCCCTCCCCCTGCTCCTTCTCCCCCTCCCCCGCTTCACCCGTAATGCCCACGCTGTCGCGTGCCCAAGCGTGTACTACTCGGCCACGAGTTTCGGAGGAGAGGGGAAAAAAAGAACAAAGGTAGCAGCTTGCGGCCCGGGCAGCAGCCGTCGCATTCCGGAGGACGCAGCCGCCGGCAGGAGGTCGTTCACGTGGCCACGTGCCGGCGCCATCCGCAGCGCGTGGGCGGCGCCACCACACCGCATACTGTAGCACGGCACGGCGCCGCACAGCGAGCAGGATGCACGGCGGGCCGTGGCGGAGGGCGGTCCAGCCTAGCTTCAGCGCCTCCTGCACTTGTCAAGTCTCAGACCGGTTATGCGGTACCCCGAAAAGAGTGTGAGGTAATTAATCAGTGCTCGATGGCACTATCGACGGACAAAGTTTAGCCAGACGACGCCCAGGCTCCGTCACCTGCATTAAGCATCGTCGTATAATTTATTGTGTTTACCGTTATGTACTACGTAAGACACTAAGTGTTTCCGTAATATTACACTGCGGAGCCATTGAAACTGGTACGTCTGCGTAATATCGTGTAGGGCCCCCGTGAGTCCGCAGAAGTGCCGCAACACGACGTGGCATGGACTCAACTAATGTCTGAAGTAGTGCTGCAGCGAACTAACACCATGAATCCTGTAGGGGTGTCCGTAAATCTACAAGCGTACTATGGGGTGGAGATCTCTTCTGAACAGCACATTGCAAAGCATGCCAGACATGCTCAATAATGTTCGCGTCTGTCGATTTTGGTGGCCAGTGGAAGTGTTTAAATTAAGAAGAGTGTTCCTGGAACCATTCTGTATCAATTCTGGACATGTGGGGCGTCGCATTGTTCTGCTCGAATTGCCCAAGTCGGTCGGACTGCACAATGGACATGAATGGATGCAGGTCATCAGACACGATGCTTACATGCGTGTCACCTGTGAGAGTCGTATCTAGACGTCTCAAAGCACTCCAACTGCACACACCCCACACCATACAGAGTCTCCACCAGCTTGAACAGTCCTATGCTGCCATGCAGGGTCCACGGATTCATGACGTTGTCTCCATACCAGTACACATCCAGCCGCTATACAGGGTGGTCCATTGATAGTGACCGGGGCAAATATCTCACGAAATAAGCGTCAAACGAAAAAATTACATAGAATTAAGCTTGTCTGGCTTGAAGGGGGAAACCAGATGGCGCTATGGTAGGCCCGTTAGATGGCGCTGCTATATGTCAAACGAATATCAACTGCGTTTTTTAAAATAGGAACCCCCATTTTTTTTACATATTCGTGTAGTACGTAAAGAAATATGAATGTTTTAGTTGGACCACATTTTTCGCTTTGTGATAGATGGCGCTGTAATAGTCACTAACATATGGCTCACACTTTTAGACGAACAGTAGGTAACAGGTAGGTTTTCTAAATTAAAATACAAAACGTAGGTACGTTTGAACATTTTAATTCGGTTATTCCAATGTGATACATGTACCTTTGTGAACTTAC
The DNA here is from genome assembly GCF_023898315.1 of Schistocerca nitens. Taxonomy (NCBI): domain Eukaryota; kingdom Metazoa; phylum Arthropoda; class Insecta; order Orthoptera; family Acrididae; genus Schistocerca; species Schistocerca nitens. The sequence goes on along the minus strand of NC_064622.1, from coordinate 142,877,068 downwards.
CATTTCTGAGAACGCATGCTGTTACAGCGTGATTACCTGTAAATACCACATTTATGCAATAAATGCTCAATATGATGTCCGTCAACCTCAATGCGTTTAGCAATACGTGTAACGACATTCCTCTCAACAGCGAGTAGTTCGCCTTCCGTGATGTTGGCACACGCATTGACAATGCGCTGACGCATGTTGTCATGTGTTGTCGGTGGATCACGATAGCAAATATCCTTCAACTTTCCCCACAGAAAGAAATCCGGGGACGTCAGATCCGGTGAACGTGCGGGCCATGGTATGGTGCTTCGACGACGAATCCACCTGTCATGGTTCCCTTGGTTCCGCCACGTGTTGAAGACTCGCACCACATCACTCCTCGAACATCCGACAAGTAGTGAGTTTCCGAAATGGTCCCGCCAAGCCTTCAGGACAGTTTGCGGTGAAGAATGTAGTCAGTGGGTAGTTGTATTTGAAGGGTTTTAGGCCGTAGTCAGCTGCATACAAAATATAGCTAAGATATCGAAAATTGTTTCTATGGGTGGAAGGAGGGCGGTACCTCTTTCCATTCACGACAAAATACTGTGAGATTTGATGGAGGTTTTATACGATGAGGCTGGTAGCTATGCACCTCATACGATGCTACTGCCACGTCTTACGGCCTGCTATGTGCAGGGCGAAGCTGCCTCGTGTTTCTCTTTTTATACGCTACTGATAAAAGCCGAAGCGGGAAATGAGATACTTTACTGAAATGAAATACACTGGAGGCATCAGCTGACGGTGCTGACTTGATGCTTTTTCGTCTATGCTCCCTTATTTGAGAAAACTATATGACAGTCATAAGAGATGTGGAAGCCGAATACCTGTCACTTCTGAATGTGCAATTTGACGTGGCCAAGAAGGTCATGTTGGAATTTTTCTTATCTTCACGGCCTTCTTCATTTCTTCAAACACATTTGCCACCCCTACGCAGAGTTCAGTATCCGCAGTTAAACCATCAGAGTTGGTGACTGATCTCACTTCAAATCCAGCAATATTTGTTCTGAGAACTCCTCAAGCTGAACCATATACTACTTTGCGAAACTGACCAGTTGTAGAAATAATATGCTATGCTTTTTAACCATTATTAATCTAAGGAACAGTCAGTTGGGAACAGGACATATGGAGAAAAATTGACCAGGTGCTAGTAGGACTCGCGAGCTTAGGGTTCGATACAAACTTAATTATGTAGATAGACAGCGTATCTATTGCAGCAATCGAGGATACTGACAATTTTTGTCCGTTACGGAGATTGATACTAGCGAAATATCATTCCCGGGGATTCCAAGACTTTCTACAATATTTTAATTCATATTTTGAAGTCGCCTAATAGATGACAAAATAATTTTTTTTTCATGTGATATAATTACGAACTGACAATTTCGGGTTTTTCTCTTTACTTGCACTTACCAAATTTGATGATTCTAGACCAACGGGAAGTACCCTATGGGTTTTGATGAGTGTCAAAATACGTGAGGGAAATGGCTGTATGTTTTGATTGCATTGACTTACACTGATCAGCCAGAATATGATGACTTCCGAACTAATATCGATATAAACCCGTCCGGGCGATAGCACCGTCACCTGGCGAAGAATGACTGCTCGTCAGACACACGTACGCTGCATGAACTATCAATGAGTGCGCTTTCCCTGTGGAATGGAGGAGGCTTGCGATCTATCTGAGTTTAACTAAGGGTGGATTGTGATGGCCCGGAGGCTTGGCAGGAGCATTTCGGAAACTCAGGACTTGTCGAGTGTTCGAGGAGTGCTGTGGTGTGAGTCTTCAGCACGTGGCGGAGCCAAGGGAACCACGTCCAGACGTCATGGGGTTGGGCGGCCATACCTCTTTACAGATGTCGGACGTCACAGGCTGGACAGATTGGTTAAACAGAACAGCTGTGGCGGAACTGGTGGTGGTTAGTGTTGTTTAACGTCCCGTCGACAACGAGGTCATTAGAGACGGAGCGCAAGCTCGGGTTAGGGAAGGATTGGCAAGGAAATCGGCCGTGCCCTTTCAAAGGAACCATCCCGGCATTCGCCTTAAACGATTTGTGGAAATCACGGAAAACCTAAATCAGGATGGCTGGAGACGGGATTGAACCGTCGTCCTCCCGAATGCGAGTGCAGTGTGCTAACCACTCCGCCACCTCGCTCGGTGCGTGGCGGAACTAACATGGTACTTTAATGCTGGGAGGAATAAAAGAGTGACTGGACTCACTGTGCACCGAACACTTCTGACGATGGGTCTCCGCAGTCGACGACCCACGCATGTGCCAATGTTAACATCAAGACATAGGTATCTACCACTGAAATGGGCACTTGACCATCGTCACTGGACGTTGGCACGGTGACAGAGAGTTGCATTGTGTGATGAATCCCGATATCTGCTTCATCATGCCGACAGGAGTGCGCGAATCCGTCTTCTTCCAGGGGAACAGCTCATTGACCCCTGTATTACGGGGCGGGGACAAGCTGGCGGAGACTCCATTATGCTCTGGGGAACATTCACGTGGGCATCTATGTGTCCAGTAGATCTCGTGAAAAGCACAATGATGACAAACGAGTATCGTACACTGGTTGCAGATCACATGCAGCCCTTCATGACGATCATGCTTCCTGACGACAGTGGCATTTTTCAATAAGATAATGTGTCATGTCACACTGCCAGGAGTGTGATGGAGTGGTTAGAGGAACACAGTGGCGAGTTCCAATTGATGTGCCGTCCCCCCTCCCCCCCCCCCCCCCCCAGTTCACCACATCTGAACTCGATCCAACACATCTAGTATGTGACTGAATGTGGTGCCACATTCCCCGGAATTTATGGGAATTAGGTGGCTTCCTTACGCAGATGTGATGCCAACTCTATCCAGCGACCTACAAAGGCCTCATTGTTTCCATGCCACGGCACGTCGCCGCTGTTACCGGGACCAAAGGTGGACATACCGGCTGTTAGGTAGGTGGTCATAATATTCTGGCTGATCAGTATAGAAGCTAATGTTTACTATGCTGCCAAGGGGCCATAGACCTTAGTTGTTGTTCCTGTGGTCTTCAGTTCAAAGACTAGTTTGATGCAGCTCTCCATGCTAATTTATTTTGTGCGAGCTTCTTCATCTCCCAGTACCTACTGCAACATACATCCTTCAGAATCTGCTTACTGTAGACATCTCTCGTTCTGTGTCTACGATTTTTACCTCCCATACCTCCAATGCTAAAATGGTGATCCTTTGATCTCTAAGAATGTGTCTTATCAACCCATCCCTTTCGTCAACCCACTTGACCAAAAGTTGTGCCACAAACGTCTTGTCTCCCCAAATCTATTCAGTACCTCGTCATTAGTTCCGTGATCTACCCATCTAATCTTCAACATTATTTTGTAGCACCACGTTTCGAAAGTTTCTATTCACTTTTTGTCTAAATTCTTATCGACCACGTTTGACTTCCATAAATGGCAAATACCTTCACAAACCAGTTCCTAACATTTAAATCTATTTTCGATGTTAACAAATTTTTCTTCTTCAGAAGTGCTTTTTCTTGTCATTGGCAGTCTACATTTAATATCCTCTCAACTTTGGCCATCATGATTTACTATGCTGTCCAAATAGCAAAACTCATCTACAAATTTAAGTGTCTCGTCTCCTACTCTAATTCCATCGGCATCCCATGATTTAATTCGACTACATTCCATTGTCCTTGTTTTCGTTTTGTTAATGTTCATCTTATATTTTCCTTTAAAGACGCTATCCATTCCGTTCAGCTCCTCTTCCAAGTCCTTCGTTGTCTCTGACGGAACTAGGGTGTCATCGGCAAACCTTAAAGTTTTTCTTTCTTCTCTCTGAACTTTAATTCCTACTTCAAAATTTTAGTTGGTTTCCTTTAGCGCTTCTTCAAAGAACAAATTGAATAACAACGGGGACAAGCTACAAAATTTATCTCACTCCTTTTTTAGCCACTGCTTGCCTTTCATATCTCTCTGCTCTTATAACTGCCGTTTGGTTTCTGATTTCAACTTGACATGTCCACCAGTTCATGAGAAAGAAAGGGGCTCTACAGACGGACAGACAGACAGTCCGATAACAAACGACAATTCTTTTTCTGGACTCGCATTCGGGAGGACGACGGTTCAATCCCGCTTCCGGCCATCCTGATTTAGGTTTTCCGTGATTTCCCTAAATCGCTACAGGCAAATGCCGGGATGGTTCTATTGAAAGGGCACGGCCGACTTCCTTCCCCATCCTTCCGTAATCCCATGAGACCGATGACCTCGTAGTTTGGGCTCTTCCCCCAAAACAACCCCAACAATTTTTTTTCAGTGATATAATTTGAAATCAAATTTTCCGATTTTTTCCCTTTATTTTTACATTGAAACCTTGCTTGCTGGCAAGTTTCACGATTCTAGGTCAAAGGCAAATACCAAATAGATTTTGATGAATGAGTTTGCGACAGTCAAAACATGTGACATAAATGGCCATATCTTTTAACTGCACTGGTTTAGAAGCTTCACTTTTGTATATCGCTAAGGGACAGAAGGACCGTAATATGTGACATAAATTTCAACTTCGTATGTATACTCGTACCTGAGAAGGGGGATTGTGAACAGTCGGACACATAGATAGACAAACAGGCAACAGAGTGATCCTGCCATAATTCTGTTTCTACCGACTGAGGTATGGAATATTGAAAAGTAATTAAACTGCTTATTATTTCAAAAGTAATAGTATAGCTACTGATACTTAGTTCCCAGTGTAAGACGAAACGGTCATTGCCTTCATGGAAAAGTATTTGCGGTTCCCAGCGGAAGTATGATTGTGCCCACCTTTTAGTAAAAGCAAACAGACAGCCGCCAATGTCTTTCTTCAGGGTTCAGAAAATGTGGAAATCGCATGGGAAGAGGTCGGGACTGTATGGGTGCTGCCTAAGGGCTTCCCCTTCGAAACTTCTGCCGCGTAGTCGAAATAACTTTTGACAACATGCGATTTCTATATTTTTTCGAGCAGTGAAGACAGTAATTAGTAGCCATCGATTTGCTTCAGATGAAGAGGCATAGCCCGAGTACAGTCATGGTTCCGTAGGCAACCGCAAACATTTTTTCATGAAAGCGTTGATCGTCTTGTCTCACAGTGGGACCAATGTATTAAGTTACGGAGATTAAGTTTGAAATAATGAACAGTTCGTATAGATCTTAAATGAAATTTTCCCTGAGACATTTAAGTCTCTAATTTGTCTACGATAACGTTGGAAGCTGAAGGAGTGAATTCACGCTGAAGCCGGGACTTAGGTCTTCTTGCATATCTTGCAGATATGCTGACCATTACACCACCAGAGCATTATGGTCATCATAGCTGCACGAACTACTCAATCCAAATATCCTCCCCAACACAAAAACTAATTCACATCTCCCCTTATATTGTCACTATTACGTTCAATGCTGGGGTGCTATTCCAATGTCAGAGAGCCCGACATATATAAAGTACAATCTAACTTCTGCACCATTTCAGCACAGTAATGTGTTCATTGTAAATAAGCATTGTAGTAGTTCTGTTATATGTTCATTACCTAATTTTACCTTATTTTAAATTCAGTGCATTAACGCGGTCTTAGTAAATGAGTGTTGTAAAATGATCCTTTCATATAGTGTTCATAAAGAAAAGTGACGATCATTCCACTTGGGACCTGTGGAAGGTACATTAGCTTATTTATTTTAGTGGTAAATATTAGTCATGTATTAATGTCTTCTGACATGTTCTATATCCTGGAGGACCTCCTCACTAAAGATGAACTGGAATGAAAGTAAATCTAATCTAATCTAATCCAATCTGTAGAATTCGTGTAGAGAAACCTCACGAGAATTCTATGGGTGAACCCGGTATTCTTCCTTCTGTTCTTCAGTTTTTTGAGCTTTAAATAATGATGATCCATAATAACGTCAATTGCAGCACAGCTCCTGTTTGCAACTGAAACAGAAACAGAAACGCGATTCGTGCTGTCTCGTTGCTTATCGTGCGGGCGAGTCGCATCGTTTATCGCATCGCATATCGTGTCATCCCAGTGGAACCATGAATGCGTGGACAGCTGCTGGTCAAATATTTAACAAAGAAATCGTCAGGCAGTTGTGCAAACTGAGAAGTTATTTTGTTTTTACCTGTTTCGGCAATTCAATACGCCGTCTTCAGGCCCCATATGCATCTCTCAAGTCTTCGAAGGAAGCACTTGCGAGTTCACGACATCCAGAAACACGCCAATGTCGATCTCTCACTGTTCGCCTACGTGAAAAGAGATTGTAAGTACAATTGCCGAGTCAGGGCTCGCTGTATCACTTCGTATTTAACTTCTTTTCCTCTGATGGTGGGACAAACCAGCTACTGGAAAAAAAAGCCAGTTGTGCGCTTTCCAAACTACCATATTGTATTCGAAATCTGGCAGTTGCTTGTTTTTTACTTTATAATTTTTAGCGACCTCTGTACTGTAGCAAAATGTTGAAAATTAGGTGGACTGATAAGAAATTAGGTTCTTATCCACAAAACAGGCAAAGAGACCAATATGAAGGAACCAAGGACAGAATGATAGCACATTTGTTAAGACATCAAGAAATAACTTTATGCTAGCTGACTGAAACGTAGAAGGTAAGAATTGTGCGGCTGAGCAGCGACTGGAATACATCCAACAAATAACTGAAGACTTCGGGTGTCAGTGCTACTCTGAGATAAAGAGGTTGGCACAGGTCGTGGTGAACAGCATCAGACCAGTCCGAAAACTGACGACCCTAAAAAAAATTACTTACAAAATATGGAACTGATGGAACTGTAGTGTCCTTTAATGTACCGATTCAGCCAATGCAGTATACTTATGTAAGTTATTAAACTGAGAACATGTTATTTCCCTATATGGAATTGATATAACTATTTAATAATTGCTGTATTTCAGATTTCTGAGCGGAATGACCATAAAAAAGATTCAACCAGAATGAAAAATGCTACTATCATAGTACAAAAAGAGGCGAATAAGTCCTGGACAGTTAGGGATGCAGAAGAGGGGAACTAGCTTCCTGACTTGCCTGGCAGCTTCAAAGATACTTAAATAAAAAAATCTTGACATATTGCTCTTCTTTATTGTTAATATTGGTATTCATGTCATGTATTATGATACATCGTATAAAGTAAAATAACATGATACATGATGTCGTATCGTATAACGTGACACATGCCATCATTTCATCCAACATGGCTTTTGTCATGTCTTGGAACATGACACAACGTGTCATCAAAGTTTAGGTTGCATATGTCTCCACTCTTGGATAATCCCTATTTTATAAATAACTCATCTGCTACCAGTCACGATTTTCTTTATTTTATTTTTCGCGTTTCGGGAAATGATTCCCATTTTTAAGTGCGTTTTTTGAGTTTGTTATGCGATTCCTATGTGATGTTGTCGATGTGAGAGATTCTGCTTCATTTCATTGACTTTACTGCAATATATAAGAAAACACACGATTTTTAGTTGATTGTCGATCTTTTTGTGAAGTTAGTGGCGAAATTTAGAATAATTTGTACTCATAGTTTCCTTATTGTCCATTTGTGCAGAGTCTCACACACACTAAACATCACACACAACTTGTTGTACACTTTTAAATATCGAAAACATTTTACATAAAAAAAACAGTTACACAGATGTCCCTAGAAGTAGTCAACAGAGATGACATTATAGGTCTTCCACACAGTATGATATGCTTTCGTACAAAGGTTATTTACCTTAACAATTTGGATCATAATTTACTTATGTCTATTTTACAATTGTGCTTATTTCTATGTGTTACTACTTTTATTTAAGTATACTATCGAAACATCTGAAGAAGTTCACTGATTCACTTTCAAGTTTTTCGTTTAATATTTTATCTTCATATTTTCTCTAAGGTTCAAATGGTTCAAATGGCTCTGAGCACTATCTGAGGTCATTAGTCCCCTAGAACTAACCTAGGGACATCACACACATCCATGCCCGAGGCAGGATTCGAACCTGCGACCGTAGCGGTCGCGCTGTTCCAGACTGAAACGCCTAGAACCGCTCGGTCACCAACGGCCGGATTCTCTAATGTGATTATACGTCCAGTCCTTCTAGCAAATCTATTTTATGTCTTTTATTTAGTCGGTGGAGTACTTAGACATTTGCTCTGTTTTTCCAAATGGGTGTCCTGTATTACGCACATGTGTTGCTATGGCCGATGTGGTGTGTCTGTTGTGGGTGTAGGCTTTTATGTGCTCTGTATAACTGGTGTTGAAATCACATAGGAATGACATAACAGACACAAAACGTGACTGGTAGCAGATAACTTATTTGTAAACAAACTTATTGTTTTCAAAGTCGCAGGCTTTCAGAACCATTTATAATGGATCAAATGAGATCAGTATTTTATATATATATACACCCCAACTCTCGGATACTTCCTATTGCACGAGTAGATGCAACCACCCTCTAGAAGCACAGAACTTTGTGTCTATTCGTTATTATATCCCTCCCCATACATGTAACAGGGGTGGGTCTAAGAGAGCTCTCTGCTCTTGGGAAGTAAGGTTAACTCGTTAAAAAAACACGAATGCGTCAAGATGTTTTGATTTAAATGTGTTTGAAGCTGCCACATAATTCGAAAAGCTAGTTCCCTTCTTTCACATCGCTAACTCTGCCCACATTATATTCGTCTTTTTGTGCTACTATATGAGTATTTGTCATTATAATTCCCACTTTTACTCTATCATGATTTCGACACTAAACCGTCATAGCTTGGCAAACGATGTAGATTTTTGTTGTCTCGGGCGACGACTGATTCGATATAATTTTTTATTGTTCTTCGAACCAGGTTGCTTACATCGTAGATTTCATAAAACAACAGGACGACCATTAATTAAGTATGTTTCTCTAACTTCTCACAAAATTTTAACCAGTGCTCACAAGTTTGAAATCTGTAAGTTTCGCACGTAAAAAAACTCGCTAAAAACGTGTGTTTTGAACGTAAAATCTAAATTTAGCTAAATTTTTGAAAGCGATTATTCAATTTTATCATAAGAGTGTTCTCTTTATTTATTTGATCCACTTTAAACGGTTTCCGCGCATTCGATTCACGTAAGAACGAATTTCTTACGTGATACATTTAGCTCGACTTTAAACAATCGTGTCTCGACAACAGATAAAGATTACTACACCAAAAATAACTTCGTTTTGACTTTTTCCACTAGTGCAAAGTTTTAATCGGTTCATACAAGTTTAAAGTATATAAGTAGTACCCTTCAAAAACCCCTCAGGAAAACGTGTTTTTTTCACCTAAATTCCAAACAAAGCAAGATTTTTTCAAACGGTGAAACATTATCTTAGATCAAGGTAGACAAAAACCTGAAGCAGCAGCCTCGCTCCAGTCTGGAGTTATTTATAGGGGATTGTTTTTGCCAGTAAAATCCGAATGGTGCACATACAAATGGTGGCATTAACTGAGCATTAACTGCAAACAAATTAAAATCTTTTGCAAAAGGAATTAATCGATTCGCACAATTTGCCTGAGCGACAGCTCCGGTTCTTCATTCAAACCATGCATGATATACTGTAAAATAGCTACAGTAAGACAGTTGCTCGAATGGCTGTACAAATGGCCGCTGGTTCTGGCTAAACCGAAAACTTTTCACCTCATAGTCCTAGTTCAAATAGGAACCGAGCACCAAGACCCCCGCCACAAACCACGTTCCTGGGCGTGGCCTTTTACTATTGAAGTGCAAGAGCCGTAACGATTCCTTGTTTGTTACTGTGACTACATGAACTACTTTCAAAGAAATTAACCTCAGAATTTCCCCTGGAATAACGTAATTACGTAAGGAATCGACATTATCAAAAGTATAGTTCAGTTCCAGTTACACTATCTGATTTTGAAACACTGTATAACAATTATTTATAGCTGCTGCAGCACCAACCTTTTCATTAAAGCGCACAACGATAAAAATAAGTTAAAGGTTTGACTGTTTTAATAAGATTATGGAATCACATTGGTATGACAAAGATGTAAATCCTGAGAAATCCAGGACAATTGTCTTAGAGTTCCAACTAAAGAATAACACGTCCAACAAGAAAACTACCCGAATAAGGACTATGTTGGCACAGCAATCGACTGTGGTCCAATCAAACTGCAGGTAGGCTTCAGAAAGTCTGTGCTTAAGAAGCAAAAGACACATATAAGGATCTCAGGAGAGAGACTAAAACGTCGAAAGACAGACACTCGAAAAAATAAATCAATAAAATAAAATGAAAAATAAGAAAGATAAAAACAAACGACGGTAAACGTTGCTGTGCAATTACCGGACTCTAGCAAACGTGTGGTAGGATATCACACACGTATAAAGAAGTTAGTTAGTTCGTTGGTTAGTTAGTGTTCGACTGATTAATCTAACGGTAACCGTTATGATGCAGAACGTGTCATGTGCATAAGAAATCACACATGAATGAGGTTCTTTTGTTTTTTGTTTTTTTAAAGCTTAAGATTTTGATTACATACCCTATTCCCTTAATTGGCACAAAATGCATATATTATACCTATGGATTTATTTATTCCTATTCAAATATTCATCTATGGTGTAGAAGGAGTTGTCAAGAAGATATGATTTCAATTTCTTTTTAAAACTCTTATTGGTGTCTGTCAGACATTTTATTTCGTCTGTTAATGTATCGAAATGTTTTACAGCAGCATATTTGACCCCTTTCTGTGCCAAAGATATGTTACGCAGAGGATAGTGAAAGTCTTTCTTTCTTCTGGTATTACAATCATGACTGTCACTGTTATTTTTAAGCTGATCCTTGTTGTTGAGAACAAATTTCGATAGTAAGTAAATATATTGTGAGGCTTTTGTAAGAATTCCTAATCTTTTAAACACATACCTACAAGATGTACAACTACGAGCCCCACACATTATTCTAGCCACTTTCTTTTGAGCAGTGGATATTTTCTGCCTAAATGTGGAGTTACCCCAAAATATTATTCCATATGACATCAGAGTGAAAGTGTGCAAAGTGTGTTAACTTGCTAATTTCTATATCCTAAAAATTAGCAATTATTCTGATTGCAAAAGTTTCTGAAGCTATTCGCTTTCGGAGATCCAAAATATGAATTTTCCAATTAAGATTCTCACCTGTATGAACACCCAAAAACAGTATGTTTTACCCTGGCTACTGACTTCTGTTGATGTGTTATATTTATTGGAGTAACTGTACTCCTTGCAGTAAAAAATTGGATGTACTGCGATTTTTCAAAATTCAGAGCAAGCCCATTCGCAGGAAAGCAGTCAACAACTTTTCCAAAGACATTTTTATATAATTTTCTATTGGAGTTTCTTTTCCTGAATTAATAATGATGCTTGTATCATCAGCAAACAGTGTCAGTTTACCTTCTTGTTTCAGATAAGGAGGAAGGTCTGTCATATATATCAAGAATAGACCCTGTGGAACACGTAATATAATTTCACCCCAATTAGATGAAGTTGGAAACTTCGTTAAATCACTTAAACCATATAAAGAAACCTTTTGCTTTCTGTTCTCTAGGTATAACTTAAACCACTCATATGTTTCATTTATACCATAGAATTTTAATTTCTGTAACATAATGTCATGGTTAACACAATAAAACGCTTTGGATAAGTCACATAAAATTCCTATCGGTGACATTTTACTGTTTAAAGATTCTTTTATGCGGGCAGTGAAATTGTATATTGCTGTCTCAGTGGATCAGCATTTTTTAAATCCAAACTGTGATTTACTAAGTAGCCCATTACCGCTCTTGAGTACATTACTTTCTCGACAATTTATGAAAATGCCGAGAGAAAGGATTATGGCCAGTAATTATTGACATCTATGGTGTCCCCTTTTTTGTAGAGAGGATTGACAATGGCATATTTTAAACTGTCTGCATTGTATTACAGATGTGACTCAGAACATCAGCTGTAACTTCTCCACATTGTTTTAATATCTTATTAGAGATGCCATCTGCACCAACAAAACATTTATTTTTCGAAGATTTAATGATCTACCTTATTTCACAAAATGTTGTTAGATGAAATCTAATCTGACTAGGATTTCTCAAAACTGACTCCTCCATGTACTGCTTGGCTTTTTCTTTTGAACTATTCTCACCATTTTTTTCACCTACACTTAAGAAAGGATTGTTAAACACGTTAGCTACTTGTGTACTGTTGGTTAGGATGGTCTCATTATCTTTAATAGTAATACTACTTACCCCAGTGGTTACTTTTCCTATCTTTCTATTAGCAACACTCCATACTGATTTGATTGTATTGCCCTAGCTATTAATTTCATCCCTAATATACATATATTTTGATTTTCTGACAACTTTTCTCAGTATGTAACAATAATTTTTATAGTGTAAAGTTACTTCTGGGTCTTTACTAATACTTGATGCCTTATACAATTTTCTTTTTCTTTCTGATGACACTTTAATGTCTGTATTGATCCAAGGTTTCTTAAAAAGTGTTTGGTGTTAGATTTAGAAATTTTTTGGGGGGCAACAGTGTTCCAAAAGGGGTATAAATTTATCAAGTTGCATTTTTCATTGGCATTTAGCAAATTATGTAAGTCTCCCCAATTAACATTTCTTAAACTTTCTCTGAAGTGCTCTATAAATACTGGAGTGACCATTCTTACACGTTTACTTAATGGTTTCTGAACTGTACACACTGCTAAGTTTTGTAAGTTAGTCAGTTGTGCATCACGGTCTGGTAATCCATTTATCTCAGGGAAAGCGTGTATTAGTTTTACATCCTCTTCCTGCACACATACATTATCTATTAGAATGCTGTTGTCTTGAGCTACACATCTAGGGAAATTTATCACTGATTATAAGTTATATGTCATTACTAACACTTCTAGTTCACTTTTCCTATCATAATTGCTTAGAACGTTTACACTGGAATCACCACAGATTCATAACTTCTTTTTTTGTGACAGACAGAGTAATAGGGAGTCAAACATTTTTATGAAAAGCTCCAAAACTCCTAATGGGGACCTGTACACTGTTGCTGATATCAACACTACAAGCTCTAGCAGTAGTTCACATGCACAAACTTCAAAGTGGCGATCGACACAAAATTTGCTTACTTCCACAGTTTTATACTTATACCCATGTTTTGTGTAAATGGCAACTCCTCCTTTATCCATGCCAGTTCTGCAAGTGCAAGATGCTAAAATATACCCATTTATACTGACACTTTCCATCGACACAATTACATGGTGTTCAGACAGACAAAACATATCAATCTCATTCTTATTTTTGAGATCATCTATACGTACTAACATCTCATCTACTTTATTTTGAATCCCGTGATATTTTGATGAAGTACATTGATACTACCCTTAGCTTTGTCCCTATTTACTGTACACGAAGCTTCTTTTATTCCATTTATCTTGATTATTGTCTGTCTGGACTTGGGCTTTAACCCTGTGTGACTGTGGCCCCCCTTACAGTATCTGCTAACAGAGAAGCCAACTTATCTTTCCCCTTCCTATTTAGGTGCAGGTCATGTGTAGTGTCCCCACCTACCCATAGCATTAATAGGATCAACACTCATGTGATATTTTGCTGGTGTCAGGAGCTTACTGTTCAGCTCAGTGTTAACAGGCCTTACAGCAGTGTTTACCCAGGACCGATCATGGCGCTGAAAGACCTCCACGAACCGTACATTTGTGTGCCCAGTTTCTGCTCCTATTTTGTCCAGGTCCCTCTTAATACTATATCTCGGTTTCATAGCCAGGCTGTTCTCTCTTCCCCCAACTTTAATTACCTGATCTTCCTTCTCAAAGTCCCTGCATAGCTGACCTAAGTTTTCTGTCACCTGGCTAAGGCTAGCACTTGGTTTCACAAAACTTGTGACCTGGTACCCTTCACCTAATTTCTCCTGAAGCTTCTGGCCTACACCCCTCCGATGACTGCCACCTAGAAGCAGCATCCTTCTTTTATTATTCAGATTTGATCCTGACCTGTGTTTTTTCTTTAAGCTAATAGTCTGCTTCAACCTTCATTAACAGCTCCATCTTCCTTAACTATTTCAGATAGCAAGTGAAACTGATTTAGTAACGGGATTTCTAAAGTTTTTTCAACAGTTCCCGTTCTTCGTACTTTGCTTGCTACCTTTTCACAGCACCCCATCTCTTTTTCTTCTCTTAGCCTACATGATTCCAAATTCGCGTTTTCTTATCCAGCCTTAAGGGCACAAATCTTTGCCTTCTGTTCAGCGATTTTTCTGTTCTTTCTATGCAACCACATTGCCATGGAAGATCCTTATTAACTACCCCCTTGTCGCTACGTTCGCTCCAATGAAACCATAACTTACAGTCTACACAGAACACCCGCTCCTCCAGATTTCTACGGCAACCACCACATTTGTCACACGTGGTTTGACGGAAAAGTTTACACAAAAACTTACACAAAATTTACCCAAAAGCAGAGAATAACTTGGCACAATATCACCGAAGTTTCGCAGCCTGTACTACCACGTAACTAAACGCTAATGTAAACAAACTTTTAAGCTTACTTTCGAAAGTTCTAATTAACTATCTAAGCGCTGTATGACAGTCACGAATTGACACGAATATGAATCTCCAGTCTTAAGAATAAATGACCCAAGCCTCATTTTTTTGGTTTATTAAACAACTTCAACTGCTTTAACAAGTCCAACAGAAACGCCAATTTTAATGAAAAATGGTTTATAAGAAGAAGGATGTGAAACAAATTAATATCACAAGACCATATACATTACCTTCAATAAAGATTTAAGGAGTTTAGAAAACAGAAATAACTACAGAGAAAAAGAAAATTAGAAGAACGAAATGTAAAAATAGCACCAAGAGAATGATGCATCAGTGACGCCAGAGAAGTCTCCAGGAATAAATATTAACTTTTTTTGAAAGTGTTAAAATAATGTATGCGCTTAATAAAGCAGAATTTCAAAGTGTGAACCTATGGTTAGCCAGGTAAATCTCAATATTTATGCGCCTTGCAGGAAGAAAGGGAACGTGAAAGCATTTGGAGAGCGACACAAGAAAGAGCGGCTTTGGAGACGCTTCGAGTTGTCACGTGTGTTCTCGGCGGTAATCCGTTTACCGCCCCTGCGAAGCGGCTGGTCTATTCTTATACGCCGTGAAGTATCGGCGCATTATTCAAAGCACTGCATTCCACCGCATGCTAATGCGACAGTGACCGAAATCTAAACAAAGACTACGGACGCTAACTTAGTCTCCTCAGTCTTCGCCCTCGCAGTCATCGTGTATGTGTGTCACATCATGCATTTTCCACTTGAATATAAGCACCAGGTAAAACAACTAAAAAGGGCTGTTATTATTCGGTTTTCGCGTGTTGTCTTCTTATCGGTGGCCACTCAACTGCGCATGTTGAGTGCAAACCCAGTGTGCTATCCAGCAAAGATTTCACGTGAACCAGCGTGAGACCAGCTTATTCAGTATATCCCAAACAGGAAAAGGAGTGCAGGAAGTCTGTGAAGTAGACGTCCTACTGACGTCACTATGATTAGACACGGATATTAATATGATAAGCGATTGTCTGTAGGCATTTAGAGTGAACGTTTCAGTAGTCATTTACTACTGCGAAAGATTTCCATGGTCCAACATAGCTCGTAAACTAACGTAAATAACACGATGAAACCTGCGCTGCACTTCTCTCTTCCTTTCTTACTCAGAAAATTTACTGTCATTTGTATACGAAAATTTTCACTGCAAATTTATAACATGTTATGCCAATATGATTCTATTTTCACACATTCTTGTACACCGTACAAAAATCTAATGACCAAAATGAGGCAGTGGAAAGAAATACTAGCCTTATAGCTTTCTGTCATCTGTTAAAAATCTTGTTTCCTTACCTTTAACCTTTTATGAAATTATTAGTGAAAAAACACGTGACACTGATGTAATACTTCAAATAATTTCTTTTGTTTTTCAGTTCGGTTTTGGGCTGTTACACCACCGACAAGTACATAGACACATATGTATGGTTGTAGAATTTATGGAGGATCAAGTATTGTAAATTAGTGCATACCGCACGGATGTAAAAGTACAAGAGTGAATCAAATGAAAACCATAAATATTTTTTTAAATATCATTTATTGTGCAGAAGTGGTTCAAAACTGTAACATAATCTCCCCCACGCTCAATGCAAGTCCTCCAGCGCTTACAATGTGCATAAATTCCTTTAGAAAAAATTCTTTTGGTAGTCCGCGCAACCACACACACACACCGCGTGGCGTACCTCTTCATCAGAACGGAACTTCTTCCCTCCCATTGCGTCTTTGAATGGTCCGGACATATGGAAATCATTTGGAGCAAGGTCTGGTGAGTATGGTGGATGAGGAAGGCTCAAAATGCAGGTCTGTGATTGTTGCAACTGTTGTACGGGCAGTGTGGGGCCTTGCATTATCATGTTGCAAAAGGACACCTGCTGACAGCAATCCACGTCGCTTTGATTTGATGCAGGCCGCAGATGATTTTTTTGGAGATCTATGTATGATGCACTGGTGGCAGTGGTCCCTCTAGGTATGTAATGCTCCAAAATGACGCCTTTTTCGTCCCAAAAGAGTCAGCATAACCTTCCCTGCTGATGGTACTGTTCGAAACTTCTTTGGTTTTGGTGATGAGGAATGTCGCCATTCCTTGCTCGCTCTCTTCGTTTCTGGTTGGTGGAAGTGAATCCAGGTTTCGTCCCCAGTAACGATTCTTGCAAGGAAGTCGTCACCTTCTCGCTCAAAGCGCCGAAGAAGTTCTTCACAAGCATCAAAACGTCGTTCTCTCATTTCAGGAGTCAGCTGCAGTGACACCCATCTTGCAGACACTTTGTGAAATTGGAGAACATCATGCAAAATGTGGTGTGCTGACCCATGACTAATCTGTAAACATGCTGCAGTGTCATTCAGTGTCACTCGGCGGTTTTCCTTCACTATGGCTTCAACTGCTGTAGTGTTCTGTGGAGTCACAACTCGTTGTGCCTGACCTGGACGAGGAGTATCTTCCACTGAAGTCACACCATTTGCGAACTTCCTACTCCATTCGTAGACTTGCTACTGTGACAAATATGCATCACCGTACTGAACCTTCATTCGTCGATGAGTTTCAATAGGTTTCACACCTTCAGTACGCAAAAAGCGAATAACAGAACACTGTTCTTCCCTGGTGCAAGTCGCAAGTGGGGTGGCCATCTTTATATTCATACTGAGACGGTATGTGTGCATCTACACTATGCTGCCACCTACAGGCCGTTCTGCACGCTGTTTGTAGCATGCTTACCAACTTACAGAATAACGGCGCCAAATTTCGATTTGTTATTACAAATTTAAGGTTTTCATTTGGCTCACCTTCGTAGTAAGGGGAGCATGGAAGTAAACAAAAGAAGGGAGATGGCATTATGAACTTACGCTGCACGTTATTTTAAAGCCCGAGGGGCGGGACCTGCCGTCCTCTTAAATAACCCAAAACCTTAGAAGGCTGCTGTTTACGATTGCTTCTTGTTCATTATTTCTTTCATGCGCATGCAACGGCTGTCGTAAATACTAAAAATTATAGTGCTTTCGTGGGTAACATAGTGTCAGGAAGGCAATGTCAAATGTTTTTCTGTTGCTGAATAAGTATTTAATATAGTAATTCGACAAATTCGGCCTCGTTAATGTAACTTGCTTTTTGTCAACATATTTGGAATAACTAAGAAAGGAAGGAAGGTATATGAAAAGCATGCTTTCGTAAATCACTTAATTCTACTTACATCGTATTTGCATCGATAGGAAATGAAGGTGGAACTCCGAAACCGGTGTTTGTTTGCTTACTGGTATTGTTTCTTGTTCGTTACATTTTCAGCTTTCATCTCATATGCACAACGTTTGTAAAGTTCACGTGTGCTAAAAAATTTACCATCCCTTCTTTGTTAGCCCATAAACGTTTGCAATGGGGAAAGAAACAAAACATGCTATCGCATCTTGTGCATATCAACGAAGTGAACCATTACCGAAATGTCAAAGAAACAGAACTGCTTAGAGGGATACCTACGTGAAGAATAGGGTTCTTATTTTATTAGACTGCCAGTAGTAATAGCAATTTACAGGATAAAAAAGGGATAAAAAATTTTAAACATTTTCCAGCATTATGGAATATTATAAATATCATTAAGGAAATTTTCTCAAACGCTTAGATCCTGTAAAATGGGTATTTTGCTTTAGCATGTATGTAAGTCATTTTTTTTTTAGTAATGATAGCCTAACCTGTGTTAATATAGGCCTGCGTTTCCAACATTAGCCTATTTGTTTCTTTTCCGGGATTATTTCTCGCCAGTAATTCTGACAGTTTTTAAGGAATAACCAAACATATCACAATTGGAATGTGCATCTATTCCGATCATCTGCTTCATTTAACTTTCGAATTTCGTTTTGGGGTTTTAAAAAGTGTTCAAGTCTATACCTCATTTGTGATATAGCAGTATTTAGTTAGTTTCACGTTCCAATAACATTTGCTCTATAAGTCGTAATGACGTGTAACGAGTCATTTTACATTATGAGCAGTTTTTTTAGCAAATATGACTCCATGCTGAGCATTTATCAGGTTTTTGTCTTTTAATTAAAGACAGACGTTAGTCAGCAGTTCCTATCTATCATCACTTACACATTACAATAAAAGACACCTTTCTGCGGAAAAGGAGAAATCTTTAAAGAAATTTTTTTCAATTTAGTTTCAAATTTTGCTTTGGTGTCTGTCACTGATTTGATATCAATAGGTATGTAATCAAAACTTTTGGTTCCAGCATTGTGAACCCCTGTTTGTGCTCCATCTAAATGTGGCGTAATGGAGGTCATTTTTTTCCTTCTGGTATTGTAATTATTTACATAATTGTTCCTATTGAAATGCAATGAATTATTTACAACAACTTTCATAAACGAATAACTGTACTGTGAAACGGACAGACTGCTATTCACAATCCGAGCAGCAGACAGGCACGACGGGAAGCGTAAGCACGTAAGTTTTCAAACAAAGCCTTCTTCAGAAAGGAAGTAAAGCACACATACGTACTCATACGGTCACGCACACCACACTCACCGACACATGAGCGCTGCCTGCGGCTTTTGTAGCCAGAATATTTTTTTAAAGGGGGAGGGAATGTGAACAATGAATAATTATCGGCGGGAGGCATTTAGGGCATGAGATGCTGCCCCAACAATCAGCGCTGTCACGTAGCCGTGCGTTGTGGTGGGACAAGACCGTTGATGCAGTATGGCTCGGACGTCGGAGCGTTTGCGACTTGGAAGGCACTGAAAAACACGGGAAAAAAGAGAAAGAACGCACACTGATTAAAGTAAGGCAAATCTAAAATCAAATGACAGAAATAAAACAACTACAGTAAAAGTAAACAGTGCAGCTGTAATTCATGAACACAAACGAACATATTGCTTGAACGGCTCCACTTACGAACGAAATATGATTGTTTTAAACTTTGAATTATGATCGGATCGATTAGTATACCCGTAAACAATTCAAGCTGACATTTTTGATGAAACAACTACGTCTCCACACAACGAAAGCAGCCAAGAAGATCGAAACTGGGCACAGGCACGTCAGATTTCCGTCAAGGGGAAATATACCCGCCGTGAACCATGAAGGTATGAAGGCGGTGAGCCAAGTGCTTTGGGCTACTTAAGATGGGGGACGTCGGCTTCAAGTTTGTGACGTAATGACAACTCCCTTCTTTTTTCACCTCCACGAAGGGGAGTTGTCATGACGACAAAAACTTGAAGGCGACGTGCGCCACCTTAACCATCCCGAGATATTATCTTCAGGTGTTTTTATTCTGCTTAGAACACGAATCACAGGATACACTGAGTTTACGCATGTCGTTGTTGTTGTGGTCTTTAGCCCAGAGACTGTTTTGAAGCAGCTCTCCAGGCTACCCTGGCCTGTGCAAGCTTCTTCATATCGAAGTACGTACTGAAAGCGACACCCTTCTGAATCTGCTTAGTGTATTCATCTCTTGGTCTCCCTCTACGATTTTTACCCTCCATGCTGCCCTCCAATACTAAGTTTGTGATCCCTTGATGCCTCGGAACATGTCCTACGAACCGACCATTCTTCTAGTCATGTTGTGCCACAAATTCCTCTTCTCCTCAGTTCTATTCACTACCCCCTCATTAGTTACGTGATCTACCCATCTAATCTTCAGCATTATTCTGTAGCACCACGTTTCGAAAGCCTCTATTCTCTTCTTGTCTAAACTAGTTACCGTCCACCTTTCACATCCATACATGGCTACACTCCCTTAAAATACATTCAGAAAAGACGTCCTGGTAGTTAAATCTACACTGGATGCTAACAAATTTCTCTTCTTCAGAAACTCTTTCCTTCCCATTGCCATTATACATTTTATATCCTCTCTATTTCGCTTCGACGATCATCAGTTATTTTGCTCCTCAAATAGCAAAATTCACTTACTACTTTAAATGTCTCATTTCCTAATCTAATTCCCTCAGGATCATCTGATTTAATTCGATTACATTCCATTATTCTCGTTTTGTTTTTGTTGATGCTCATCTTATATCCTCCTTTCAAAACACAGTCCATTTCGTTCAACTACTCTTCCAGGTCGTTTACTATCTCTGCCAGAATTAATATGCCATCGGCAAACCTCAAAGTTTTAATTTCTACTCCAATTTTTTTTTGTTTCCCTTACTGTTTGCTCAATAAACAGATTGAATAACATGTTCCCTTTCATGCCTCTCGACTTCTATAACTGCCATCTTGTTTCTGTACAAATTGTAAATAGCCTTTTTATCCCTGTATTTTACCCCTGCCACCTTCATAAATTGAAAGAGGATATTCCAGTCAACATTGTCTAAAGTTTTCTCTAACTCTACAAATGCTAGAAACATAGGTTTGCCTTCCCTTAATCTACTATTTCCATAATATTGCCTTCAGTACATCGCTCTTGTATAGAAGCTCTATGTACTCCTTCCATCTTTCTGCTTTCCCTTCTTTGATTAGAACTGGTTTTCCATCTGGGCTCTTGATATTAACACGAATGGTTCTCTTTTCTCCATAGGTCTCTTTAATTTTCCTGTAGGCAGTATCTATCTACCCCCGAGTGATATATGCCTCTATATCCTTACATTTGTCCTCTAGCCATCCCAGCTTGAACTTTTTGTACTTCCTGTCCATCTCATTTTTGAGACATTTTTTTCGTTTTTTGCCCTACTGCATTTACCGCATTTTTATATTTTCTCCTTTCATCAATTAAATTCGACATCTCTTTTGTTATCCAAGGATTTCTACTAACCCGCGTCTTTTTACCTACCTGATCCTCTGCTGCCTGCACTATTTCATCTCTCAAAGCTACCCATTCTTCATCTACTGTATTTCTTTCCCCTGTTCTTGTCAATCGTTCCCTAATGCTCTCTCTGAAACTCTCTACAGCCTCTGGTTCTTTCAGTTTATCCAGGTCCCATATCCTTAAATTCCCGCATTTTTGCAGTTTCTTCAGTTTTAATCTGCAGTTCATGACCTAGAGATCATGGTCAGAGTCCACATCTGCCCCTGGAAATGTCTTACAATTTAAAACCTGGTTCCTAAATCTCTGTCTTATCATTATATAATCTATCTGACACCTTCCAGTGCCTCCAGGCCTCTTCCACGTACACAACCTTCTTCCATGATTCATAAAGCAAGTGTTAGCTATGATTAAGTTACGCTCTGCACAAAATTCTACCAAGCGGGCTCCTCTTTTATTCCTTACCCCCATTCTATATTCACCTACTATGTTTCCTTCTCTTCCTTTTTCAACTATCGAATTTTAGTCCCCTATGACTATTACATTTTCGTCTCCGTTCACTATCTGAATAATTTCTTTTATCTCGTCATACATTTCTTCAATCTCTTCGTCATCTGCGGAGCTAGTTGTCATATAAACTTGTACTTCGTGTCTATCTTGACTACAATAATGCGTTCACTATGCTGTTCGTAGTAGATAACCCGCGTTCCTATTTTTTTATTCATTATTGAACCTACTCCTGCTTTACCCCTATTTGATTTTGTATTTGTAACCCTGTATTCACCTGAGCAAAAGTCTTGTTCCTCCCGCCACTGAACTTTTCTAATTCCCACTATATCTAATTTTAACCTATCCATTTCCCTTTTTAGGTTTTCTAACCTACCTGCCCGATTGAGGGAACTGACATTCTACGATCCGATCCGTAGGACGCCAGTTTTGTTTCTTTTGATAACGACGTTCTCCTGAGTAGTCCCTGCCCGGAAATCCGAATGGGGGACTATTTTACCTCCAGAATATTTTACCCAAGATAACACCATCATCATTTAACCATGCAGGAAAACTGCATGCTCTCAGGAAAAATTGCGGCTGTAGTTTCTCCTTGCTTTCAGCAGTTCTCAGTACCAGCACAGTAAGGTCGTTTTGGTTTATGTTAGAAGGCCAGACCAGTCAATCATGCACACTGTTGCCCCTGCAACTACTGAAAAGGCTGCTGCCCCTCTTCAGGAACCACACGTTTGTCTGGCCTCTCAACAGATACCCCTCCGCTGTGGTTGCACCTACGGCACGGCTACCTGTATCGCTGAGGCACGCAAGCCTCCACCAACGGCGACGAGGCTATGGGTGTTCTGGTTGTACGAGGAGTACCACTGGGCTGTGTCCGTCTGACTTCGGAATGCGCTAGGGATTTTGGTAAACCTGAGGTATTGGGGTTGTGTGCGTGTTTTCTGTGTGTAAGCTTGTGTTTGGTGTTTTATGTATGTGTTATTGGTCTCTAAAGATCAAGTAAGGGTTAATTTTTGGGCGTGTGTGAGAAGCTTCTGGTGGTTCGTTTCCTAAATTTTGTATGAGAAAGTGAGGCGATGTTTGTGTTGTTTCGTAAAATTTTGTTTTGCGAATTTTTCTTGAATAAGTGTGGACATGGTGGGTTGCCCTAGGAAGTCTCTTATGTGTGTGTTGAGGACGTACCTGCCAGCGCCAGAGATGACTCGGAAAACTTTGTTCTGGAGACGTTGCAGTCGGGAAAGTGCTGTGTCTGACGCCATAGACCCTACTTGCGAGCCATACTGGATGACTGGAAGTATGAGCTGGCGCCAGAGAAGCAGTTTGCACTGGATGGTTATACCATCGCCTTTCAGGAGTGGATGTAGCCTACAGAAGAGGGCGCAGCCCTTGTTTGCAGCGGTAGTGAGGTGCCTGCTCCATGTCAGGCGGCCATCTATTTCGACCCCGAGGTAAATGATTGAGTTTCTCCAAGTTAGCTCTCGGCCGTCAATTGTAAGTTGGCAACCCGGGAGTTTGATTTTAAGGGTGAAATAGATCGCTTGGCACTTTGCAGGATTGATCTTAATTTTCCAACGGTTGCATCGCTGGGTTATTTTGGCGGGATGTTGGTGGAGGTGGCGTTGTATGAGGAGGAGGCTGCGACTGCTTCTGTATATGGCGATGTCGTCTGCATTGAGAGCAATCTCTCCGTCAGTCCGCCTAGGGATGTCATTCGTGTATATGGTATAGAGGACAGGACCTAAAACCGAGCCTTGCAGGACTCCTGCCACAATCTGCATGTCTGGCTGGACTTGTCTCCGTTCCTTACGAAGAACTGGTGTCCTGTAAGGAAGGAGTCGATGATCCAGGTTATACAGGGTGATTCAAAAAGAATACCACAACTTTAAAAATGTGTATTTAATGAAAGAAACATAATATAACCTTCTGTTATACATCATTACAAAGAGTATTTAAAAGGTTTTTTTTTTCACTCAAAAACAAGTTCAAAGATGTTCAATATGGCCGCCTCCAGACACACGAGCAATATCAACCCGATACTCCAACTCATTCCACACTCTCTGTAGCATATCAGGCGTATCAGTTTGGAAAGCTGCTGTTATTTCTCGTTTCAAATCATCAATGGTGGCTGGGAGAGGTGGCCGAAACACCATATCCTTAACATACCCCCATAAGAAAAAATCGCAGGGGGTAAGATCAGGGCTTCTTGGAGGCCAGTGATGAAGTGCTCTGTCACGGGCTGCCTGGCGGCCGATCCATCGCCTCGGGTAGTTGACGTTCAGGTTTCATAACCAACCTTTTTCGTAGGACTCTCCATACAGTTGATTGTGGAATTTGCAGCTCTCTGCTAGCTCTGCGAGTCGATTTTCCTGGGCTGCGAACAAATGCTTGCTGGATGCGTGCTACATTTTCATCACTCGTTCTCGGCCGTCCAGAACTTTTCCCTTTGCACAAACACCCATTCTCTGTAAACTGTTTATACCAACGTTTAATACACCACCTATCAGGAGGTTTAACACCATACTTCGTTCGAAATGCGCGCTGAACAACTGTCGTCGATTCACTTCTGCCGTACTCAATAACACAAAAAGCTTTCTGTTGAGCGGTCGCCATCTTAGCATCAACTGACGCTGACGCCTAGTCAACAGCGCCTCAAGCGAACAAATGTACAACTAAATGATACTTTATAGCTCCCTTAATTCGCCGACAGATAGTGCTTAGCTCTGCCTTTTGTTGTTGCAGAGTTTTAAATTCCTAAAGTTGTGGTATTCTTTTTGAATCACCCTGTATTAGCTGGACACCCTATTTGAACAAGTTTGTAGATTAGACCATCGTGCCAAACGCGGTCAAATGCTTTTTCTACGTCTAGGAACACTGCTGCTGTTGCTTATCTCCTTGCCCTGGCCAGGCAAATGTGTTCCACCAAGTGAAGGGATTGTTGGATGGTGGAGTGCTCAGCACGGAAACCAAACTGTTCAGGCATAAGGATGTTGTTTTCAGTCAATAATTTACGGAGGGGTGTAAGGATTATTAATTCCAGGATTTTACTCAGGCCAGTTAAGAGAGAAATGGGCCTGTAGCTTTCGGGAAGGAGCACGTTTTTTATTAGGTTTGGGAAGGGTGATGACCTTTGCAGTTTTCCACGCTGCGGGTAAGTATGTAGGTTTCAAGCAGGCATAAATACTTGATAGGTACGATACTGCGGGAAGGGGAAAGTTGATTTAGGTGTGGGGTACGGACGCGGTCGGGACCAGAAGCTTTGTGGTTGCCCTGCCGCTTGATGAGGACACATATTGTCAGCTCGTTAACAGTATCGAATTCTGTCAGTGGGCGTGTATTGAGTCACTCGTCCGGTAACTATTCTCTCCTGCCTATCGCTCACCTCATCGAAAATGACGTGAGTCCGAAATTGTGAAAAATGGCTCTGAGCACTATGCGACTTAACTGCTGAGGTCATCAGTCGCCTAGAACTGAGAACTAATTAAACCTAACTAACCTAAGGACATCACACACATCCATGCCCGAGGCAGGATTCGAACCTGCGACCGTAGCGGTCGCTCGGCTCCAGACTGTAGCGCCTAGAACCGCACGGCCACTCCGGGCGGCCCGAAATTGTGACTCCAGTGATTTTGCCATTATTTCCGCCTTTTCTTGTTCGTCGTATGCATGACCTTTTTCGCCTTGTTTTCTCTGGTAGTATCTCTCCGCAGCCCGGTTGTTTTCCAGATTTTGCTTCTGCATATATCTGCTTCGGCGGATCTTAGTTTCTCCTCCCAGCAGCGGCTCCTGTGCTTTTGTAGTCGTTATCTCACCTGGTCCTTTTAGATTAAGCAGCAGGCGGCGATCGACTGGGTCGCGGTAGCGTTGCCACAGCCTACGCCTCCTGCGTTTGGCGACTGCAAGGTCCATAGTTCATGGGGGGAGGGGGGGCGGGGAGTTCACGCATAGTCGTGCAAAATTTTCAAACAGAAATAGTACAACACTGAACACACTTCATCAGGTCCTATTTTGGAAAGTGTTTCGTCATATTTACTGGAAGAAAAGAAATGATTATTGAATTAATAAAATGATAGCTGGCTGCGGTAATGTGCTTCGTTGATTGAAATATTAGGAAGCCCTATTTGCTTCTGATAATCTATAGATTGCTATATTAATCGCCTTTTTCTGGACTTCAAACGTTTGAAACATTTAACCTCGTAAGACTTCCTCTTATGCAGTTCATTTTCAGTTAAATGTTGTTTCTGCTTATTCATAGTTTGTATCTGTTAATCGAGTTTAGAACAATAATTTTTTCATAATGCGGGGCCACAGTCATAATATATTTCTTTAAAGTCAGTACCGCCATTAGACTGTTATTTATTTGCAGTGCTACATTTACACAATCATGATTTCGGCTTCAAAGTGCCATTATAAATTGTGTTAAGTGTTGTAAACACTTAGGCAACTTTAATACTTAAAACACCTGATAATGACACTTTGAAGCCGAATTCATGATTGTGTAAGTGTAAATGTAACACAGTAAATAAACAGCAGTCTAATGGCGGTACTGACTTTAAAGAGGGTTTAGAACAGTCGGATCTAAATTTGTCACGCACTGAAAAAATGTCATTTCCGGGACACCTAAAACTTATGTTTTAGTTGACGACAAAAATCATTCGATATTGTTCGTATGACATAGGGTTTGTGAACTTTTCTCTAACAGATATAACTTTGTGTTAACTACAACCTTTTGCGGTCATGAATGCTATAATGTGATTCGTGGACTTTCAGTGACTGAATATGTTGATGCACTTTATATACATCGTCTTCTTTAAGTCTGTTCGGTCTAGTGTCATGTTTTCCTCTGATCTCCCTATGTGATTTCTCTTCAATAGCCATTGTCTTCTCAAGAGTAATAAAATATCTGTTGGTGATGATATGCAACCCCAAGGTTTCTGGTTGACATACCTTAACATCCTGTATTTGTCCATCTCCATTAGTATGCACCTATAGAAATTGAAAAAGTCATGACATGCTGCTTCATTTGGACTTTTTTTGGTCTTTTTCGCATCACTGTTAGGTGAGTTTTTTGTGTCATTGAAAGCAATTCGGATATTACAGCAACCAAATTCATTGAATTCCTTTATTAATCTATTCATTTCTATAAATGGAACATTCTGAAAACATCTCAATCGTAAGCAGTTTCAATCGTCATCTGAAAGGTGACTTACGGCCCTTAATCTTTTTGAAGAATCAGAAATAAGCTCCAAAATTTTCTCTTCTTTGCACTTGTATCCCACACATGACTAGACTGTTGATTTTCATTGGCACGAATTTTGATACCTTCATTTTGCTTAAGAAATAACTTGATGCACAGTCTCGATAACAGCAAAACATTAGTGTTTCTGGTCAACGTACCTTTAAAAACTCCATTTCCTTTCTACTTTGGATGCACAATGTTGTGCGATTTTATATCAGTTTTTGCTTTATTACCAAACAACGTAATAAGACTGTTTCTACACAAAACAAAGCTTTCCAGATTATAGTACTTCCATTCCTCCGTAAGCGGGCTTTAAGAACTAAATTTCAAATGTTGATGGTCCTTGATCGCTATTTCCGCGTGTCCTTCGTATAAAGTGATTATTACGTATTAAGAATATTTATGTTATTTATTGTATTTGACAAGCATATTGAACCAAATTTGATCTCCTGTTTGATGGATGAATGAGTAAATAACAGCAGTAGTTGCATGGTATCCTACTATTATTAGTGGTTTGTCGAATAGCTTGGTGTAGGCTTATGTGCTATGAAAACCTCAAAATGAAATTCAAGATAAAATAAAACAAGTTATTCGTGAAAAACTGACACAGGGTGTTTGTGTCAAGAAATATTGTGGGAAATGAAATAAACAGACTACTGTTAAAAAGATACAATAATTTAGTGTGAAAACCAAGTGGAAAATTACTTGCTATTAATTAAATCTTTATTAAAATGGATGTGAAGCACCTGTTTAAGT
This sequence comes from Schistocerca nitens, assembly GCF_023898315.1. Lineage (NCBI taxonomy): Eukaryota > Metazoa > Arthropoda > Insecta > Orthoptera > Acrididae > Schistocerca > Schistocerca nitens. The sequence continues at coordinate 142,849,205 of NC_064622.1, read as the reverse complement.
AGCATGCACATGTTACAGAGGTTAGGCCGTCATTACTAAAAAATGAGTTACATGCTTGTTGAACCAGAGTACCCAATTTACTGTGTCTTGGTTTTTGAGATCATTCCTTAATTCATACTGCGATCTTTTACAGTAAGTAATATATGAGATATTAGTTTAAATTCTCATTAACTGCGTACTAGTCACTAGTCACATACAGTTAGTAGCAAATCGCTTGAACATGCTTTCAAAAATGAATGTACCATTTTTTGTTATTATTGACCACACACTGAATGCCACTTCATAGCTAAGATTTCAAAGTGAGAAAATGGGAAAACTACAATGATACTGACGCACTGACAGTCTAATAAAACAAGAACTCAGTTCCTCATGGGAGTACGCTTCCATTCAGTTCTGTTCCTTAGACATTTCAAGAATCTTTCCTTTGTTGACAAATACATATATGATATCATGTCTTGCATGTCCATTCCTCCACTGCACACTTACGGGCTAACAAAGAAAATGTAGGTAAGTCTTTTTGCAAACGCATACATTGAACATGTTGCATATGTGATTTGAAAGTTGAAAATGTAACGATTAAGAATCAGTACCAGTAAGTAAACAAGTATTGTTTTCGGAGTTCTTACTTCAATAGCTATCGACAATAAAAGCGAATTTAAACAGGTTAAGAAAGCATCTTTTTCACGTCACATACGTTCTTGGTTAAAGAAATGTTTGGACAACAATAAAATTACATTTACTGGGACAACTGCATCGTATTACAGAGTCATACACGCACTTAAGACCAGAAAAATGTTTGAAAATGCCTTGCTGAAGCTTTATTAATAGCGTAAGCACTGTAATGTTTACTATTTGAAACAACCGTGCACAGAAGGTTCGTACAAAAATCAGTTTTAAATGATCTCCATGTAAACAATAATGCGCTAATGTTTTGGGGCATCTAACATGGCGGCGCCAGCTTTAAAATTTTTTACCTCCATGTTTAAAGCAACGTTCAGCGTAAGTATGTAGCGCCTTTTGCCCTTAATTTTACCTCCTTGGCATGTACGGAATATCTCAGTTGGTTTCAAAGATGATAACTGTTAACGTTTGAACTAGAACTAAATCCAGAGGAATAATTTAAGTGAAATTGGGATGCAAAACCATTTAGGTTGGATAAAATATGTGATATATATAAAATAATGATATGCATGACAAATAGCAACCACAGTTCTGGGAAGAAAAATAAGTTGCACAGTGTATGATAAATGTTGGTGACATGGTCCAGATGGCGACTAAACAACATAATCTAGTCCTTCACTGATCCAATATTGCAAACAGGTAAACCATTAAAAGTGGGACTAAATAGGTAAGTGATACAACAGTAACTGTGCAAAATGATTTTTTTACCAGGGAGCAAGTTGAACTACAGTAACAGAAATAATGGAAAATTGGGGCATGTAAGTACAAGGTGAAAATTACAAAGTGGTTTGGATGTGAATATTAGCAGTTTCTGCCATTAGAATTGCTGACTAAAGGATATGTGATCATTCATTACTACGAAAAAAAGAAACGAAAACAGAGCTCCCCTCTTTTTTACCCTGTGCTTGACCCAACACGTCAATATATTGATAAGTGGAGCATGGTTCCATATTTACAAAAGAGCTCTCTGAATGTGGCCACAGAGACTAAATATAGAAACAATAAAAACATCATATTATTTACACAACGCTATTGAACACGTTTTGCGCGATGGTAAAGACAGCACTTCAGGTTTTGAAAAGAGCGGATTATACAAAATCACTTAATTGTGGTAAATTCTATACAGACCAGTCTGGCATGACAATATTCACGCGTCTGAAGGAACGTTATAAGAACTGTAGATTTAGAAACGAAGACTCCTTTTCTGGAGACCACCCGCTAAAAAGGCCACAGGTACAAGGTGCAAAAGTTTTACGTAATACTCACAAAGAGAGGAAGATAGAAATTTATAAACACATGCTGTCTTGCACAATCTTAGTACTGACTGATCACACCAGTTTCCTTAATTGCAACTTATAACTGCAGATAGTGCTACACTACTCGCCATTAAAACTGGCTGCGGTTACCCTTGACGCTGCATCACAGAAAGGAGCGTCTGCGATGGTGTACTCAACAACGAAACTGGGTGCACGAGTGGCAAAACGTAATTTTTTTCGGATGAATCCAGGTTCTGTTTACAGCATCATGATGGTCGCATCCGTGTTTGCGACATCGCGGTGAACGCACATTGGAAGTGTGTATTCGTCATCGCCATACTGGCGTATCAGCCGGCGTGATGGTATGGGGTGCCATTGGTTACACGTCTCGGTCACCTCTTGTTCGCTTTGACGGCAGTTTGAACAGTGGACGTTACATTTCAGATGTGTTATGAACCATGGCTGTCCCCTTCATTCGATCTCTGCGAAACCTTACATTTCAGCAGGATAATGCACGACCGCATGTTGCAGGTCCTGTACTGGCTTTTCTGGATACAGAAAATGTTCGACGGCTGCCCTGGCCAGCACATTCTTCAGATCTCTCACCAATCAAAAGCGTCTGGTCAATGGTGGCCGAGGAACTGGCTTGTCACAATACGCCAGTCACTACTCTTGAGGAACTGCGGTATCGTGTTGAAGCTGCATGGGCAGCTGTACCTGTACACGCCATCCAAGCTCTGTTTGACTCAATGCTCAGACGTTTCAAGGCCGTTATTATGGCCAGAGGTGGTTATTCTGGGTACTGATTTCTCAGGATCTATGCACCCAAATTGCGTGAAAATGTAATCACATGTCAGTTCTAGTATAATGTATTTGTCCTATGAATAGCCGTTTATCATCTTTATTTCTTCTTGGTGTAGCAATTTTAATGGCCAGTAGTGTATTTTTAAAGCCATATGTTTTCCAACATATTAGTCACGCAGAGCAGAACGCTCTTAATACTCTAATGCATGATCTATTTATCCGACATCAGACATACAACCACCCTGAGAGTTTCCTTTCCCAATCACCATGACGACAAATGATAAAACTACTTCCTTCCTCACTATTCTGATGTCCTAGGAAGCCATCAAGCTGTTACTCAATATGAAGGCATCGTCGTTGTACATCTGCCGCTTGAGCTGCACATAAGCCAACTAGAACGAAGTCAAGAGACTGCTGTTCTGTGTCCTAGAAAATTACTGGATATTATACGTCTTCTTTAGTCAGAAACATACGTACCCTCAATCACACTTCTCGCGACAGTTTTCCTTGTTATTATTAGTAGTAATAGTTTTTATGGATGTGACTATGCCTCACCAGGAAATAGAGCGACGAAAAAGCGACATGAATATCTTCGATAGTAGATACTGAAAGGGTACAGTACCGCCCGACATTAAAAATAGGTACAACATACTTCATTATTCTTGTCAGAACAACACATTTTTTTGTAAAAATAACTCAATTTGAATTAATACAGCGAAGCCGGATACCAGTGTAGGAAAGAATGACAATTTATTTATTTAATTGATCACATGTGCACTCCCACAAAATAAATCCCTACATCCAGTTTGGTGAGATCTGTGAAATGAATGAATGTATGGTCGTCTGCTAACCGCAGATAGTGAATGTGAATATATGATCATCTTTGAGACGGTACTTGGGTCACCTTTGGTGGGACCAAAGAGATGAAATTTACCTGAGCTTTGAGCGCCTGAAATGTGACTGACCAATACGGTAGCAAGGTGCTCCCCCACTTCAGCAGAGGTGCGAGAGGACCTGAAGAATGGCCATGTTTCAGCACTCTGCCGCTGGATCTAGTGTTGGTAAGACCTGTCTTAGGCGTGCTCCATAAGGACAAAAGAGTGGACACATGGTATGCATGTGAAATACTTAAGAGTAGTTAGGATAATAATTTCTCTATTTCAGGAACTTCTGTGGGGAGAATTAAATGTCAGGCAGGTAATATTAATGGGATCGTAGTAATCTTCGGAAGTGACCAACGGTCACAATGAAACCACGTGTAGCAATAAGTTGAAATATTTCTGAGTGGCCGGCCGCGGTGGTCTAGCGGTTCTAGGCGCTCAGTCTGGAACCGTGGGACTGCTACGGTCGCAGGTTCGAATCCTGCCTTGGGCATGGATGTGTGTGATGTCTTTAGGTTAGTTACGTTCAAGTAGTTCTAAGTTCTAGGGGACTGATGACCACAGATGTTGAGTCCCATAGTGCTCAGAGCCATTTGAGCCATTTCTGAGTGCTTAAGTTAAGCTGAATTACTAGCGTGTGTACTATAAGTTGGAAATATTTAAGAAATGGCGTGTGCAGGACTTGAAATTAGAGACGAGTACTTCCACGTGGTGAGTACTATGTGAGTCTCAATCTTTGTATGAGACAAAGGATAAAGAGAAGTACTCATCTATGGTATCAGTTGAGGACTCGTGTGTGTGATGGATATGTTCGTAATATTACTTTGCGTGTTATGTTTCCGTGTGGCGCTTGATTCAAACTATAATACTCTGAGAGAGAAGCAAGGTGAGTCAGCCGTGTATCCAGCAACACCACTTGGCTTGCATTGCACAGGAAGACGTGCATATATCGTCCGGAGTTCGTAGTAGGAAAGAAAAGTTACGAAGTGGGGCAGTGTCGTGTGGAACTGGGATGAATACTAATTGAAGTGGGAAAGCTGAATGTGATGGGATTATAATGTTGTGACTATTCCTATGTTGTATTCCATGTTGCAGTGTGGTGTATGTCATGTAATTTAAGTATGTGTGGTTTGCATGGGAGAGTAGCAAGGTAGTTTCAGAGGTAGTGGGTTATGCATGCTCCTTTTGTACCGCTCGGTCTGGAGGAAAGTTTCGTGATGATGGTTGTGAGAGTCGAAGTGTGAGATATAAAAAAAAGGATCCACCATCCTATCCAGAAAGTGCACTGTAGCATTAAATAATTACGAGACCATAAGATAGAGAATCACCTATGTAAAGCCATGCCCACTGGGCGGAATTTCTCATGTGTTATTGTTGTAGGTTATAGAATTTGTGTGTTTAGGTTATAGAATTTATCGGAATAAATAAGATAGTGAAAATAAAAAGATTGGTGGCCTTTTCCTTCGAATAGTATGTTGCCATTATATCCAGAATTTATAATGTGTGCGCCATTCATATTCAGTGCGATGGCCACGTGTTGATCAAAGCCGTTAAATAAAAAAAAGAAAATGTGGTATTGCCAGTGTGTAGTGAACAGTCAGAGTTGTGTAAAATACTAATAGTCAGATGTGCATTTCCATTGCGTAATATTCATACTGAAGAATAATTTGTAACTTAATTGTCAGTACTAGAGTTCATGTTACTCGACAAATAAAAATGAATCCACTCGCTTGGCAGACCACTCATCTTGCAGGCCTGACTGCTTGATGCCACAGTATGAGCAAGGCATGTGGGTGCCTCTCATAATTTCGACTGCTTGGATTGTGCTGTTAGGGTTTGCTGTTAAGATTTTTTTGATGGGATTTGTTAATTTTTTTTCGTATATTGTGATAGCACTAAGACGTAATATTTTTTGTTTGCAATTTCTTTCTTGATTGGTGAGGATCTTTTATTTTTTTATGTAATTAATTGCTATATCATCCAAGGCTGGAAGATCGTTGTATAATTTTTTTTTTGCGTGATGTCCATAGTTACTAGATCACAGTCGAAAAGTGTAGTCACCATGGAGGAGAGTGATTCTGGGGTGAACGTAGCAGTGCAGGAGGAAGTAGGTCTCGACCTTGGGTTAATGAGCGAGAACGGCAAACACTCGGAAGGGGCTGAATTGGTCAGCGGACCGCGGCGAGGTGATCCTTTAAGCGGTGGGCTTTGTCCACAATTGGGGGCTATTCCCGACGACGCGGGCGAGCCGGGACTAGGTCAGGTATGCAGTGAAAGTGTAACTACCCTTAGCGAAGCTACGGTTTCTCAGGCGAACGAGGTGAGCGCACCGAAAGTAGCAAATGACAATGTGCTACTGCAGTTTTTACAGAGGATGGATAGAGATAATAAGGAGAGAGATAGGGAGAATAAGGAAAGATTGGAAGCGATGGATAGGGGTAATAAGGAAAGATTGCAAGTGATGGATAAAGACAGTAAGGAAAGATTGGAGGCAATGGATAAGGGGAATAAAGAGGCAATGATGAAGCTACACACAGTTTTCGATGAGCGTCTGTCCGCAGTTAATAATCGGTTAGATGAGGGGGAGAAGAATCTGGATGCGTTGAAGCAAGTATGTGATGCCGTGAAAGAAAAAGCCAATAATTAGGAGGTACAAATAAGTGCAATGGAGAGTGATATTACAGTACGTAGGGACGTGTTGCCGGATGAGCGAATCAAAGAGATAGTGGAGGACTTACTCGCAGATAAACAAGGGGCATTAGACAACGTGGAAGCTCAAGTCACCCGGCAGGAAGTGGCGCTAAGTAAACACAGGGATGAAGTTGCGGAGGTAGTGGTCAGAATGAATACGATTAGCGCAGATGTAGAAAAGATCAGTATAAGAGGTGAAACAGGCTCAGACAGTACGCAGCGAGAGGTTTATGCCGACCAGGAGGAGATACAATCACTATTACAGTTTAAAGAGGCACAATTAGAAGTAAATAGGAAACATAGGGAAGAACTAGCACAGTTGCAATTAGCGTGCAGTAGCGAAGGTGAAACACTGCCAGGTAGGTTGCAGAGGGAGAGTGAGATACATTCAAAAAACGAAAATAGGCAGAAAGAGGAAGACGAACTCAGAGAGTTAGAAGAACGGTTGTGTCGGATAAAACAGGTGGCAAACCCAACTGGGTATAGTCCAAGGTCGGAATACATAAATGCGGAAGAAGAATATAGGAGGCACTTCGTGTCGGTACAAACGTACACTTGTTTTCCGGATCCAGATAACTACCAACATCCATGCCTGTGGCTGTCTCAATTTCAAGATTCATTACCTTCATCGTGGGGACCGCTCCTCAAAATGAAGTTTGTGTGTAACCATTTGAGGGACGAGGCTAGAGCGAAAATGCAGGAAGTTATTAAAGACTGTAGTAGCTACAAGATATTTTGTGACACGTTTTTAAATGAATTCTGGTCGAAAAGTAGGCAGGACCAGCTTAAGGAAAGCATATTGATGATGCCAAATTGTAACGAAGGTGGTATAAGAGATCCAGTGGCGTGCTATAGGAAATGCTGAGACGAAATAGGTATTTGGATGTGCCATACGAAACTGGGGAGCTCATTAGGATCTGTATAACGAAGTTGCCAGTGAGATTGCGCAGAGATATAGTGATAGCAGGCAGAGGCTTAGAAGATTCCGCGTCATTTCAGCACTTGTTACAGGAACTGAGTAATGAGAGCAACATCGTGAACGGAGATACGACTCATAGGTCAGACAGAGTCGAGGATAGGAACGGCAGAAATTATCAGAATGACAGGAGAGCATGGAATCAGAGGAATGACGGAAATGGAAGATGGCGAGGAAATAGGGGGCAGAATTCATGGGGATATCGACCGGCAAACCGGGAAAATAGAAGATGGGACAGAGAGGGAAGAAGAAGGGAAAATGAAAATGATGGGCGAAGAGAGGATAGGCAGTCATTGGGTCCACGACAGGACAATCACTGTCACAATGACGGAGGGACAGGAAGGTGACTACATGATAGACGGGTACAAGCCACGACTATTAATGATGTAAATATTAGGTATATCGATTACGGAAAACTAAGGGAGAATCTGTTAGAGGAGGTAGGAGATGTGGGGAGTGAAGTCCACCCAATAATTAGCGCAGAAATAAATAATGTAATCGTACCATTTGTCATCGACACAGGCAGTGTAATGAGTGTTTTGACGGAAGATGTGTTTAAGTGTTGTAGTCTTACAAAACCATGGCCAACGTTGCCATTGCAAAGGACAACAGTGAGAGGGGCAGTTGCAGGAAAGGGAATTGAGGTGAATTTACAAGCGCAGGTAGACTTTGTGTGCCAGGCGAAGAGGTTTAGTACAGTGTTCATAACTGTGTCGTCACTAACTGTTGAAGGGATATTAGGCGTAAATTTTTTGAACAAATATAAAGCAGTCGTTAGCATGAGAAATGGTTCGATGGAGCTGAAACGAGATTCGGAGGAAATCACATTAAGATTCGACGATTGCTTATGTACTAAAGATAACGCACACTTAGCATTATGTCTCGTGGTAAAGTCCGGTAGACAGGCTCAGCATAGGGGGTTCGAACAAGAGAAGGAGGAAATTCATAAATGTTTGGAGGAGGAGATCAAGGCGAATTGCAGAAAATTTTATACGAGAACAGGAAGGTATTTAAACATGATGCGGGTACAATAAGAAATTTTGTGTATAGATTCAAAGTCAAGCCCCATAAACAGTTTAGGGCCCAAGTGTACCCGATACCTGTTGTGTACAAAGAAAGAGTAGAAGCTGAGATCGAAAGCATGCTACAACAAGGGATTATCGAACCAGCATCCAGTCTGTACAACAGCCCATTAGTTTGTGTTGAAAAAAAGGATGGGTCAATTAGATTAGTTTTGGACGCAAGAAGGATTAATAAGATAATAGAGCCAGAGACAGATCGGCCACTGACGCTTGACGAATTGCTACAAAAGTTTCACGGGATCAGAGTTCTCAGCTCAGTTGATTTGAGAGTTTCTGGCAGGTGGAGTTAGATAAGGGGTGTAGAAAATACACTGCTTTCTTGTGCTACGGGAAATCGTATCAATTCCGGAAACTACCATTTGGGTTAAATGTATCATCCGCGGCATTTATCAGAGCGCTAAATACTTTCATTCCTAATGAAATAAAAGATAAGGTAACACAGTACGTGGATGATGTCCTGATAGCAGAAAGAAACTGGGAAGACCACAATAGAACGTTAAGCATATTGCTTGGTGCATTGGAGAGACATGGGGTAACCGTGAATTTGGGAAAGTTAGAATTAGGACGAAAAGAAATCGAGTTTCTAAGTCACATTGTGACACCAGAGGGAATAAGACCAAATCCAGTCTCTTAGATGTTACACACCAACGTGAATAGCTGTTTGGTTGCTGTTTTCCACTGTGATTTCTGAAATTCACTCCTAAGGGATTTATATTGCTGTTTTCCTGTCTTTCAGACAGATTTTCCGGTGCCAAGAAAAAAACGTCAGCTACGGGGTTATTTAGGATTAATTTTTACAGGAGGTTTATTAAGATTGGGGGTGCAGCGACACGCAGACTATGTCAGCTGACTGGAAAGAAAACGGTATGGAATTGGGACCCTGTCGCGCAGGAAGAGTATGAGGCGTTAAAGTAGGCACTGCTATCGGCACCTCTTCTCGGGCATCCAGACATAGGGAAAGAGTTTTGTATGGCCACGGACAGTTCCCGTAGTGGACTTGGGGTAACATTGTTCCAACAGCAAGAGCAAGGAGGAGAAGTAATACAACAACCAATTGCATTTGCGAGCCGAGTGCTTAGCAACGCTGAGAGAAATTACACGGTAACTGAGCTTGAAGCTTTGGCAATAGTATGGGGTTTTAGTAAGTTTAGATACTATTTGTATGGGAGGCATACTAAAATCTATACTGACCACAAGTCACTACAGTTTCTGATGTCGGCCAAACTTAACCATAGACGACTCGCTAGGTGGGCACTCTATTTACAGGAGTTTCAGTTTACGGTCATGTATATTCCTGGGCCACAGAATATAGTGGCAGATGCGTTGTCAAGGAATCCAGTAGGTCATGGTCAATGCTTTGATGAGGAGATAAACGAGAACAGATATAACATATTGTATATGCAGGGCGTGCCGTTCGAGAAATACATAGGGGCGGTACTCGCAAATATCGCGAAAGAGCAGGATAAAGACGCGTCATGTAGAATGGTGAAGGACAGAGTTAGAGCGAACTTAGATGCCAATATAGCGCGCTTTTATACAATTCAGAACGGGGTCCTTTTCTACCGTAGAAATCCGAACACACAGGACTGGGTGTTGTGTATACCAAATGAAATAGTCAACAAGCTGATCTGGTACACGCACCTAAGTTACAGGCATTACGGGGCAAGGAAATGCTGTAAGAAGTTAAGGGAATCAGTTTATTTCATTAGTATGGAGAGGAGGATCAAGAACGTGCTTGGTAGTTGCAAATTGTGCCAGAAGGCAAAATCGTTAACTATCTCATGCAAAGCACCGCTTTTTCCGATAGTGCCAGGTAGATTGAGGGAATTCGGAGCAGCAGATTTGTTTGCCCCGCTACCTAAGTCAGTGCAAGGATATAGATATGTTTTAGTAGCAGTGGAATTGGTGTCAAAGTATGTGACTTTTACCGCATTGAAACGTGCGACGGGAAGGACAGCAGCGATCGTTAAAAACTTTTTGCGAGAAGTAGGAACTGTAGAAAAGTTCATAGCTGACAATGGACCACAATATAGATCCAGACAATGGCTAACCACACTGAAGAGAAGAAGGATAAAACTGGTGTTCATATCCCGATACCATGCTGCAAGTAACCCCAGTGAAAGAATGGTAAAAGAACTGGGAAAGTTGTGTAAGATCTATTGCCATAGGCAACATAGAAGTTGGAGTATTTTTCTCAAAGATTTTCAGGACATCCTCAATGAGCTACCACATGGAGCAACTGGTTTATCACCAATTACGGTACTAAAGAATGAACCACCACCAGATCGAGTCAGGGAGCTGGTAGATTTTCCGCGATCAGGAAAGCAGAGGCACACAGAAATTGTCAAGGTTGCGATAGAGCGTATTAAGAAAGCAGCTAAGGATAGGCAGGAGAAGCAGAAAGGAAAGATCCGTTAGATCGAATTGGCAGTAGGAGACAAGGTTCTAATTAAAACTCATCGATTATCAAAGATCCACAGATTCCGAACTAGCAAATTCTTTACGGTGTATAGTGGACCATTCAGAGTGAGGCGGATTGTCCATGAAAATGCTGTACTGATTGAGACGATCAAGGGAAAACACTCTTGTGGGCTTCATCACATTTCTAACATCAAATTATGGAAAAGTTAAGGATAGATTGAAAGTAGGCAATTTATGGTAGATAGTCAGTGTATTTATTTGTGGTGTGTAACGTTGTGCAGGGTCAAATCGAACATAACAATTTTCAGGCGGGATGTCAGGAAGTATGACGGAATAGACTGGTCGAATGAGTCATGAACAGGAGTCGACAGAGTGGTGTATGTACGTATTTTTTGTCATATGAATAAGGATCAAGCAGAAACGATGTGATGATTAATGAGTGGATAAAGATGGTAGATAGAGAAGCGACGTGATAAATAGTAGTGGATAAAGGTGATATTCAAGGAGAGAAGCGACGTGAAGCAGTGTGATTAATAAAGAGAGATTCGACGTGATGAAACAGTGGTAAATAAAGGTGAGTAGAATTAACAATGTGGAGATGTCTTAGATGTATGTTACAGAGAGGCCTGTGTATGCTGCAATCGAGATTGGTGCGAATGGCGAAGGAAGACCAGGAAATGATGGAGTAATGGACGGACGGAGAGCCGAAATACGAATGAAGAGATGAGGACAACTGCACAACGTGAAGGGACATAAAGGGAGTATGAGATCCAGGTGGTGAACGTGGTGGAATACTGACGTAAGATGTAATATAAGTGTAAATCTAATTCTTACCATAACATTTGCAATATATAAAAAAATAACTTTTGTTGTTGTTGTTGTTGAAGCCTGGTACCAGTGTAACTAATCAAAACGGTACCAAGAATGTGTACAGTTATTTTGCAGGATGAATAATTTGTGTATTTTTTGTTCTTAGATGAAATGTCGCAATTCTAAGTTGATATTTAGCAGGATGAATAATCGGTAAAGTGAATGCAGAGGTAAGCCGATAGAGAGAGGTGCCAGAGTAAAAGGACGAATTCGGAGATTGGAATGCTATCTCCGAAACAGCTTCATGTGTTATGTGGTTAAGTATAAGGGAGCAAAGGTATGGTATGTTGTCGTGAGTGTGGTGGTGTTAAGGTTAGCTGACTTCTAGACCTATTCTGTTAGTGTATTAATGGATTGAATGAGAAGGAAAATGTGATTTCTGGTAAGTGAGAGTCGTAGAGTAGTGTGATCAATGCGAACACTCCTGTAAAGAGGATGCTACTGATCCATAACTGAAACATTATTGTGCTTTATTGTTTGATTTGGATGAACCTCGATGGCAAGTCAGGATCTGACATCATGTGGATGGTACCTACATGTCCTAGAAATGTTGTTATACATAAAAAAAGGTAAAATATTTAAAGAGATACTAATTTCAGTCTGTCACAAGCACAAAGGTGCATTGTATGCTGTAGATTTAGAGTCGTCAGTTTCTATAATGTTTATTGTGTTAGGATGTTAAAGTAGTTTACTATTTAACAGCATGTGGTAGGTAATTGTGAGCTGTGTAGATTATTTCTTTTATTTTTGTTAGAACACTTTCAAGTGGTATTAATTTCAGTCTGTCACAAGCACAAAGGTGCGTTGTATATTGTAGTTTTAGAATCAACAGTTTCTAATATTTTCACTGTGATAGGATGTTAAAGTAGTCTACTATTTAATATTGTAATTGTGAGCTGTATAGATTGTTTCTTATTCTTTTTTTGTTTTTTTTGACACTTTCATGTTTTGTATGAGGGACGATAGGTACAATCAGTATCACAAGTGTGGGCTGTATATAGAAAAGAGATAAATGTTGATGTTGTATGTGTATAAAACTAGGGTGTATGATTTTATGTTTTTTTAAACAAAGATTCTTTTATCACCAACGTATCTAATAGATGATACATGTAATCAATGAGTATTTAAATACTGTAAGAATATCCTTTTGTCTGTAATGTTGCGAGATGCACGGAAGGGTCTGACTGATTGGGTGTCGTAGTGCTGAGGTGCTATGCAGAACGCGCCCATACCGCTAGCCGGAGGCCAAGCTGACGTCGGCATGGGATAGAGGTGACAGAGCCGTGGCACTCCCCACTCCACTGCCGGTTGGGGTACACTCCATGCGCCCGCTACAGCAGGTCAATAGCCTGGGGCGACACGCACATACCACTGGCCATTCATAAGTTCCGCCACCCTTATGACTGGAGACAGTATCCTGCAGAGGCAACAGCGGGTGGCATGTTCTCTGCTCGGCTCGCGCGGCGGCGGCGCGATGGCAGAATGAACGAAGCATGGCACAGTCCGGCGGGCATTTTTTAACACCAACTATTAACTAGTACTGGACTGTGGAGCCGTGAAACAAGATGACTGCTCGTGTGTCTCAATAAGTTGGAAAGTGAAGGACTGGTGTTTCCATGGTGTGAATGGTGGAAAAGATTTTGTCTTTAGCAGACAGGACGATTGTTTTGTTTAGTCTTGACCACTGAACGGTGGGATCCATAAACTTTTGGCAGTGACTTGTTAAGTGTGCTTTGTGAATTGCATGTGGGAGGCGTGGTATGCTTAAAGAGGACAGTTGTCGTTTGGTGACTAATTATTGTATGAACGCAAGAAACTAAAGTGGGACATTGACATTTGCATTTGTAGTAGGAGACATTTCTTTAAGTGCTGCGGGAATAAGTGCTGTTTGTTGGAACTTACGACTTTTAATTACACCATGAACTGAAAGGACAGAACCGTGGGTAATAATAGTTGTAGGGCCATTTCTGGACGACCAGATTCATGTGGATGGTACTCTGAGAGTGACTATGAAATTTGTGTTTAATGTGTTCAAAATGCCGATTTGAGTGACTTAAAGACTTTCGTCCGGGTAACCATGGGAGAGCTTTGACACCGAGACAGTGTTTCTAGGAAAACTATCAGCAACTTTTTGATCCCAAGAAAATCACAGAATGAAATGTTTCTGTGTGACTCGCAAGATAGGAAATAATGTATTTGTACTTGTAATTGTGTAAATTTTTTTATATGTTTCATTCCTGAAGGGACAGCAAGTGTAATTGTATTTCATTAACATTTGTGTTTAGAATAGTTAGTGTTTTTTTTTGTTTGTTCTCGGTTAACAAGTTCACATAGCATGTTTATTAGAATATTTGGTACAATGATGCTTTAATTATTAGCCAGTGGCGTAATACTAACGTAGCGGCTCTTGTTGCATTGGTCAGTAAGGTTGTCACAGGGGGCAAAAGTTTGCATTGCACAACAAATATCGGAATTAACTGATGCATTTTGATGTCGTGGACAGTAATGATCTTGTTGGTGTGTTGACTGAAGCTACTTATTTGCATTATCACAGTGGTGGTATTTCACATTAAAGTGTAACGAAGGCTAGTCGAAATGCAAGTTCTTGTCGTTTAAATGTGTAACAACAGAGAAATGAGCAGTAAGAGTAAGATACGAGAGCTGCTGGTGGATTCAAGCACTTATTGCTAACTATTTACTGCGTGTATTGATCAAAGTTGATGGACTGACTAGCTCAGCAGCAGGTATTTGTACTGGTGGACAAGGATAAGGTTAAACTCACAGTCGAGTAGTGGTGGTAATTGCTTAAGTGATGATAGTTAATGAGGTATGACATGATGTCTTAGATTGACTATATTACGTAACCAGTATGTAAGTTGTGCTATATTTCATTGTTTTTTTTTCTCAGCTTAATTTATCTGTAGGTTTGATGTACATTTTAGAGTAACGGTATGGAGCCTGATATTCTACATGTAACTAGTGTACGCAATTATTTTTTCCTTTTGTTGATTTTGTTTTGTATTTAGACATTGCCGTGTAAAGATTATTACAACGCAATTTATGAATGTCAGATTACTTGTTCTGTGTTTGGACGGTGAGCTATTTAAAATTTTATGAGTACAATTAGTATTTTTTTATTTGTTTTAGAATTATTGAAGATTGGATTACTCCTAAAAATAACGGAGATCCCGGTAACTAAGCAAATTTTTATCTCACCATTATTTTTTATTTGTATGATGTAATGTTTTATTTGTCATTTGGATTGATGTAAATTTGTATGTGTACGTTACTCCAGATTGTGGAGAGTACAATAATGCAACAACTGTGTCAATAATTTGGTAAAGTAACAGCATTTGGTCGTCTATTTGAGGTCACCAGGGGCTAAGGTCTCCTCCTGGTTATTTTGATGACTTGCTACGTTTGTTCTAATACAGTTTTCTTAAAAAAATGTTCGGAACTAACCTCGCATTGCGAGGATAGTACTGTGCCATTTTTATCTGCATGGGTAGCCAGTGGTCAAAGGGTACAGTACCGCCCGACATTAAAAATAGGTACAACATACTTCATTATTCTTGTCAGAACAATACATTTTTTGTAAAAATAACTCAATTTGAATTAATACAGCGAAGCTGGATACCAGTGTAGGAAAGAATGACAATTTATTTATTTAATTGATCACATGTGCACTCCCACAAAATAAATCCCTACATCCAGTTTGGTGAGATCTGTGAAATGAATGAATGTATGGTCGTCTGCTAACCGCAGATAGTGAATGTGAATATATGATCATCTTTGAGACGGTACTTGGGTCGCCTTTGGTGGGACCAAAGAGAAGAAATTTACCTGAGCTATGAGCGCCTGAAATGTGACTGACCAATACGGTAGCAAGGTGCTCCCCCACTTCGGCAGAGGTGCGAGAGGACCTGAAGAACGGCCATGTTTCAGCACTCTGCCGCTGGATCTAGTGTTGGTAAGACCTGTCTTAGGCGTGCTCCATAAGGACAAAAGAGTGGACACATGGTATGCATGTGAAATACGTAAGAGTAGTTAGGATAATAATTTCTCTATTTCAGGAACTTTTGTGGCGAGAATTAAATGTCAGGCAGGTAATATTAATGGGATCGTAGTAATCTTCGGAAGTGACCAACGGTCACAATGAAACCACGTGTAGCAATAAGTTGAAATATTTCTGAGTGCTTAAGTTAAGCTGAATTACTAGCGTGTGTACTATAAGTTGGAAATATTTAAGAAATGGCGTGTGCAGGACTTGAAATTAGAGACGAGTACTTCCACGTGGTGAGTACTATGTGAGTCTCAATCTTTGTATGAGACAAAGGATAAAGAGAAGTACTCATCTATGGTATCAGTTGAGGACTCCCGTGTGTGATGGATATGTTCTTAATATTACTTTGCGTGTTATGTTTCCGTGTGACGCTTGATTCAAACTATAATACTCAGAGAGAAGCAAGGTGAGTCAGCCGTGTATCCAGCAACGCCACTTGGATTGCATTGCACAGGAAGACGTGCATATATCATCCGGAGTTCGTAGCAGGAAAGAAAAGTTACGAAGTGGGGCAGTGTCTTGTGGAACTGGGATGAATACTAATTGAAGTGGGAAAGCTGAAAGTGATGGGATTGTAATGTTGTGACTATTCCTATGTTGTATTCTATGTTGCAGTGTGGTGTATGTCATGTAATTTAAGTATGTGTGGTTTGCATGGGAGAGTAGCAAGGTAGTTTCAGAGGTAGTGGGTTATGCATGTTCCTTTTGTACCGCTCGGTCTGGAGGAAAGTTTCGTGATGATGGTTGTGCGAGTCGAAGTGTGAGATATAAAAAAAGGATCCACCATCCTATCCATAAAGTGCACTGTAGCATTAAATAATTACGAGACCATAAGATAGAGAATCACCTATGTAAAGCCATGCCCACTGGGCGGAATTTCTCATGTTTTATTGTTGTAGGTTATAGAATTTGTGTGTTTAGGTTATAGAATTTATCGGAATAAATAAGATAGTGAAAATAAAAAGATTGGTGGCCTTTTCCTTCGAATAGTATGTTGCCATTATATCCAGAATTTATAATGTGTGCGCCATTCATATTCAGTGCGATGGCCACGTGTTGATCTAAGCCGTTAAATAAAAAAAGAAAATGTGGTATTGCCAGTGCGTAGTGAACAGTCAGAGTTGTGTAAATTACTAATAGTCAGATGTGCGTTTCCGTTGCGTAATATTCATACAGAAGAATAATTTGTAACTTAATTGTGAGTACTAGAGTTCATGTTACTCGACAAATAAGAATGAATCCACTCGCTTGGCAGACCACTCATCTTGCAGGCCTGACTCCTTGATGCCACGGTACGAGCAAGGCATGTGGGTGCCTCTCAATACAATGAGTTACCACCCACGCCCTGTGACACATGACGAAGCAGCAACTTCTTACAAGGGAGTAAGCACCATGTTCAGTAGCCAAAGGAGATGTAGCAGTCTTATTGCTGTTTACACTAGCGTCACCACGGCTCTGGCAGCATTCCTCTTTCACACCGAAGTCTTCGTCTCATGTTAGGCAGTTTTTGCTCATATAGCAATTTCGTCCCAACACCACTTCTCTCAAGTACACCCTCCTCACACTATTAAAGCTGATACATGTGGCATCAGTTCACTCTCCTGCAGAACACTCTAGGGAATGGCATAAGTCTCCTAAACACATTGATTCCTATCCTCAATATTTAAGGAATAACTTTGCTTGTGAGAACTATCTGTAATACGGTAATATTTACGTTCGACTGCATGTGTGAGAACACAGGTCAGGATCGGGATGTATATGTTTTGTCTGTTTTAATATAGCGCCTCTACGTAATACTTATATTGTCTTTGTTGAACTGTGTGTTACGAAAACCCACATGGTTTAGAGGGGGAGGATTGGAACAGACTGTAGACAGAGCATAATTTTTAAGCATTTCTCAGTCTTGAGTGTCCAGGTATACCCAACCCTCATTTCCGTGCATTTCAAGGTACTTTTCACTAATTTTATATATTTTCAGTCAATTTACATAACTTTGCAAGTTTTTCGCGATTTTACGTATTTACTCGTATTTTCTTCAATTTTACGTATTTCCCATCAATTTTTTGTAAGTACACCAGGATTTCGTCGACGTTTACCGATTTTGTATAATATTTCATATTTTTTCGATAATTTATCGTATATTGCTGGCACACCCATGCGTTGTTTGATTTTATACCAAGATATTTGTGTGTCCTATTCCCCTGTTTGCTAAAAGATCCTAAATATTCCTCTCTTCCCGGTGATTTACATGCATGCATTTTGAATAGGAAGATCTTGGAAAGTATACTAACAGTCACCTTGTACTTAATGAGGCTCAAGGAGTGGTTGAGACTGGAAACTCGATGTCTGGAAACAATTCCATGTATTGCTATGACACATCAGAGAGCTTGTCTGCACTTGATGGAAACTCAAAGTCTGACACAGCTCTACATGTTCATTTGACTTTCATTCTACCGTGTAGGGAGCTGCAACAGGGAATTGCAGCCATATTACCTATCGTGAAGTACCAATTTTAACCACTTGTATGTTATTTTCAACAGCGCTACAGCCAAATAAATACCGAAAAACTCTTCACAAAACGATTCTGCAGGGAGTGAAGTATATTTAAATTCGTTCTACTAAAGAGCTTAACATCTTTGAAGGAAGTTATGTGAGCGATATTTTGTAACAATATTGTCTATATTCTCCAGTAATAACAACAAACCAAGGCATCCTGCTGCATGTATCACACCTCCTTTTATACTCTTAAATATACACGATGACGGCACATGATTATCCCAATTCCCCTATTTTGTTAGCTAGACGTCCTTTGGAAGGAGGGAGACAGTCCTTAATGAGCATTATTCTTATGTGCAAGACAGAACAGCATATTAGTCAGACGGTATAATATATCACTTTAATCGGACACACCCAGACACTCATAACCAAACATTCTGCATGACTAATACTTTGGAAACCATATGGTTTTAACAATATAACACTTTTAGGTACAGAACCGTGTAGCCGTAGGCATGTGTGTCTATGCTATATGATCATTTCCCTCGTGGTGGTACCTCATTGGTACTGATTGCAGACGCTGGAATAATACTTCAGAATTGATAGCACAGTTGATATATGTGAAATATTTCAATCTCCGTCATATCTAAACGGCACGTTTCTTCTAAAAACGTCTGTTATAACACGGCAACAATCTCATGTCTACTATACACCGATAAGGGATGCTACCCCCCTTGACATGCACACGTATGGAGAGGTCTCGTGCATTTGGATGGATATCATGGGTACGATTGGTGCAGAACAGTCTTTGCTGAACAGCTATTACCAACACAGCGTGCTCAGTCCCTTCGCGAGCTGTGGAATGTAGTGAATATAGTAGTGTCATACTTCTGGTCAGTTGCAGATTATCAGGCGATTCTGTAGCAGGGAGGATTATTCAAGGACAATGCAGGGGGATCTATCAATCAGCGACTTTATCCTACAATCGCGACAATAGTCTGTGACTCCCATACATGAAGGGAAAGATGGTCAGTCATAAAACTAAATTCTGCACTATGATCGATGTGCTAGAAGTATATACTGTAGATAATCCAACTGCATCAGTATAGGACACTTCCTGGTGTACTTTGGCGTATATGACCTAGTAGATGTACTGCACAGTCATCCACTTGCATTTGCAATCTATTATATGGTACTTGCAAAGCTGTGGAGGGTTGATTTAGTGATGATATAGAAATTGAGATGCATGCTGCCGTGTAACTGGCTGACATGGAAAGTACGGCACAATGGTAAAATTGCTCAAATTAATCATGATGTCAACTGTGTTGCTTGTTACAATACATCATCCCATATCGACGATGTCTTTCACACTCCTTCTGTCCACCAGTATGCTGTTGATTACCACATAATGATTGATTGACACCAGTTGTTTGAGACGACAGAGCCTTGGCAGAACACTGGACACCTGCTACTTGTCATTGTAGAGCATCAGATTAAATGTGGTGTACATCGCATTCAGAATGTTGTTTGAAACCATTCATCAATGCTGCAGACTCATCCTATTTCCATATGCTGTGATGTCCTCCACATTTTTTTCACCAATAAGACAAAAGTACCTCCTTTTACTTCTACTACCCTATGTACATTGTGAATAGCGCCTTTCGGTCAACACTGGAACAACAATCATGTACATGACTGCAAAATGAGGAAAAAATGGTCTTTGAAATGGAACATCAAGACATTTTCTGCCTGGAAATCGAGATTAACTGTATAGATCATCACCTTCAGATGGCTGTTTGGAAGTGCTCTATAAATCCACAGACTCTTACAGTTTCCATATTTTGCCATGTCTTCCACATTTTTGTCAATGACAAACATCACCTTTGTGTTTTATTTCTACCATCCTGTGTGCTGTGGGAGCAGCATAGCTTACACCATGCTGTGTTCAGCTTTCTGTGTGAGCCAATGAATCGAAACATGTTAATGCCAGTTTGGCACCTGATACAACTTCGAAATCATGGTAGAAATAAAATTATACGACAGTGTACAAAGCTGTGGTCACACATTGCCTTGATGTGTTACAGTTGAAAATGACAATCTATTTAACTGCTTGTGAAAGAACAACTAAGGAACCCACTTTTGTAACTGATAGTCTGTTGGATATGGTCTTCTTCCAATATAGGCGCCAATACTTTACAGGGGTTTATGCAAGCGACCTTCTCCAATGGAGCAATATGTCTATATGTAATATGTTTGATGTCAACATGCATATGGTATTTGTTTTTTGATCAGAAGAGAGAGACACAATAAAATGTTAAAGGAAGTTCTATTACAAGGAGTGGTATGACTGGTTAAAGTCTGGATACAGATGGTTCACAGTGTTTTACCTACTCTGGACGTTAGAAAATAATGGCAAGGAATCCTGTCAAATGTAGAGATGCTGGTCTCTATCTGTATTTCATATATCTGAAATGAATGTAATGGCCTTGTAATGACAATTTGTAATTTGAACATGCAAAATGCTATCAAACTATATTGATTTTGCTCACATAATTAACAAAAATGTACTGTATATGTTCCTGTAGAATCATGAGTGTTTTTATTATTCTCATCACGATTGCGTGTTTAAAAAAAAGTGTTACCGTTGCTAAAACGGGATCTTCCGTAGTGCACAAAGCAGCAACATCTTCTTGAATTATAGCTTCTTGTTACTGAGCATAGGCTGTATTCTGTAATGTTATTTCACATGTCTGAAATGTTTGTAATACACGTGTGCATCACAATTTACTTATAGACACATATTTGAATGTGGAGTGACACTCACAAGCCACGTAATTTTTTCATCAAACTTAAGGAAATCACTCTGACCCCTCCAGATAGGTGATCTGTAATCGGCGGCAGTGCTGTAGTTTTTTATCACTTTGTTGGATTTCGTAAAATACGGGAGGAGGGGATAGAGAGATGCAAATTGTATTCTGCAGTCGAAGATAAAAACTATACAGATTTTGCTCATAAAACTAAAAGAAAATGGGAAGAGGACATTTATTATGGTCGCAGTTGTGTTTTCTTTTTTTTAATAGATACTCGCTTGTAGGAGGTGTGCTGATGGTATATAGAACTGGAAAATGGAAAATGCTTCACTGTTATAATCACACATCGACACTGTCTTAAAAAAAATGCATTCGTGATGAACAGTTCATAATGCAGCACATACACTGGGGACATGTGTACTGCATTTGTGGGCAGGGGGCTGGTCCAGTGTGTGTGTGTGTGAGTGTGTGTGTGTGTGTGTGTGTGTGTGTGTGTGGTCATGCAAGTCAGCTATGCTCTGGCCAGGGCGCAATTACATTTTGGACGAAAAAGGAAGTTGTACTCAATGTGCCCATCATTTATCTCCCTTTGTTTAAGGGGCGTTATAAACTCTTATGTTAGCATAGAGCCGTTAACTGCAGCACCCAGCTACATGCTCTGCTGGTCAAAGACCGCCACCAGTGTGGCGGGAGGCTGCGATCAACATAGGCGCTTCGCAGAAGCTGTAGCAGCTGGCCATTTGAAAAAGCCTGGAGAGGGAGGGAGAGGGAGGGATGAGGGTGGGAAGAGTCTAGCTAAGTTCCTTACTACCTGACAATACATCAAGGAGAATGCATGTTCTACTGACATTCTTCTCTCCTGGTGCTATCTCATGGGACAACGGTTTTCCCTAGTCCCCAGTACATATGTTGCATTATGACCTGTTGATCATGAGTGCTGTTCTTTTTACAATACAATGTCGATGTGTGATTATAACAGTGAAGCAATTTCCTTCAGTTGTGGTAGTCTGTACTGGCTTTCCTGAATTTCGATTATCTGCGATGTAGGGTGATTGACGAGCAATGCAAGTTAAGGCGTCTGCAGAGGACTCTGACGTTAAACGGCAATAGACATAGACCTCAGTCGTGTGCTCACCGGTAATACACTTATCAACCTTCTCTCTATTAAACATCAGTATCTTGTCAGTTGACACAATTCCAGCCAAGAAATAAGGATAGTACCTTCCACTCCAGCCTTTTCCCTGCCAGTCAGTAGGTTGAGTACGTCCGCCACTAGTTTCGAGTGGTGTTGTAAAATTTTTTTCCAGCAGAATAACACCAGTTGTATGGAACCGTCAAGTTTTGAGGTGCATCGCGATTTTAGGCGCTTCTTGTGTAGCGCTATGCATGTAGTTTTGTAATTACGACTCATCTTTATGATTAATTACGTAATTAGGAACGATCTTTACTTCAGTTTCCCAAACAAAATAAATGAAGTACACTAACCTAACCTTCCTCTCCTGCATCTGGGCAGTTTGCGTGAGTGGGGGGAAGGGGGTGGGTGCACTTGGGCTTTCCGTCCAGAAGAATTCTAGGTTCAAGTCCCAGAAAAGTCACTGCAGTGTTTTGATTTCCCGCCAGTTCCTGGGTGGAGAGGTGGGTTGGTACGTCAGCACAGCCCTGTCAAAATTCCTGCCAAAATTCAAAATTTCCACTAAAATTCGGAATTCCCACCAATATGTTAGATGGGGGAGGATGAGCCGGAGCACTGTGGTGGGAGAAAGACAGAGAACCATGTGCTGGCTGGAGAAAATACCTGAATCATCTGGCTGTGGCAGAGGGGGAGGGGGTTGAGGGCAGTACAATTAATTTCTCAATTTAATTAATTTTAATATCAGTTTGCTCAGAAAATTGCATCCAGAGTACCATTACCTTACTACTATCATCATCTTTGAGTTCTTCATATCCTGAAAAGGTGCATATACTTCATCTGGCATGAAATCTGGAATGTCACTATTTTCATTGTTATCTATCGATGTCTTTTTGCATTGCACAAAAATTTAATTAAACCTTGCAATACCTGTGCAGTTTTAGTTGCTGTATGATATGGCTTCTTAAGTGATGAGATTTGGAATCTACGTAAGCTTCTGTTTTGTTTCCTTTGTGCTTTTATTGTTTGCTGATGTTTAACTTTCTATATTTTCATAGTGTTATCTCACGTCTTCTCCAAGACATTTACAAATATTTTCTTTCTTTCATAATATAATGCCACCCCTCTATTATTGTTTGGTTCAAACACTCGATTTCTGTTCACCAGACCTAACTGTTCTGTATGTGTAAGTGTGATTTTGGATCTCCAGGAGCAGTTGCAGCTTAAGTTGATAGAAATGTGACTTACAATTTGAAGAAATACAAAATTATGCAAAGACTTCGTAGCACTCTTGGACATAGGGTGCACGTACGTGCATATATGTGTGTGTGTGTAGAAGTCGTCATGTGAAAATAATAAAAAATGAACTAATGTTGTCTGATCCATAGTTGATGGGGCTGCTGGTGTATGTAATCTGAACCCTTTCAATTGTCGTATTGTCAGACATTATCTCACAGCTGAATCAAATAGAATGTATCCTGTAATTTTGATTAACAGTGAGATATAACAATATCTGTGCCCAAGGCAGACTAATCAGTTAACTTTCAAGCTGTAGACAATACTCACAGCTCAGGACTGTAGGAATGAGCCGTACAATATGTACATGGATAAAGAGTACTATAAAGCTCGGTACCTCAGCTGTTTCTAATTTAAGAACAGGAACTTATAAATCGACGTCTTTAATGTATTTCATAATGCGTCCTTCGCTTACGGATGTATCTTACATTTATGGAAAACAGTATCTCGCAGCTAGGCTAGAATTCCATATGGAATGACTTCTGCAAGTTTCCTACAACCGTCGAGGTACTTATTGGGGAGCTGCAGATATTGGTCATCTATCTTTTAGAGGAAGAAGAGAAATCACTATCCTTAAGGCTTTTGAGGTAAAAAAGAGATAGGATAGTGGGTAAGGGATTGAATTTTTATTCCGGAATAGGTGTTCAAGAACCTTACATCGATGATTAAGATGTGAGGTTTCCCTAAAATTCGCTTGGGATTAGTGTTAAAATCGTACCTTTAGTAAGAACACGCCCGATTTTTAATCTTCTTCCAATTCTTCTCCAACTGAGCTACGTTTCTACACCTACACTTAACATCTGTGCTACGCAAGTCACTTTACGGTGAATGGCGAAAAGTACTTTGTGCACCACTGTCATTTCGCCCTTTTCCTTTTCCTGTTCCAGTCGAGAATGGAACGCAGGCAGACCGACTGATGGTGGGCATCTGTGTGGGCTCGAAACTCTCCAACTTTACCTTCATGTTCTTTTCGCGAGATACTGGTTGCCTCTTCTAGACATGTCAGCTCATGGAACGTTAACATAGTGATGCAGCGTCGTTACCTGCAGAATTTACCACTGGGGTTGGCCTCTTATCTTCATGATGCTTCCCTGTTCTTTGTATCTTCTCCATTTCCTCTACCAGTTCTGTCTGGCACGGATAACAGACTGACGGGCAATATTCAACTGTTGGTGGAACGAGGGTTTCGTAACCTGCCTTCTTTGTGGATGCACTACATTTCCTGATGCTACTTCTGATGAACCTCAGTCTGGAATCTGCCCCACCTGTGATTACTTTAATTTGATCGTTCCACTTGAAATCGCTCTGTACGCATACGCCTAGATATTTTACGGTTTTGAGTGCTTCCAATGATTGCTCTTATAACTTGTAATCAAACAAAAATCGGTTTTTTCTGTCTGTTTATGCTCAATACCTTACATTTATTTACGTTCGGCGTCAACTACCAATCCTTGCACAAGTGTCGATCTTCCGCAGGTCTTCCTGCATCCCGGTACAATTTTCTAACGTTACAGCTTCTCTGTATATAACAGCATTATCCGTTATGTGTCTTACGGAACTTTCGGCATTATCCACTAGGTCTTTTCTATGTTGCTGTTGTTGTTGTGGTCTTCAGTCCAGAGACTGGTTTGATGCAGCTCTCCATGCTACTCTATCCTGTGCAAGCTTCTTCGTCTCCCAGTGCCTACTGCAACCTACATCCTTCTAAATCTGTTTAGTGTACTCGTCCCTTGGTCTCCCTCTACGATTTTTACCCTCCACGCTGCCCTCCAGTACTAAATTGGTGATCCCTTGATGCTTCAGAATATGCCCTACCAACCGATCCCTTCTTCTAGTCAAGTTGTGCCACAAATTTCTCTTCTCTCCAATTATATTCAATACCTCCTCATTAGTTATGTGATATACCCGGCCGGCCGGTGTGGCCGTGCGGTTAAAGGCGCTTCAGTCTGGAACCGCGTGACCGCTACGGTCGCAGGTTCGAATCCTGCTTCGGGCATGGATGTGTGTGATGTCCTTAGGTTAGTTAGGTTTAAGTAGTTCTCAGTTCTAGGGGACTGATGACCACAGAAGTTAAGTCCCATAGTGCTCAGAGCCATTTGAACCATTTCATATGCCCATCTAATCTTGAGCATTCTTCTGTAGCACGAGATTTCGAAAGCTTCTATTCTCTTGTTGTCTAAACTATTTATCGTCCACGTTTCAGTTCAATACATGGCTACACTCCATACAAATACTTTCAGAAACGACTTCCTGACATTCAAATGTAAACTCGATGTTAACAAATTTCTCTTCTTCAGAAACGCTTTCCTTGCCATTGCCAGTCTACATTTTATATCTTCTCTACTTCGACCATCATCAGTTATTTTGCTCCCCAAATAGCAAAACTCCTTTACTACTCTCTCATTTCCTAATCTAATTCCGGCAGCATCACCCGATTTAATTCGACTACATTCCAGTATCCTCGTTTTGCTTTTGTTGATGTCCATCTTATATCCTCCTTTCAAGACATTGTCCATTCCGTTCAACTGCTCTTCCATGTCCTTTGCTGTCTCTGTCAGAATTACAATGTCATCGGCGAACCTCAAAGTTTTTATTTCTTCTCCAAGGATTTTAATACCTACTCTGTATTTATCTTTTGTTTCCTTTACTGTTGGCTCAATATACACAATGAATAACATCGGGGAGAGGCTACAACCTGTCTCACTCCCTTCCCAAACACTGCTTCCCTTTCATGCCCCTCGACTCTTATAACTGCCATCTGGTTTCTGTACAAATTGTAAATAGCCTTTCGCTCCCTGTATTTTACCCCTGCCACCTTTAGAATTTGAAAGAGAGTATTCCAGTCAACATTGTCAAAAGCTTTCTCTGAGTCCACAAATGCTAGAAACGTAGGTTTGCTTTTCCTTAATCTATTTTCTAAGATAAGTCGTAGGGTCAGTATTGCCTCACGTGTTCCAACATTTCTACGGAATCCAAACAGGTCTTCCCCGTGGTCGGCTTATACGTTTTTCCATTCGTGTTAGTATTTTGCAGCCGTGGCTTATTAAACTGATAGTTCGGTAATTTTGAGATCTGTCAACACCTGCTTTCTTTGGGATTGGAATTATTATATACATTGTGAAAAGTAATGGTCCTGTAACACTGCCTCTGAAGATTTCTCTCCGTTGAGAACAACATGCTGTGTTCTGTTTACTGCAAACTGTTCCATCTAGTAACGCAGCAGGTATGATATTACGAACACTCGTATCTTGTTCATTATATTACTGTTTAAAATTGTATCGAATGCTTTCTGAAGTCAATGTACACAGGATCTTCCTAGGCACCTGTATCTACAGATTTCGCACCTCGTGGACAAACAGAGCGAGCGGAGTCTCACACGACCGTTGTTTTGGAAATCCATGTTGTAACAATACAGCAAGAAGTAGACTACAGCTGCCTCGTGGTCAACAAGGTGGGAGCACAAACGGAGGTGTCTCAGTGTAGTGACTCCAAGGGTAAGTGGGCTGAGCGGCTGGTGCCGGCCGTCCTACGTCACGGCGGCAGAGGCCGTTCATGGTACGGAGCTGCTCGAGGTGTGGTTCGGCGGACGCGCACCATTGGGTCAGCCCGATCGCGCCGCCCATAGGTGCGAACAACATACGTGATAATGGCACGTTACGAAGATCACGAGTGCATCCAGTGAAAATTATTTCAGATCGTAATATAAGCTATTCTGTTCTCTGTTGCAGCTTCTGAAGAAGGTTATGATTGCACAATAAAAAAGTGTTCGTGTCAAAAATAAATAATGCCTGACAGGAAGATACTTGTAAATCGATCCAACCAATTCTTCAACAGTCTGGATGGAAGTAAGACGTTGTGCAGTAAGCTTTCTTCTTCCTTGCTTGATAATGAAATGGAATGTTGAATCGAATCCTAGAGCGCTGCATTGTGTTGAACGGTCTGTTCAGGTTCCAACATGGCATTATCAAGTGTTAGTTGTCCGTAAATCTTTCGTATCTGTCTGGGTACCAGTTCTGCGCAGTAAAGGTAAAAACAACGTAATAGCTCTGAGTACATTTTGCCCATTCCGCTGAGGAAGTACGATGGAGTGTCAAGTGACCGCTATTGAACCCTTACTCTGCAGTTAAGTCTTCACGTTTAATAGCTGACGGAGGTTCAAGCACAGTGGACTCGAATCCCGGCAGACAGCAGTTCGACTCCCCTTCTGGCTGCATATATTTAATTTTTCCATCATGTACCAAAATATCATAAGGTAAACGCTAGAGTGATTTCTCTGTAAAGAGCAGGGCGGGTTTCCTTCCCCACAACTTAACAATCTGCCCTTGCACTCTGTCTGGAATGTCATGTTGTCGACGGGTTGTGAAACTCTTCCTTTACAATTTAGTGAGGTATTAAGTGAGCAGCTACGCGAGAATAAATTGCGATATATTTAGGGCAATTTCTGTTTCCCAAAAGTACGACGACAAAAATGTTCTTTCAGATGAATTAATTGGATTTCATTTACATGATGACCTGTGTTTTAAAAGTTCAACATACTTGGGCAAATCATATCTTCAAGGGAGTCTACGTCAAATAGAACAGTAAGTATCGCGATTCATGGAAGTGATCGCTCAATCATTTTGTGACATTGACACTCGGTGGCTAAATTAAAAAAAAAAAAAAAAGATATATCAGGTGCAGTAAACGTCTATAGCAAAGTCGGTAAATTACACCGGTCAACACTCATTTTCTTGCCAAGGATATTTGAGTGGCTTTAGGATGTGTTAGTGGTGCTGAGGACGAATATAGCAACCATTTATGCAGTTTGGCTCTAGTTTTTGAGATAATGCATGATTTATTCAAAAAATTTGAAAAAATTGCTAATACTGAACTCGAGCGCTACAAACTACAATGAAAAAAGAAAATAATCTTTATAAATAGCTTCTATGAAAACCTGATAGGCATTTGCCCACGTATAAAACATAATTGAAAAGTTTCTCTATAAGTATATCATTTTCCGTCCATGACGAACCGCTTCCTGCACGCTTTCCTTTTATAGGTCTCTTCAGAACAGTCACGTTGCAGATTCCAGCAATAATCTGCCATCATATGCCTGTCCCATCTTCCTTTATATCTTTCCTCTATTCCTTTCATATCTTGATGGATCCGCTCTCCTTGTTCCTCACTGAAATCACCTAGATTACGAGGAAATCGATCCAAGTGGCTGTGAAGGAAGTGCAATTTTATGCTCATGTTAGCTCCTAAGTTTTGAAAGTTAGTGAGCATGTTTTTGACCAGTTCCTCGTAATTGGGAGCTTTATGATTGCCCAAAAAACATTTTACAACAGCGACAAAACTGTTCCAGGCCGATGCTTCAGTGACAGTCATGACACTTGTAAAATTGGTATCGTTGATGAGCCTGCGAATTTGAGGACCATCAAATATTCCTGCCTTAAGTTTTTCACTACTGAGTCCAGGGAACGTATTGCAGATGTATGTGAAGCAATGACCATTTCTGTCTAAAGCTTTGGTGAATTGCTTCATTAGTCCTAACTTAATATGTAATGGTGGAAGAACAATCTTGTCCCTACTAACCAGAGGTTCAGTAATGATGTTTGCTTCACCAACAGCCATATGTTCCCTTGGAGGCCATGTTTTCTGCTTCCAATGTTCGTGCTTTGCCCTACTATCCCACATGCAGATAAAACATGGGTGCTTTATGTATCCACTTTGTTGTCCAAGCAAGAAGTTCACCATTTTCAAATCAACACAAATCAACCACTGGTGCTGCATATACTGAATTTTCTGCAGAACCATCTTGATGTTAGC
Organism: Schistocerca nitens; assembly: GCF_023898315.1. NCBI lineage: Eukaryota > Metazoa > Arthropoda > Insecta > Orthoptera > Acrididae > Schistocerca > Schistocerca nitens. The sequence goes on along the minus strand of NC_064622.1, from coordinate 142,819,941 downwards.
ATATGCTTCACAAAGTTTTGTTGAGTGGGCAATTGGAATAGATGCGTAACGATTGCCATTGTGTAGGAGAACACATTTTAAACTTCTAGTGGAACTGTCTATGAAGAGACGCCAGTCCTCTGGTCTATATTCCGGCAGCCCCAATTCAAGTAAAAGTCCAGGTATATTGCTGCAATACACTATAACCTCTTCTTGGTTGAAGTATGGAAGAAGGTTTTCTTCTCTCGTCCGGTAAGCTGTTATTTTAACACTTGGATGAAGACAGTTCTTTTCCTTAAGCCTGGATGCTAAGAGTTCTGATGCTTGCTTTGAAAGATTGAGTTCTCGTATCAAGTCACTGAACTCCTTCTGGTCGAACTGCTGGGGTTGTGTCTCACGTCCTTCGTATTCCGAACCACTACTTGTACATTCCTCGCCGTGCACATCGTCATCTGATGATGTTAGCGTGGGTAATGTTGTGAAGGTTGGTACAGGAACATCGTTGCTGTGCACCACCGGTCTTCTTGCTGACTCCAAATCGGGATATTCCCACTTTCGTTTTTTGAACCTATTAAAACCTTTCACATTAACAATGCAAAAATAGCAATCATCTGTATGGTTCTTCTGCTCTCGCCATACCATAGGCACTCCGAAGTTTAAGCTTTTCCTTTTTCGTTTTGTCCACTGCCGTAAGCACTCCACACAGCATTTACAAACTTTATGGGGTGCCCACGCCTTGTCTTGATCTCCAAGTTTAATTCCGAAATATACCAGATACGCTTCCTTCACAAAAGGAGTGATATTCTTCCTGTTCTTTTGAAGAACGTATTCACCACAAATGTAGCAGAACTCATCTGGATGGTTCACGCAAAGACGGCGTGAAGAACTCATGTTTTCCTAAAACAAAATTGCACAAATACTACATATTATGCAGAACTTTCTTGTATTTGCATGTCAATCACATCCAACAAACATCATTAATTGTTTTGTGTGAAATGAATGCTCACCTCTTATTTGCTACGTCACGATGAAAAGGTTCTATCTCCTTGAAGCTGCACTGCACATGTGTGTGACTTTCCACCATCGCCATTTTTCTTGTTTACACTGAACGCTACCTATCGGCTGTTGCGGGGATTACCTCGGCCAACAAATGCATGTCGAGTACCGCCGAATTCAAATCTGCACAACCCTCAATATCTTCAACACACGCACCGCACAACAGGACTGAACACATGCTGACAGTGTGATGTTTGCATGATGTAATCCTCAACCACACAGATGCAATCCCTGAGCACAATTGTTTAATAAAGATAGTACAATATCACTAATTAAAAAACAGGTAGCAAATACATTACACCATATATGGACCCTGCAGTCGATATTATCTACATGAAACTCTCATTTCCACAAATAACCTATATCTCAAAAACCAGAGCCAATTTGGAAAAAGTACAAATATACTCGGAATGAGTATCATAACAATATCCCATTTTCGTTCAAACTTCCCTGGCAACGAAAAAAAAATTTTATTTTGTAGAGCTGTGTTATCAATACTGCAATTTTGTATGCCTAACGCAGAATGTTTCGTAATCAATGCCGGCCGCGGTGGCCGAGAGGTTCTAGGCGCTTCAGTCAGGAACCGCGCGACTGCGGCCGGCCGGAGTGGCCGTGCGGTTCCAGGCGCTACAGTCTGGAGCCAAGCGACCGCTCCGGTCGCAGGTTCGAATCCTTCCTCGGGCATGGATGTGTGTGATGTTCTTAGGTTAGTTAGGTTTAATTAGTTCTAAGTTCTAGGCGACTGATCACCTCAGAAGTTAAGTCGCATAGTGCTCAGAGCCATTTGAACCATTTGAACCGCGAGACTGCTACGGTCGCAGGTTCTAATCCTGCCTCGGGCATGGATGTGTGTGATGTCCTTAGGTTAGTTGGGTTTTAGTAGTTATAAGTTCTAGGGGACTCATGACCTTAGATGTTAAGGCCCATGCTGCTCAGAGCCATTTGAACCATTTTTTTTTTTCGTAATCAATACAGGTCCTTCCATACAAACGTTGTTACTATGAATCAAAACAGGTGTCTAATTCGCTTTGAACCTCTGCATTTTCTGCTATCGCATCGAAATACATTCAGATTTGGTAATCATATGTAAAATGAGCACCTGACAAAGATTTTATGACGCATAAAGCCACATTAGCTTCACATGGCAATGACAGATGAGGCAATGTTAAAAATTAATTACAGCACTTAGTTTAGGTTGCGATATGTGTTCGGTCAGATTGTTTCCTGGAATTAGTAGACACTACATTCATCTGATTTTCATTTATTGCGCTAGGCAGAAACTATAGAATATATTCTGTCTCCATGTAGTGTCGGCAGACTTGCCAACACTATGCACACTAATTGAAAGAGGCGGCCAAGATGCACGCGCTAACTCACGAAGGATGGAGTGAGGTCTGAAACAGGAGACTTAATGAATGTGATAAAGAAAATACGTATCTTTGGAATATACTTAACTTTTAATACATCCTTGTATACATCGTTCTTGATGAGACATCTGGAGATTGTGGCGATACAAGTGACTCTTTATATACAAGCTATTTAAGGCTAATGGCGCCTTGCTAAGTCGTAGCCATTAACTTAGCTGAAGGCTATTCTAACTGTCTCTCGGCAAATGAGAGAAATGGCTTCGTCCGTATAGTCGCTAGCAACGTCGTCGTACAACTGGGGCGAGTTCTCGTACGTCTCTCGAGACCTGCCGTGTGGTGGCGCTCGGTCTGCGATCACACAGTGGCGACACGCGGGTCCGACATGTACTAATGGACCGCGGCCGATTTAAGCTACCACCTAGCAAGTGTGGTGTCTCCCCCGCAAACCGGCGAACGGTCGTGTTATAAGGCTTCCGCCCGCCGTGGGGAGGACCCCATGTTGACGTATGCGATGAGGTGGGGAGCCTATCAACAGGCGAGGCAGTGCCACCCGCACCCAGCCATTCGGTCCGAGGGGAGCTAGGAAACGCCTGAAAACCTAGTCCAGGGTGCATGTCAACATGCGGTGTACGCGCCCGTAGAGAGACAGGAGGGGCCGAAGTGTCGACCTCCATGTGGTCGGGGCACCCGACGGGCGAAGACATCTGGTCCAGAGCGGGCAAGAGTTCCATGGTGGAGGACAGCCGGTCACGGGAAGCGAGCGGCGGTGCGTGACCCAGGGAGGCGCTAGACGGTTGCAGTGACGCGTCCACTGCGGGCGGCGCCGGCGGGAGAACAGGCGGCGGCAGCTCGTCGCCATGAGGCAAAACGGAAGGCAGCGTCGGTAACACCTGGGGATGAGGCGAGCCAGTAGATGGGTCCCCAGGGCGCTGACCGGACGGCACCGTCGCTGAAAGCAGACGGGGAGCGGCAGAACCCAGCCGACGCACCTCACCAGAGGCCCCCAAAACCAAATACATCGCGCGGCCGAGGCAGCGAAGAATGCGCCCTGCGAGCCAACGCCGTGAACCGCGATAGTTGCGATAGAAAACAACGTCGCCAGGAGCAAAAACAGTAGTCTGCCGCTGCACTGGAACCTGATGCGACGGATGCAGCAAAGACATCAAGGTTCGATGAGGACGACCATGGAGCAACTCAGCCGGCGAGCGACCATCGCGGGGCTGAGAGCGATACGAAGACAAAAAGAGCAACAATGCGTCCTCCCTAGAATGCGACTCTTTCAACTTCAACATCTGTGACTTGAAAGTCCGGACCAATCGTTCAGCGGCACCGTTTGACTGAGGCGAAAACGGCGCAGATGTCAGATGTTGAATACCATTGGCCTTGCAGAATGACTGAAATTCTGCGGACATGAATTGTGGGCCATTGTCGGAAACAATAGTCTGGGGAAGACCTTCAATGCAAAAAATAGCAGACAACGCTTGGATGGTGGCAGATGACGTCGTGGAAGACATCCGGACAACAAACGGAAAATTACTGAAGGTATCCACCACAACCAACCATCGAGCATTCCAGAATGGACCAGCAAAATCGATGTGCAAGCGTTGCCAAGGGGAAGTGGCTGTCGGCCATGCAAAGAATTTCCGCAGCGGGGCGGATTGTTGTTCGGCACACGCCACGCAAGAAGAGCACATATTCGCAATCGCAGCATCGATTCCGAACCAAGTACAGTGCTGACGAGCAAGTTGTTTCGTTCGCACTATACCCCAATGTCCTTGGTGAAGAAGCCGTAAGACAGAGGACTGTAACGAACGTGGGACCACGACTCTGGATTGATCATTATCCGAACGCAACAACAAAACACCATGTCGTACAAAAAGTCTCTCCTTGTGAGCAAAAAATCGGCGAACCAGCGGATCCTCGATCCGTGACTTTGACAAGGGCCATTGCGTAGCAACAAAACGCAAAACAGTAGCAAGGACAGGGTCAGCAGCTGTGGCTGTAGCTACACGACGAAAATCAATCGGAAACGATTCGACCACGTCATCGGTTCCCGAGTCAATGAACATGCAAGCAAGTTCGGAAGAATCGAATGCTTTATCCTCAGCAACAGGCAAACGGGACAACGCATCAGCGTTTCCGTGCTTAGCAGTGGACCGATACAAGATATCGTAGCGGTACTGCGAGAGGAAAAGAGACCAGCGAATGAATTTCTACGCTGTACGTGGAGGTACAGGCTTGTTGGGATGAAAAAGCGATGTCAAAGGCTTGTGGTCTGTGATGATGGTAAAGTGACGATCATACAAGAAATCATGGAACTTAGTAACACCAAACACGAGAGCTAAAGCTTCTTTCTCTATCTGGGAATAATTGCGTTGCGCAGACGAAAGCAATTTTGAAGCAAAGGCAATAGGACGATCATGCGATCCATCTTTGTGCGCAAGCACAGCACCGATCCCGAATTCCGATGCATCGACCATCAACAAAAGGGGTTTCTGGGGATCGAATGGCGTAAGGCAAGTATTTGAAAGCAACGCCGATTTCAACCGGCGAAAGGCGCGTTCGCATTTCGTCGTCCAGACGAACGGAACACCTTTTACGGCGTAAGCGATGAAGCGGAGCTGAAATGGAAGAAGCGCGCGGCACAAACCTGGCATAGTAATTAATTTTTCCCAACACACTCTGTAGCTGTTTCAAGTTCTGTGGCGAAGGCAACTCCTGTATGGCACGGAGGTGCTCTGGACTCGGATGTATGCCTTGGGCATTTATGACATGGCCCAGATATGGTAAGTCACGAGCAAAAAACACACATTTGTCCTTCCTCAAGCGAAGACCATTTTGTCGCAAGACCTGAAATAACGTTCGTAGGTTGGCTAAATGTTCGGCTTCTGTCTTTCCGGAGATCACAATATCGTCCACATAGTTCACAGCAGTAGGGACCGACGCACAAACAGTTTGTAAATATTGCTGAAACAATGCAGGGGCGGATGCACACCCGAATGGCAGTCTTTTGAATCGGTACAATCCAAGATGCGTGTTAACCACCAAGACGCGCTGGGATTCTGCGTCCACCGGTATTTGCAAGTACGCATCTGCTAGGTCCAATTTCGAAAAATACTTTCCCGGGCACAGTTTGTCAAAAAGATCTTCCGGGCGGGGCAAAGGAAAAGTTGCAGTCACAAGTTGTGGATTCACAGTTGCCTTGAAGTCCACGCAAAGTCTCAATTTTCCGGAAGGTTTTGGCAAAATTACTAAGGGTGAGGCCCAGAGAGAAGCCTGCACACGTTCAATTACACCCTGAGATTCGAAATCGTTTAATGTTCTTGCGACCTCATCACGCAATGCGTGGGGAACATAGCGCGCTCTGAAAAATTTCGGTTGCGCGTTTACTTTCAGTTCCAAATGAGCTTCATAGTTCGTAGCGCAATCAAGGCCCGGTGCAAAAATGTCTGCAAATTCTTCACAAAGACGAGAAACACTGGCGGAAGGCACAGTCTGATTCACGGATAGGACCTGATTGACTATAGACAGGTTAAACAACTGAAATAAATCGAAACCAAACAAGTTCACTGCAGAAGAAGAACGAAGAACGTAAAATGACACAAGTTTTGTTTGTCCCTTGTTTGATTCCGGCGCGAAGCAAAGGGCCTGGAATGGTTTTGATTGTCTGATCTTAGCTTTTTCTGGCAAACACTTTGAACATGTCCTTTCTTATGACAGTAAAAGCAAATAGCTTGGCGAGATGGGCAATTGTCACGCGAATGTCTAGTAGCACACCGCGGGCAAGATTTGGGAACTGCATTGGCATGCTTACGCGGCACACGTGTTTGCGAGCTAGGCTGCAGCTGCGCGAACGTGCGCGAGGGCCGTTTAGCGTCCCGTGCTGCGCGCCCGGCAGGCCGGTCAATGCGACACACTGCTGGCGAAGTTTCAAATGATTCCTGAGCAAAGTCAAGTGTGTCTTGCCTATCCAATATGTCTATCACTTGTTGAAGGGAGGGATTAACTAGTTTCAAAATCTGTTCCTGTATGCGAACATCAGTAACGTTCTGTGCTATTGCATCACGCACCATAGTATCTGAATACGGAAGTCCACATTCACATGCAAAATCACAATCCCTAGTAAGCCCTTGCAATGTTGCAACCCACTCCCTATTAGTCTGACCGGCCGTACGTTTGGTACGAAAGAAAGTATACCTTTTGGCAACTACATTAACTGTTTCTTTGAAATAGGCATCTAAAGCAGACAAAATTTCGTCGTAGGACAGAGTTGCTATGTCGCGTCGGGGAAACAATTTCACTATCACACGGTAGGTGGACACACCGACACAAGAAAGCAAAAACGGCTGCCGCTCATTACCTTGAATTCTGTAGGCGGTCAGATGGAAGCCAAACTGTCGGGACCATTCTGGCCACGTTTCTTGAGTCGAATCAAAATTACGGAAAGATGGTGCAACGGCGTGTTGTGGCTGCGGTAGCGATGAAGCGGCGGCGGCCGCATCGTGGTGCAGCGCACGTTGACCCTGGACGAGCTGTCCAAGGGCATCCAATAACGCCTGCGTCTGCTGATTCTGCAAGCGATAAAATTCGGACAGTACATCTGGCGAAGCCATGACACAAGTAACGTAAGCAAAGCAAGAAGAACGAAGACCGTTTTTACGCTCGTCGCCAAAATTGTAGTGTCGGCAGACTTGCCAACACTACGCACACTAATTGAAAGAGGCGGCCAAGATGCACGCGCTAACTCACGAAGGATGGAGTGAGGTCTGAAACAGGAGACTTAATGAATGTGATAAAGAAAATACGTATCTTTGGAATATACTTAACTTTTAATACATCCTTGTATACATCGTTCTTGATGAGACATCTGGAGATTGTGGAGATACAAGTGACTCTTTATATACAAGCTATTTAAGGCTAATGGCGCCTTGCTAAGTCGTAGCCATTAACTTAGCTGAAGGCTATTCTAACTGTCTCTCGGCAAATGAGAGAAATGGCTTCGTCCGTATAGTCGCTAGCAACGTCGTCGTACAACTGGGGCGAGTTCTCGTACGTCTCTCGAGACCTGCCGTGTGGTGGCGCTCGGTCTGCGATCACACAGTGGCGACACGCGGGTCCGACATGTACTAATGGACCGCGGCCGATTTAAGCTACCACCTAGCAAGTGTGGTGTCTGGCAGTGACACCACACTCCACTATCTCAGTCTAAAACAAAGAACCATCCAACAGCTGATGGCGTTTACCGTATTCCAATTTATAATGGTGTAACAATTAGCATTAGATTGTAAATTGTTGGACAGCTCATTTGCAGTAATTTTTTCCCATATTACAGCAGTTTCACTGAGTACAACATTACAGCTCGCTTGATCTATGTTGTTCTCCTAAACTCAGTATTTTGTTACAAACTGTAGTAAAGGTGAAAATCATAATTTGACTCTGGTTTTCAATTTTCCGGGATCGCAAGAATTATTCCATTAATACTGGGCTTCAAAATTGACCCACATAGATTCAGCAATTCGACGTAGAACTGAACTAATACCCAGTGTAAATTTTTTATAAATGAGCAGAACGTAATGAGAAATTTCAGAGTTTTCATTACATAAACAATGGAGTGTCCCATACTTGCATACTTTTACCTGACATTATTATCTTTAGTAATACGAAATTTAATTTTAAAATGAAGCAAAATCGTCTAACTAGCAACTACATCTGTCAGCTTTCCATTCCAAACCACACGGCAATACCAAAATCCCCAAAAGACCAGCAGCAGATAGAGAGAATACTCATGTATCAGGTGTCAAACTAACTCAGGCTTTCGTTCTCTACATTAACGCAGCGATCGAGTGATGGCGGCTGTGAGCTGCTGTGTGTCGGCCCTGATTCCTCGCTGACTGCAGCCAGGCGGGAGGGCGGGGCGTGCGACCTTCACAGCTGATTCTGCCCGACGACCTTCCAATGTCAGCGTGGGAAGCAGTCACTGACTGCTGTCGAGGAACTGTTTTTGCAGAAGACGAATTGCAGCCGCAGAAACACGTAGTTACAAGCTGTCTGGAGGCCAGGAAGTCATTGCTGAACTATTCAACCTTTATCCAAAACACCAGCATGTAATTTGCTACGTTTGAGCTTTGAAGACAAAGCACATTCTTGATTTAGGTGCAGTGCTGATTCATCAACGTTTATTCTCAATTCCGCAACATCTTATTCAACAAGGCATGATGTACCCCACCCTTTCAACGAAGCGTTAAATACCTATGGCGGCTAAGAACAATTCATTTGTGTGGAAATTTGAATGAAATGAGCAAAATAGATGACATCACAGGCAAGCAAAAGTGAGTGACGGAAGAAGTATTCACGCCCCCCCCCCCCCCCCTCCTTCCTCTTCTTTCATCATGAGTTTTTCGTCTGGTATGACGCTGTCCTGCGTATTTTGCTATCTCTTTACGCAAGTACGACATCAAACAGCCTCTATAATCCGTTTTGAGCCGTGCACAGCTCGTGTTCATGCCATTTATTGTTTGTCATGTTCTGTTACGGTACTGCTGCCTCGTTTTCTTATTCCATTTACTGGCGTCACTAACTTCCTGCCTTACTTATCCGTGAGCGGCAACAGCAGCGCGTATCGCTAAGTGCACTGTCGTACCATCTCTGGAGCGACCGATAGTATTTCCGGGTCGTCGTGTGTCTGCCAGTCATCTGGAGACGGACCAGCAGTGCAGTCGGGACGCAGCAGCAGTGAAGTCGGGGACGGCCGCTGGTGAGGCGCCGACAGCCAGTGCTCGCCAACTGCTGGCGACACACATGAACTGTCCAACAGAGAGAGATTGGAGCAGGACGACCGTTGGTTGGTCGTTCGATTGGTCGTCTCATCGGCCGATGTATATTTGGTCCTTTTACCGTTTCCAGGCCTGGGCAGTAGGTCGGTTGGCGTGGAGCAGCAAGGAAGTCCCCGTCTCGCAGAGTCGGGCCGGAGCTGCTGACGGCGTGCACGCGCGGTTGGAGTGTGAGGTGCTGCTTGGGAGTGCTACGAAGTTCGTCGCCCACCGATCTTGGACATGAGAGTTGAGTCCTCTCTTCACCTACTATCGAGCCTCAGCTGTTTACATTTCTTCGTTTGATCCTGGTTGTCGCTTTTGGGACATTCCCGCGAGCAACAACGTGTGTGTTTTCAAGTCGGCTAAGATTCCAGCCGTCTTACTGAGGAGTTTAACTTAATTTATTCCTTGTTATTGAAGTTGACCAGTGATATCTTCTGCCTTGTGGCCGTTGACGTTCCGGTTACCTACCCTGGCCGTTGACGTAATTTTAGGCAGTGTATTTTCCTCGTCGTGTTGTTGCTGTCCAGCACGGCATGTAGTTCGGCAGCTGAGGTGTTGTTGGTCGTTGTGGGCGCCAGTATTCTATGTGTCGTTGTATTGAAATCTTGTGGTCGTTTTTCTGGTTGCGTGGAGCGGAACTGATCTTGTTCATTGGTCGGTCGGCTGTCTGTCAGTTGGGTAGCCTTCAGATTAAGATGTCGTTGGACAGGCTGCCTGTATCGCCTCAGTTTTACAATCCCAGGCCGACCCTTGGAAACTTCTGAGCACCGTTCCTTTTGGGTTACATAGTAATTTTCCTGTTTGGGTTTTAGTTATTTGGTTGATGTGTGGCCTTCAGCCGAATATCAACATCTGTGAAATTAACGTTATTGTCTTGCCCTTTAGGCATGAGATTGCTGTTCTTAATAGGGGCCTTCAACCGAATTTCTATGAAATGTTTTAAGATACAACCTTCTGCGTTTTAAAATCGAAACTCATCTTTCTAGGGCTTAAGCTGTTAAATTAATTGTTGATGTGCGGCCTTGAGCCGAGTTTTAATGTCTCTTAAATTAATGTTCTTATCTTGCCCTTAAGGCATAAGATTGTTATGCTTTGTTTTAAGATAAGGCATTCTATCATTTGATTGAAACTCTTCTTATTGCTTAATATGCGGCCTCCAGCCAAGTTCCTTTAAAATTAAATTGATAAGGCCTTCAGCCTGTTTAGATTGAAGATTTAGGAAATATTTTTGGATGAAAACTCCAGAAGAACCTTGTGTTTCAATTTCTTGCTTAGGCCTTGTGTCTTGGATTTTGAGTGTGGCCTTCAGCTTATCTAAGGTTAATCAAAGGAGTTCGATTAAAGTTTTGAATCTTTTGCATCCTTGTTGTAATATTGTGTGTTGATGAATAAAGTTTGTATGTTGAGTGAAATTGACAGCAGATTATTTTGGCCCCTTTCCCCAATCTAATCCACTCTGTCCTGCTAGCCCAGGCATTTCACGTTTTGCTTACTCCAATCTATCTGTTTCTACAAGTTTTCTTGTTTTCTGGTTTGTTCTCCCCTGGATATTTTAGCATACGTCACACTAAGTTTTACCATCTTCAGGTGAAGGTATTCCACATATTTCTGGCTACTGATTCTATTGTTTCAACTTCATAATTACCATTCCAGTATTAAAAAGGAAAACACTTCCTACATAATACTCTACGAAAACAGAAAATGAATAAAATTACACCACTTCTGTACGCTGGCCAACAGCAATTACTCAGTAGTTACAAAGCGTTGTACAAAATTCTATATACTGCCAACACTTCAGACAATATTGCAAACAAATTAATCTCGCAACTAGCGACATCCTTTTTATAATAGCTGTAAGACATCAAAAATTTTACTGAATAGTAAAGACAAATTGCAATCCTTGGCACGGAGTGGTGTATATAAAATAATTTGCAAGCAATGTGTAGAAGTGTGTGCTGACCACACAAGCAGAGCTGTGGAGATTAGGTTACGTGAACACGAGAGAAGCCGACGATTAAGAAAGAACGATTTGCTGATCATCGTTTAGCAGAAAACAATTCATATGGTGTAGAATGCGAAGTTTTACGTTCTGTCAAGAAAGATGACCGCACTGGAAATCAACACACACAAGACAGAAAATGCCAGCCTACTATCAAATGATCACTCTATTTTCATTTTCCTCTTGTCTGCCGCGCGGAATGGCCGCCCGGTTAGAGGCGCCATGTCACGGATTGCGCTGCCCCTCCCTCCAGAGGTTCGAGTCCTGCCTCCGGCATGGGTATGTTTGTGTTGTTCTTCGCATAAGTTAGTTTAAGTAATATGTAAGTCTAGATACCGATGACCTCAGCAGTTTGGTCCCTTAGGAATGCACGCACATTTGAACATTTTTCCTCTTTTGTTAAATTAAGTTTTCGTTTCAAATAATAGATTCCGACTGTAAATTCATATTCTTTCGCATCATCTGTTTAATGTATCTCCACCTATAAACTTTGTTTACCACTTTTTTAATTAATGTAAGTATTGTAAAGTTTTCGTATGTAAACGCTTTGTCATTTTCTATTTTCTGTGCCAATAATATCTATGGAAGTCGCATATCATGTTTCTCAGTGCCCGCGACAATCAATTGCCACCTGATGGTGATGTGAGAAGCCGAAAGCCGGTTTGTGACTAAATAAATATAATTTTGTAGAAGACTTTGAAGTATTTTCCTTTTTAACGCAATTATCATGTTCTGCCAAACACCAACGTAAGATTCAGCTAATGTTATTACCATTCACTTCCGTACAGTAACTGAATCCAATTACGCCAGTGGTCTCGAGGCAAGGGGTAAATTACTTCATTAGTGGTGAAATGAAATTTTTCTAGGGTTAACAACAAAAAGATGTTCGAATAAGATTCAGTCACGAAAAGACTTCTAAACGGGCATCTCCATTAACATTATTTCGTTGGACTTATGTTTATTAGTGGCGTATGTCACTTTGGTGGACATCTTCCCTAGCTACCAACCCTTATTGCCCTAAATGCCAACACACGCAACAGTGCACGACCTGTACGTGGAGTAACGCATTTATGTATGTTGACAATCTAACAGTGAACACATGCTGAATTACCTCGTTCACTACTGGATATTCTGCGCGCTCTTCTAAGATGAAGAATACATGGAAGTATTTTCCTTTTTAACATTATTATCATGAACATCATTATTATTATCATGAACATCAACAAAAGCAAAACGAGGATAATGGAATGTAGTCGAATTAAGTCGGGTGATGTTGAGGAAATTAGAGTAGGAAACGAGACACTTAAAGTAGTAAAGGAGTTTTGCTATTTGGGGAGCAAAATAACTGATGATGGTCCAAGCAGAGTGGATATAAAATGTAGACGGGCAATGGCAATGAAAGCGTTTCTGAAGATAAGAAATTTGTTAACATCGAGTATAGATTTAAGTGTCAGGAAGTCGTTTCTGAAAGTATTTGTATGGAGTGTAGCCATGTATGGAAGTGAAACATGGACGATAAATAGTTTAGACCAAAAGAGAATAGAAACTTTCGAAATCTAGTGCTACAGAAGAATGCTGAAGATTAGATGGGTAGATCATATAACTAATGAGGAGGTATTGAATGGAATTGGGGAGAAGAGGAGTTTGTGGTACAACTTGACAAGAAGAAGGGACCGGTTGGTAGGACATGTTCTGAGGCATCAAGGGATCACAAATTTAGCATTGGAGGGCAGTGTGGAGGGTAAAAATCATAGAGGGATACCAAGAGATGAATACACTAAGCAAATTCAGAAGGACGTAGGTTGCAGTAAGTACTGGGAGATGAAGAAGCTTGCACAGGATAGAGTAGCATGGAGAGCTGCATCAAACCAGTCTCAGGACTGAAGACCACAACAACATCATGTTCTGACAAACACCAACTGAAGGTTTAGTTTTGCCTTCCTGACACACAAGGCTGAAGGTAGCGTTCTCCTCTAGCCAAAAATAGTATTGACAAGCAGGTATGCCGTAAAAAACAATGTTGTGCAAATGTTGAGGGTAGTGCCAAACTGTTCTGAGCAGTTGGTAGCGCGGAAATAAAAGTGGGAAAGAGCAGGAAGTCTCTTGTGAATTTGCTTGATAGAAAAACGAATAACGATTAATTAACTGTGAGATTGTCTATGTTAATTTAGACGTAACTTACGTAACACAATGGAAAGTTTTCTACTTTCTAGACCAAGGAGCTTCCGTTGCGTCGCGGGAATTACTCTTGGCGGCCTCGGTGCCCAGAATCCACGCATTCCTGGCGATGTTTGGCGATCTAGATCAACCACGACTTGTTGCTCTGCAGGCTTGCTCGGTAACGTTTATTGGCGCACTCTCTAATCAAGACTATGCGAATACTCCAAGTTGACATTAATATAGGGTATTCAACTGTTCGTCTTGCGGCGGCGCGATTCCTTCCGTCCCTTTACAACGAACCTGCACCGACCTGTGAACATTGTCTCAGCAGATCATCAGTAGGGAAGCCGAGCGAAGGCTACTGTACTTCGACGTGAACCAGGCTGCAATTAAAGTCACTAATCTACGTTTCAGGAGAAAGTTAGCACACGAAATGAAAGGTTGAAAATTTTGTCCTTAATTAATATATTCTGAAACTTAGGTGAACAAGTATCACTGTCCGCAGCTCGTGGTCGTGCGGGAGCGTTCTCGCTTCCCACGCCCGGGTTCCCGGGTTCGATTCCCGGCGGGGTCAGGGATTTTCTCTGCCTCGTGATGACTGGGTGTTGTGTGATGTCCTTAGGTTCAAAAAATGGCTCTGAGCACTATGGGACTCAACATCTGAGGTCATTAGTCCCCTAGAACTTAGAACTAGTTAAACCTAACTAACCTAAGGACATCACACACATCCATGCCCGGGGCAGGATTAGAACCTGCGACCGCAGCGGTCTCGCGGTTCCAGACTGCAGCGCCCAGAACCGCACGGCCACTTCGGCCGGCGATGTCCTTAGGTTAGTTAGGTTCAAGTAGTTCTAAGTTCTAGGGGACTGATGACCATAGATGTTAAGTCCCATACTGCTCAGAGCCATTTGAACCAAGTATCACTGTCAAGCCCGTGCTAGTCTTAACACAGTCACTCACAATCCCTTTCACTCACCTTAGCAAGTTTATGGTGTTGCATTTCCCGAAAACGTAATAGCTACAAAAATACGAATTGTTTTTGATTGAGAATGCTCGACAAATATTAAGCCCGTCGGTACTTAATGCAGTCACAGTTTTTAGCCACCGACCTGCTCAATACGCCACGCGGAATTTATGTATTTTCTCGTCACAAAATTCACTTAAAAATTCCGAAATTTCTACACACCCATCGAAATAATTATGCCGTCACTTTACGTCACTTTTGATGTATGAAACACTGCTAGATCCGGCAAGTTATCATTTCCATCGGAACTACTACTACACACGTCCGAACTGTTTCATGACTAGGCTCCGACTCCTGTCTAGAATACTCTAAGTCTTCTCTACCAGCAGAAAAAGACGCACGAAGAAAATTGCTTTACTATTTTCAGTTTACTCAACAGCCAATAGCAAATCAACCTTCTCCCGCGTCAGTCCGTGCTTTTCATCAATAACCAATAGCAAAATAGTGAACCTAACGACGGCACTTTTTACCGACCTAATTATTTAATATACTGAAGTTTTGTTTATGCATAAAGATATTTACTACTGTTATTTATACCTGAATTAACTTTCCCTTTATCATAAACTTACTTTACAGATCCATTCTACAAAAATCCCCTTTCTCCACATCCATACTTCTTCGAAATGTTCCCACACTAAATCGCACTACATAACTCGTTAAACAATTATCTTCATATTAACCGTCAACCACACTCACGCATGATTCATACTACTAAAACACATTTATAACATTTTACATACACAAAAAAAAACATAATAACACTTTAAGAAAATACTAGAAAAGTTTATGAAAACCGTTCTATTACTTTAGTGCACTCTAGTGGGCACAATCTAAACTAAATCACATTCCCCTATCCAATACTGTCCTCTATCGGCTGATACATAAACTACGTGCGAGTCCAGTCTCGCGTCACCACCTGTCACCATCCAGCTCTGAGACATATGTCCCACTTAACCGACTCCAAGGCAGGATAGGTATACGGCGTTACCCCTCAAAAATGGTTCAAATGAATCTGAGCACTATGGGACTTAACTTCTGAGGTCATCAGTCCCCTTGTACTTAGAACTAATTAAACCTAACTAACCTAAGGACATCACGCACATCCATGCCCGAGGCAGGATTCGAACCTGCGACCGTGGCGGTCGCGCGGTTCCAGACTGTAGCGCTACCCCTCAGCCTTTACGATGACTTTAACTCTGCTGAGGACGTTTTCAATGAGGTGTCGTAACGTCTGCGGAGGAACTGCAGCCTATTCTTCTTCAGGAAACGAAACCGCAGAACGTGGTGTTGTTGGAGGTTGGGGTCTGGATCTAGTAAAAAGTTTCAGAGTCCGTATTAGAATGAATCACAATCTTATTACATTTAGCCTTGTAGAAAACGCTTTCACAAAATTTAGACACACTGTTGTTCTATTCTTCTTTGCTTTGCACGCGGAGTTGCAACACCTAAACACAGTTTTCTTGAACAGTACCATTCAACCACTCGCGCCATCTAACCAGACAGCCCGAATCACTTCGATTGGTAGTGCAGTTTTGGCGGGAGCTGAAGGCGCACGAAGTACTTTGTCTGAATAGTTTTGCTGTGATGTTAATAAAAATTGTTATAAAACGAGATACGAGGTGCGGCTAGAAAAAACCCGGACTGATGCTGGAAAAAACATTTATTTACAATTATTTACAATTTCATGTTATCTCCTTCAATGTACTCTCCTCCTCGGTCTCTACACCGCTCCATACGAATTTTCCACTGTTCATAGCAATGCTGCAGATCATTTTCGGTAAGTCCATACATTACTTCCGTCGCTTTTTCTTTTCCTGCTTCAACAGTCTCAAATCTAGTTCCTTTCAAAGCTGACTTGACTTTAGGGAAAAGAAAAAAGTCACAGGGGGCCAAATCAGGTGAGTAGGGTGGATGATCTAAGTTGGGAATGTTGTGTTTTGCCAAAAACGTCTTCACTGACAACGCACTGTGAGCTGGGGCATTGTCTTGGAGGAGGATCCATGACTTTTTTCTCCACAAATCGTTCCGTTTTCTCCGTACTCGCTCACGTAGGGTAGCCAGGACGCTAATGTAGTAATGCTGATTCACTGTTTGTCCCTCTGGTACCCAATCAATGTGCACAATCCCTTTGATGCCAAAAAAAAAAAAAAAACAATCATCATTGCCTTGAATTTCGATTTTGACATTCGT
The DNA here is from genome assembly GCF_023898315.1 of Schistocerca nitens. Lineage (NCBI taxonomy): Eukaryota > Metazoa > Arthropoda > Insecta > Orthoptera > Acrididae > Schistocerca > Schistocerca nitens. The sequence goes on along the minus strand of NC_064622.1, from coordinate 142,803,351 downwards.
GCTTTTTTTTGTCGTGGAGAACCAGGAGTTTTCCAATGCATCGATTGGCGTTTAGTTTCGGGATCGTAAGTAAAAAACCACGATTCATCGCAAGTAATAACATTTTGTAAGAAGGTGGGATCACTTTCAATGTTTTCCAGGATGTCAGAACAAATCATTCTTCGGCGTTCCTTCTGTTCAGTTGTGAGACACTTTGGAACCATTTTTGAACACATTTTGTTCATGTTGAAACTTTCATGAAGAATCTGCCTAACACTTTCCTTGTCAACTCCTGTTAACTCAGACACTGCTCTGATTGTTAAACGGCGATCTTGTCGAACAAGTTTACCGATTTTTTCAATGTTTGCATCAGTTTTTGCTGACAATGGTCTGCCAGTGCGAGTGTCATCACTGGTGTCTTCGCGGCCATCTTTAAATCGTTTAAACCACTCAAACACTTGTCTTCGCGATAAACAATCATCGCCGTACACTTGTTGTAACATTACAAACGTTTCACTTGCAGATTTTCCTAGTTTGAAACAAAATTTGATGTTAACACGCTGTTCTTTCTGTACACTCAACATTTTCCGACGCACAGACAAAACGTCAACTACTTAAAACAGACGCCACGGGCAGACTGAGTGCAGGAGGCAGATGAAACTCGAGCAGTAGGCGGAGCGAGAGTCACGTGACGGGCCACGCGACTTTCAGCCTTATTGCATTCGTTTTATTGTTTCACCAGTACTAGTCCGGTTTTTTTCTAGCCACACCTCGTAGACTGTGTTTAACGTCCCGTCGGCACCGAGGTCATTAGAAACGGAGCACAAGTTCGGATTGTGTCAATAATGGGGAAGGAAATAGGCCGCGCCCTTTCAAAGGAATCATCGCGGCATTTGCCTGGATCGATGTAGGGAAATCACGGAAAACCTAAATGTGGATGGCCGGACGCGGATTTGAACAGTTGTCCTTCCTAATGCGAGTTAGGTGTGCTAACCACTGCTTCACCTCGCTTGGTGTATTCAGCTTGACAGGCACTTAAATCTTAATTCTATCACTTGCGCCTTTGTCCCGAATTTTGCTCTGGGTTGGCGTGGTTAAACCGGATTGAGCACGTTAATGTGAAGGGGCGGCCGGATACCCTTCCTGCCGCCACCCCATACCCCCTGAGACGGAATCAGAGTACACCATCTGTCTGCATCCAGTGTAAATCGTGGAAAAGTGCGGATGTGTGTCAGATGTCTGTGAGTCGTGTAACTGAGGCGGGACGTGGGGACCAGCTTGGTATTCACCTAGAGGGATGTGGAAAACCGCCTAAAAACTACATCCAGGCTGGCCGGCACACCGGCCCTCGTCGTTAGTCCGGCGGGCGGATTCGATCCTGGGCCAGCGCGCCTACCCGAGTCCAGGAAGCAGCGCATTGGCGTTCTCGGCTAACCTGGCGGGTCGCACATAAATCTTAATTATTCTTTATCAAATATTAATAAATGTATCTTGGAAATTTGGTGCGCTGGTTATTGTAGCGGGAACTATAGCATTACTTTTTTATTCACAAATCGATATTACGTGTGTAAGTAGGCTGTTTAAGTTTTTTTATTGGTAACGTCACCTCTGTATGAAAATCACTGGCTGTGCTGTGTGCAGTCTGTGGCTGCTTTGCATTGTTGTAATACTCGCCATTGTAGTGTTAGGCAGCTGGCTGTGAACAGCGTGTAGCGTTGCGCAGTTGGAGGTGAGCCGCCAGCAGTGGTGGATGTGGGGAGAGAGATGGCGGAGTTTTGAAATTTGTCATGAAGTGCTATATATATTATGACTATTGAGGTAAATACATTGGTTGTTCTCTATCAAAATCTTTCATTTGCTAACCATGCCTATCAGTAGTTAGTGCCTTCAGTACTTTGAATCTTTTATTTAGCTGGCAGTAGTGGCGCTCGCTGTATTGCAGTAGCTTGAGTAGCGAAGATTTTTGTGAGGTAAGTGATTTGTGAAAGGTATAGTTTAATGTTAGTCAGGGCCCATTCTTTTGTAGTGTCGACCCTTAGCCTAGGATACCTCACTGGAATCTTCTGACTTTTTTTTTCTTGTAGTTTGTGTAATTAGTGTAGCTATTGTTTATTGCTAGCGCGTAATCATAGAGAGAATTTCCTTTGTAGTTGTAGTTTTTCATTGTTGTACAGTAAAACAGTTGTGGCATGCATGTAGATTTGCACCAAGTATTTCGCAGCTGCAATTAACTAGATATTATTTTCAGTGTTATGTTAATGTGTTCTCTTATTTTTGCTCTTCAAATTGTGTTTTTCTGTGTTGTCGTGTGAAATACTGTGACAATAATGGCATGTGAAAAACGTAATACTAGGCTCCAAAGTAAACTGAGAAATGACAGTGAAAACGAAAGCAGTGTGTTAGCGCCACCGAGTAATGAATTAACTGATGTTCAAAGTAGTAATTTGGTAATTGTGCATAGGGAAATGGAGCGGGCGGCAAACAATGGCGTGGACAGTGAAACAATTAGTGAAGAGGGAAGCATTATCGATCGATCGGTCGGCAACAGCTCGCCTCAGGAATCGGGAATGACAGGACACAATTTTGCAAATATTGTAGATTCAGGTTTTGGGTCCTCACCGTTTTCTCAAATGAGTCAAAACACATTTTCCACTTGCCAAAATGTGAATGTTGCCGGTGCAAATTCACTGCCGAAAAGCACTGAGGAACATGTTCCAGACACCAGTGCATTGTTATTACAATTAATACAACAAATGGGACAAACACAACAAAAGCTTCAAAAGTTAGACACAATGGAACAAAATCTTCAAAAGTTAGACACAATGGAACAAAATCAGAGACAAACACAGCAAAAGTTAGACACAATGGAACTAAATCAGAGACAAACACAGCAACAGCTTCAAAAGTTAGACTCGTTGGAGCAAACTCTTGAACAAACACGTGAGGATTTAACTACTGAGTTACATCACATTGAATCGAAATGTCAAAAAGTCTGTAACGACGTAAAAACCCAAATTTGTGAGCATTTCCAACCTATTTTTTCGCGTCATGAAAATGCATTACAGAATCACGAAGCAGCCATAAAAGAACTGCAAACTACTGTTCATGAAAATCATGAGACCTTGCAAGCTAAATTTGACTCAGTTGCATCTACCGATTCGGTTACGCAACTTGCAAAAACTCAGGAAAATTTAAAGGACACAGTAAATACTATGAAACTTGGTTCAGAAGAACACACTGAGGAAATAAGTACACTATCGGAGAAAGTAGCCGAACTTTCGGATCAGTTCACTAACTTATCTACGAAGGTAGATGATAATCTGAACGACACAAAACCGGTAGTCTTTAATGACACAGAAGAGAGCGAACAAATTAGGAAACTGAAACAAAATATGAATCAAATTAATACGCAACACCAAAGAGAAATCCGGGAAGTACAAGATCAGCTGACACAGGTAATACAAGAATTACGTATTTCAGAGGACACTCGCGCTCCAACACGGGAAGAGGGACTTAGAAATACGGAAAAGCCGCAAAATAATAACACAGGGCATTTCGGAAGTTATGAAAGAAATTGGCAATGTGCACCGAATTTTGAGATGGAACGGCCGACACGACCTAACAATGACCGATATGCGACTCGCCGACATGATGATTTTGACTATAAGCTGTTCATTACTACACGTAAATTTAAAACGTTTAAGAATTCTGCCAACGACATTCATCCACAAGCATGGCTCCATCAATTCTCTCATTGTTTTCCTCCCAACTGGTCATTAGAACACAGATTAGAATTTATGTGTGGCTACTTAGAGAATGAACCAGCTGTAAGAATGCGATCGGTCATTCACGATTGTCACAGTGAAGGAGAATTTTATCATGCCTTCCTCTCAGCGTATTGATCTCAAGCTACACAAGACCGAGTAAAACATAGCATCATAATGATGAAACGTTTCGAACAATCTGAATTTTCCAGTCTTATGCAATATTTTGAAGACATGTTGCATAGGAATCAGTATCTTTCAAACCCATACAGCCCCTCGGAACTCATCCGCATTTGCTTAATCAAATTACCTCAACATTTACGGCATATTATTTTAGCAGGACGTTGCAAAGACGACATTGAAGCTTTTCAGGGACTGTTACAAGAACTGGAAATTGACACTGACAATCGCGGAACGCGAGAACAGGAGCACAACAATTACAGGTCACATCTGTCACAATTCCGCGATGACAGAAATAATACACGACAAGGCTATTCTTATAACGTAAATCGTGACTAAAACAGACACCACCCGTATGACAACCGTTGGCAGAGTAGTAATAATTACAGGGAAAGATCACCTCTCTGCGGTAATGACTATTACAGAGACAATCAGAGAAACAGACAATATGGGTACCAAAATAATTATTATTACGGGAGACAGAATAACTTTAGACGCAACGGTCCAGCGCGCAGTTACGATTCAGGGAGAAATTCTCCACCACATGACCGACAAACAAGAAACTATGTCAACTACCGACATACCGGCAGACCTGAATTTCATCAGAACTGGCGGGATTTAAACAGGGCAGGGCCCTCTCGTCACAGTGAATTTGTAGAAGTTAGGTCTCCAAATCCCAATAACGACGCGCGCCAACAAAGAGACAGACAATGACTCGCACAGCAGGCAGCCGCGTGCGCCCGCTGGCTCCGAGAAAAATAACATAAGACGCTAGCCTTGAGAAAAATTTTAGCATTCTTTACTGATGTATACAACATGATAATTGCTTTGAAGTTGAAACTCTGCGTACTAGGAAGAGCGAAGGTTTACACCACATTTCACACGTAAAACCGTTTATTGAGAGATAATGTGCTTTTTTAACTTGAGATTTTAATGCAACATTTTGGTTTACTTGAAAATACATTCTGGATTTAAAGGACTTTCCGTGAGATACCAGATGACACAGTGGTTAGTTTATGTGACAGCTACACGGTTTTATCACGACGCTACTAATGAGTGACAATTTACAATGTTGCTTTTGCGGTGTTTCTGTTTTATATCTGCACAGTTTTTCTGCATTATTCTGGAAAGTAAAACATGTTTTAGTAGTAACTTTTGTCGTATAGCTACAATGAGACAGCTTTTTTCGTAGCACACCAATACGTTACATTATAGTGCTTTCTTGATCACCGACTACGATATCTATACACAAAGCATTTCACTTTTGTTTATCATGAGGTAAGTACATTGACTTCTGCAGAACTTAGCTTTCGGAGGACGATAAATACGAGACTTCCACAGAGATAATCTTACAACATGACGCACAGTTTAGCGCTACAGTACACGTATTTGAGTGATTAATTTCGCACTTAAAACATTTATTTTTTTTAAGATATTTGAAGTGCAATGATACAAGGGTTTTCCGTGATACATTTCATTCTATTGCTGTAATCTGTAACACCTGAGGGTATTATTCATTTATCCTCAGGGGGGTATACGCTTACTTTGTGTACCATGTGTTTGGCGAGCACAAGGAGCCCTAGCTAATATGGTATTTGCTTATACAACTTTACACATCGGTACCATATTTCTCTAACACAGAATTACACAGCTATCTGATCATTTAACTGAGAGAGACAAACATTTATTTTACGTCAGTGACAGATGTTTACGTAATTACACAGATGGATAACTTCAAACTTATGAAATTGTATTTTGTCAGTACTTTGTGAACTGTTCATATTTTTTTCGGAACCATTGTGATATTATGAGAGCTTTGAATGATATATTTGGTATGAGATCATGATTTTTAAAGTACGTTTGAGGCAGATGACACTTTTGACATGAGCAGAGAATTTTTTTTAGGTTTTGAAATTATTGGAGGAAGCTACGACGATTTTGAGAGTTGACTGAGGTGTTATGATGTTAAAATTTCCATTTTATTTGTCATTGCTGTTTGTGTTAATTGTTTTGTGCTGCTGCATTGCCTCGTCCCTTAGTTTAATATCTGAGCTCAGTAGATTTAAGTTAGCTTAAGAGGGGTAGACTGTATAAGAACCTAACTATGGAGAATAGGGAAAGAATGCATTGACAGTTATATGAAAACGATTTAGGCCAAAATGAGTATTGTACAATGAGCCATAATTATTTTGAAAGAAATATGCTTAGAATACAGAAAAGAGGTATTGATAGGACTTTTTGGGAATAATGATGAACGAAGGGAGATCTCCAAGAACAAAAATGGTTTTGTTCGCAAAATACTGCAGTACCAAAAGTTACACTGAAAACGAACCCTGTCCTTTCCATTGTGTTATCCCCCTATGTGTTTGTGTACCCTAGCGTATTTGTTTTCTTCCTGTCTCTGTGTACTGTTTCATAGAACTTTTTTCTCTTCTAATACTAAGTTACATTCACTATGATGAGGAATACTGTTATCCTCAAATACAATTGGCATTAATAATATGTTATTTACTTTGTAAAGATGCTTTAGACATTATTTATTCTGTTTTGTGTTAATGCTCATGTGTGAAGTTGATGTTTCGATAGTTATTCTGATCTTTTATGTATGTACTCATGTCATAATTCCTGTAACACTGTTGTATATGTTATTTCTATTCTTTTGTAAAGCCTGTACTACAAATGTTATCTGTATTGTTATGTTCTTTAATGATGTTTTCTGTATCTTTGTTATTGTATTCCCATGTTATAAAATTGCAATTGACACCAGTTCATCAAATTAAGTAACTTGTAAGTTACATCTCACTGCACACGTTTCTGTTGGTCATAGTATATGGTCAATATGTGACAAGTAGGGACTGTTAGTGTTTGCACGTGTGTTAATAATTCAGCAAGGGACTGGATAACAGCATTGCTGGTTCTAAGGACAATTAAAAAACTTTGTGAGTGCACAAGTGGTGGTTTATGGACTTGCTATATTGTCTGCAAGACTCTTCGATGGTGATTGTGCACCTGCACAGTTGCGACAGATGGCTGCTGGCCGTCTCTACAAGGACTGCAGTGGGTCTGCGCCTCTGGTGGCCCACCAATGCCGTCTCTACAAGGACTATAGTGGGTCTGCATCTTTGATGGCCTACCAATCCCATAATCTCTACCAGGACTACTGTGGGTCTGCTGTGTGATGACCTACGTACCAATATTCTTCAACTTCGACTGACTCTGCTGTGGGTTTGCTCTGTTGTGGCCCATTACCTATCTGCATGTCAAGAGTCAGCACCGTCTTTCCGTTGGAAGGACAACACTACTTCTTCAAGACTGCATGGAAATCCACTACTTCCGTGTGCATTTTGTTTTACTGCTCAGACTTTGAGAAAAACACTGATATTTTACTGTGACGAACGATTAGGACTGTCTTTATGGACTGTGAGAAAGTTTAGCTTTTGACCAACATTGTATCAATAAGTGTGTGCATTTGATTTCTTTGTTATTGTAATTATGAAAAATTTTTTCAAATCTGTATCGGCCACTGCCCAAACCAATTTGTAAAATTTTTTTGTGGGGAGCATGGGGGCTATGTAAGTAGGCTGTTTAAGTTTTTTTATTGGTAACGTCACCTCTGTATGAAAATCACTGGCTGTGCTGTGTGCAGTCTGTGGCTGCTTTGCATTGTTGTAATACTCGCCATTGTAGTGTTAGGCAGCTGGCTGTGAACAGCGCGTAGCGTTGCGCAGTTGGAGGTGAGCCGCCAGCAGTGGTGGATGTGGGGAGAGAGATGGCGGAGTTTTGAAATTTGTCATGAAGTGCTATATATACACTCCTGGAAATGGAAAAAAGAACACATTGACACCGGTGTGTCAGACCCACCATACTTGCTCCGGACACTGCGAGAGGGCTGTACAAGCAATGATCACACGCACGGCACAGCGGACACACCAGGAACCGCGGTGTTGGCCGTCGAATGGCGCTAGCTGCGCAGCATTTGTGCACCGCCGCCGTCAGTGTCAGCCAGTTTGCCGTGGCATACGGAGCTCCATCGCAGTCTTTAACACTGGTAGCATGCCGCGACAGCGTGGACGTGAACCGTATGTGCAGTTGACGGACTTTGAGCGAGGGCGTATAGTGGGCATGCGGGAGGCCGGGTGGACGTACCGCCGAATTGCTCAACACGTGGAGCGTGAGGTCTCCACAGTACATCGATGTTGTCGCCAGTGGTCGGCGGAAGGTGCACGTGCCCGTCGACCTGGGACCGGACCGCAGCGACGCACGGATGCACGCCAAGACCGTAGGATCCTACGCAGTGCCGTAGGGGACCGCACCGCCACTTCCCAGCAAATTAGGGACACTGTTGCTCCTGGGGTATCGGCGAGGACCATTCGCAACCGTCTCCATGAAGCTGGGCTACGGTCCCGCACACCGTTAGGCCGTCTTCCGCTCACGCCCCAACATCGTGCAGCCCGCCTCCAGTGGTGTCGCGACAGGCGTGAATGGAGGGACGAATGGAGACGTGTCTTCTTCAGCGATGAGAGTCGCTTCTGCCTTGGTGCCAATGATGGTCGTATGCGTGTTTGGCGCCGTGCAGGTGAGCGCCACAATCAGGACTGCATACGACCGAGGCACACAGGGCCAACACCCGGCATCATGGTGTGGGGAGCGATCTCCTACACTGGCCGTACACCACTGGTGATCGTCGAGGGGACACTGAATAGTGCACGGTACATCCAAACCGTCATCGAACCCATCGTTCTACCATTCCTAGACCGGCAAGGGAACTTGCTGTTCCAACAGGACAATGCACGTCCGCATGTATCCCGTGCCACCCAACGTGCTCCAGAAGGTGTAAGTCAACTACCCTGGCCAGCAAGATCTCCGGATCTGTCCCCCATTGAGCATGTTTGGGACTGGATGAAGCGTCGTCTCACGCGATCTGCACGTCCAGCACGAACGCTGGTCCAACTGAGGCGCCAGGTGGAAATGGCATGGCAAGCCGTTCCACAGGACTACATCCAGCATCTCTACGATCGTCTCCATGGGAGAATAGCAGCCTGCATTGCTGCGAAAAGTGGATATACACTGTACTAGTGCCGACATTGTGCATGCTCTGTTGCCTGTGTCTATGTGCCTGTGGTTCTGTCAGTGTGATCATGTGATGTATCTGACCCCAGGAATGTGTCAATAAAGTTTCCCCTTCCTGGGACAATGAATTCACGGTGTTCTTATTTCAATTTCCAGGAGTGTATTATGACTATTGAGGTAAATACATTGGTTGTTCTCTATCAAAATCTTTCATTTGCTAACCATGCCTATCAGTAGTTAGTGCCTTCAGTACTTTGAATCTTTTATTTAGCTGGCAGTAGTGGCGCTCGCTGTATTGCAGTAGCTTGAGTAGCGAAGATTTTTGTGAGGTAAGTGATTTGTGAAAGGTATAGTTTAATGTTAGTCAGGGCCCATTCTTCTGTAGGAATTTTTGAAAGTCAGATTGCGTTGCGGTAACAAAATATTGTGTGTCAGTTTAAGCACAGTCATGTATAATTGTTCAAAAGGGGACGTTTCACGTGACACAATTTCTTTTTCTGCACACACAATATTAAAGTCAAAAGAATAAAAAAGTGTAATCCAACGACCTCTAAATATCAATGTATATTATTAATAAGTCGACCCTGAGAAGTTATCCATCTTCTACGTTATCTTAAAAAAATAAAAAATAAAAAAATGGTATTTCAACTTAAATTGTCTTTTCACTGTTCACTTATGTTTCTCTGTCGAATCGTGGTGGAAACAACGTGTAAGTCCTTTGTACCACTTGCTTAGAAAATAAAAAGTTAAAAACTAATTACTTAATTATGTTTCGTATTTTAAGATCGGATGATCTACCTTATTTGAAATAACATTCTCTGGATTATATGGATTATTTATGATTTTTAGAGGCCATCTTCAAAGGACTGGAGCCGATTGTTCAATGAAAAAACAATTCGAGCTTCATTCGTGCTATTTCGTTAATCATTTTCTTAACACAGGAAGATTCTATCTTAGTCAATATAATAATTCACACATTATTTCAGTGGAAAAATTTTATGAAGGTTTCATGGTCGAGTCTCATTGAGAAATGAGGGCAGACAACCGACATACTTTGGCCTGAGACGTAATCATTTGTATTTCCTTTTCCAGTGATGAGAATAATTAATGATACCTCTTATTTTTCAGATCATGACTGATTGCTTATAAAAGGTACTAATGCCGTTTACAGGCCGCAAATAAAATCCCGTCGATGATGGAAAGGGCGTTCTTGATGCGACCAGTAGACGCAAGCGGAACTTTGAATCATTCGCACAGATTTTAATGTCGTTTAGTTGGAGAATCGTTTAATCGTAGCATTGTAGGCATTCTGTATTGAGAGGGCACATTTCACAACAAATCGGATTATCCTCCTACTACAGTTTTTCACGCTAATAGTACACACTGTGCCACCTGTTGTCTGCCTCCCACCTCACTTCCTACATCGTGCATCAGCTCCTGCAATTCAACAAACTATAGAATGAATCTCGGGATGAATTCTTAGGGTTCGAAAGCCAAATATATCGGACAGTCATTTTCAGGATTGTTGTTGTGCACAAACCACTGCCTCATACATACTGCTTTCAAAAATGTTTCGAATGGCTCTGAGCACTATGGGTCTTAACATCTGAGGTCATCAGTCCCCAAGACTTAGAACTACTTAAACCTAACTAACCTAAGGACAACACACACACCCATGCCCGAGTCAGGATTCGAACCTGCGATCGTAGCAGCAGCGCAGTTCCGGACTGAAACGCCTAGCTAGCTGGCTAACTGGTAGAATATCGAATGATTCCTGCTGTTTTTCCACGCAATTTTTTATAGCCACCTTCCACAATTGTCTATCATTTTTGCCTGTCAGATCATGACGTCTGACTGGATTTGAGTTAATAGCGGCTGTTCCTTCGGGTTTCCACCGCGGCCGGCCATATTGCTTTACGAGAGAGTGTACTGTATTGCTGATACAAACGTAGTGTCCGAACTGTTGCTCTCTTGTACACACTAGACAACACTCTAAAGTGCGTTCATATCTTTGCACATTTAGCGTTTTATTAAAGGCAGTAAGCAGATGACGTATGTACGAAGAACACCCCTATACCATAACACCACCTCCACTACTCTCCACTGTTGGTACTACACATAACGGCAGGTTAATTTCTCCAGGCATCTGGCTAACCCAAATATTTCCGTCGTATTGCCACAGGTTATACCGTGATTCATCACTCCAAATCATTCGTTTTCAGTCATCGACTGTCCAGGGGCGCTGCTCTTTACACGACATGAAGCGTTGCTTAGCAATGACTACAGAAATTTCTGGCTTATGAGCACCGTTGTACCCCGTTCTTTTTAACTCACAGAACGGGGTGGCGCAGTGGTTAGCATACTGGACTCGCATTCGGAAGGACAACGGTCTAAACCAGTGTCCAGTTATCCTGATTTAAGTTTTCCGTGATATACCTAAATCGCTTCAGGCTAATGCCGGGCTGCGTTCTTTGAAACGCACGGCAGACTTCCTTATCCATCATTCCCTAATCCAATGGGACCGATGACCTCGCTATTTGGTCCCCTTCCCCGAACCAACAGACGAACCTTTTTAACTCCGTGCGCAGTCGTCTTGCTAGCTGGATAACTGGTAGAACTTTGGAAATATCGAATGATTCCTGCTGTTTTTTCACGCGATTTTTTACAGCCACCTTCCACAATAGTCTATCATTTTTGCCTGTCAGATCATGACGTCTGACTGGATTTGAGTTAATAGCGGATGTTCCTTGGGGTTTCCACTTTAAAATCACTTGCCAACAATCGACTAAAGTAGCTCTACAAAGACTGAAAAATCCCGGACGGATTCGTTTCTCAGGTGACATCCAGTGATTTGCCCGCGTTCGAACTCACTGAGACCCTCTGACCAACCCATTCCGTTGTTAGTGCTTCTCCACTGACAAAACGATCTCCTTTTATACTGATAGATCCACCTCTTACGACATCTAGTAGGGATATATGATGTGTTTCTGTTTTTAGGCCTCCTTTTTCCTGCAGTTGCACTTACAGAAGTAATATAGGTTATATCTTGTCTTTTACGATTGTAATAAAAGTCTGATCTAAACCATTCGTGTATCACTTTATTTAAAAGCATATATAGTGGTCATATTTTTTGCTTCTTACTTCATTACTAAATATTTTCTTCCACAAATAGGTGCTCTGTTTCTGGAACATTGCACTTCAAAATGGTTCAAATGGCTCTGAGCACTATGGGACTTTACATCTGAGGTCATCAGTCCCCTAGAACTTAGAACTACTTAAATGCCCGCATCTCGTGGTCGTGCGTTAGCGTTCTCGCTTCCCACGCCCGGGTTCCCGGGTTCGATTCCCGGCGGGGTCAGGGATTTTCTCTGCCTCGTGATGGCTGGGTGTTGTGTGCTGTCCTTAGGTTAGTTAGGTTTAAGTAGTTCTAAGTTCTAGGGGACTGATGACCATAGATGTTAAGTCCCGGAGTGCTCAGAGCCATTTGAACCATTTGAACTACTTAAACCTAACTAACCTAAGGAGATCACACACATCCATGCCCGAGGCAGGATTCGAACCTGCGACCGCAGCGGTCGCGCGGTTCCAGACTGAAGCGCCTAGAACCGCTCGGCCACAACGGCCGACATCGCACTTCACTGACACTGCATATATTTACGTTTCCTGTTGAGTGGATGCACTTGCACCTTGTGTTGTTTAAGCAAAGAACATTCGTAATGAAGTCCTAGGCTATAATTAAACTTTCCCTATTTAACACGTTACAACACGATAGCTAAATACCGTATGAGGACCAAACTAGGTAGCATTAATGTCGAGGACGTGGGGAAGAGAAATAATGCAGAATTAATTCAATTGAAACTCTTTTAACGTGCTGATAAGGTACATAATACCATTACATTCTGGTACCATCACTGCAACAAAAGGGGCTCAATATGGTGCCCATCAGTGTCGAGAAGAGTTTGAAAGCGCAGGATTGCATTCTGCACAGCGGAACGAAGCATATCCGTAGGTATGCTGGCTACCTCTATTGGTATGCTGCGTTTCAGATCAGCACATGTGTGAATCTTCCCCTGGTAAACCCTGTCCTTCAGGTAGCCCCACAACCAAAAATCACAGGGAGTGAGATGAGGTGGTTGTGTCGGCCAAGCATTTGGAAACGATTGGCTGATAATTCGACCGTTTCCAAATTTGTTTCGGAAAAGTAGGTGAACTTCACGAGCGATGTGCTGGGGGGCCCCATCTTGCCGGAAAACTGTTGAGTTCAATGTGTCTCTCTCCTGTAGGGCGGGAATGACATGCTGTCAAATCATATAGCAGAAATACTGGCCAGTCACACTGCACGTCTTTGTTCCTTGAGCGCCAACCTGTCTAAAAAAGAATGGACCAGCGATGAATGTAGCCGTGAAGCCACACCATACGATGACACGTTCACCATATAGAGGAACTTCTTGCACAGTGAGTGGAGGTGAAGATCCCCACACTCGGCAATTCTGTGTGTTCACATCACCCATCAGAGAAAAATGAGCTTCGTCTGTCCATAGGGTGTCAACTTCAATCCTTGCGAGAAAGTGGACAGCGAAGTCAACGTGTCGCTGTGCATCATGTGGTGCAAGCTGCAGTATGATTTGGATCTTGCACGGATACCGTTCAAAAATGGTTCGAAGAACCTTCTGTACAGTGGACGGGATGTTCAACTGTCACTGCCTGATGATCGGGAATTGCGCGGAGCGTTGTCTGCCGTAGCATCAGCGATTTCATCAACCACGTGTGATGCAACCAGCCATCGGACTCTTCCCGCAGCGATGCCCAATTCTTCAGTTGATTAGAGCTTATCCACCATGCTCCGCACAGCAGGTGGAGAAAGAGGACCCTTCCGTAACCCTTTCAGCTGGCAATATTCTCGGAGTGCAGGTGCAGCATAACTGTTGTTTTGATAGTAGAGCTTCACCAATAATGCCCTGCTCCTCTTGTCCTAGCTCCTCACGAGACATCAAGAACACTGCGACTGGTGAGATGTGTGAGACTATGAATCGAGATGACTGATCACGACACATGGTGGCCACTGTTGGAACTGGACGGTGGCGCTGTGACGCACGGAAATCATGCACCCCCTACTCTGCACATTAACGCTATCAAATCGAAAAGCGTATCGTCTAAACTAGAGTTTCATTACAGTCGCAGAAGACGATGTATAAGCGATATTACTTATACACTACTGGCCATTAAAATTGCTACACCACGAAGATGACGTGCTACAGACGCGAAATTTAACCGACAGGAAGAAGATGCTGTGATATACAAATGATTATCTTTTCAGAGCATTCACACAAGGTTGGCGCCGGTGGCGACACCTACAACGTGCTGACATGAGGAAAGTTTCCAACCGATTTCTCATACACAAACAGCAGTTGACCGGCGTTGCCTGGTGAAACGTTGTTGTGATGCCTCGTGTAAGGAGGAGAAATGCGTACCATCACGTTTCCGAAATTTGATAAAGATCTGATTGTAGCTTATCGCGATTGCGGTTTATCGTATCGCGACATTGCTGCTCGCGTTGGTCGAGATCCAATGAATGTTAGCAGTATATGTAATCGGTGGGTTCAGGAGGGTAATACGGAACGCCGTGCTGGATCCCAATGGCCTCGTATCACTAGCAGTCGAGATGACAGGCATCTTATCCGCATGGCTGTAACGGATCGTGAAGTCACGTCTCGATCCCTGACGTTTGCAAGACAACAACCATCTGCACGAACAGTTCGACGACGTTTGCAGCAGCATGGACTATCAGATCGGAGACCATGGCTGCGGTTACCCTTGACGCTGCATCACAGACAGGAACGCCTGCGATGGTGTACTCAACGACGAACCTGGCTGCACGAATGGCGAAACGTCATTTTTTTCGGATGAATCCAGGTTCTGTTTACAGCATCATGATGGTCGCATCCGTGTTTGGCGACATCGAGGTGAACGCACATTGGAAGCGTGTATTCGTCATCGCCATACTGGCGTATCAGCCGGCGTGATGGTATAGAGTGCCATTGGTTACACGTCTCTGTCACCTCTTGTTCGCATTGACGGCAGTTTGAACAGTGGACGTTACATTTCAGATGTGTTACGACCCGTGGCTCTACCCTTCATTCGATCTCTGCGAAACCCTAAATTTCAGCAGGATAATGCACGACCGCATGTTGCAAGTCTGTACGGGCCTTTCTGGATACAGAAAATGTTCGACTGCTGCCCTGGCCAGCACATTCTCCAGATCTCTCACCAATTGGAAGCGTCTGGTCAATGGTGGCCGAGCAACTGGCTCGTCACAATACACCAGTCACTAAACTTGATGAACTGTGGTATCGTGTTGAAGCTGCATGGTCAGCTATACCTGTACACGCCATCCAAGCTCTGACTCCATTCCCAGGCGTATCACGGCCGTTATTACGGCCAGAGATGGTTGTTCTGGGTACTGATTTCTCAGGAGCTATGCACCCAAATTGCGTGAAAATGTAATCACACGTCAGTTCTAGTAAAATATATTTATCCAATGAATACCCATTTATAATCTGCATTTCTTCTTCGTGTAGCAATTTTAATGGGCACTAGTGTATACTCTATACAGTAATTGTAGGTAAACATACAAGTCTCGCTTTGACCCATTAACCAGGTTTCAAATTGTCCCTACCCTTCTACTCCAATACCACTAGTCAGTGCCCTGTAGCAATACAAGTGCTTTCAACAGACTCTCAGGTCCAACAACTGGACTGCCAAACGATCACCACAGACAGTCGCTACACTTCCTTCAAGCAGTTTACAGCATCTCCTGTTACCTGTGGCTGCTCTCGCGTATCAGTATTTCGGTTACGACGAGCAATGGTAAGTAAGTAAGCTATTGTATTTACATTAACGCCAGCTGCCCTCACATGCCAGCCTGTTAGGGTGAGCGACCACCCACTAACTATAGCAGGCGATGGGTATGCATGGCTCGTGATGAAATTTCTCGTTTTCAGAACACTGATGGACGATCTGTTCTAATTGTAAAAAACCATTCGAAACGAAGATCACAAAAATAATCTCTTTATTTAAGACGACCGGTTTCAGCAGTCATTGTTGTCATCTTCAGGTATTTATCATCTTTTAGTTGTAAAACATGTTTATTTTGTGCAGAACCTCACGCACAAGATGTCAAGTGGCTAAAACTCAGCACATTAAAAACGTTCGTCATCACAGTGCAAACCCACTTTAAATGGCACAAAAGCTACAGCTGTACCTGTCAGCATCAGTCTCGCTTTTGAGTAAGGCTCTTAGGACATTCTTATCGGACCACTGCTGCTATTTATTTTCTTTTGTTTCGTTATTATTATTTTACACCCCTCTCCTCATACAGGTGGGGGTGGGCTATCAGCAGCTGCCATTTGCCGCTCTTAAAGCAAACGGTTGTAAATAATTAAAACATAATAAAAATTTTCACAAAGGATTAGAAGAGCAACATTTTCACAATAATAAGGCAGATGGATAGTTGCATAAGTTAAAATATTAATTATAATACATACGTTATGGCCAAAGCTCGAAGACCGACCAGATCGCGAATTGGCCGGCCATTTTGCACATTGGCAAAGAGGATTGGTCAAAGTCCGATTATTAAAAGAATCGGCGTGTATCCAACTTTGGGCAGTCATTTCACTAACTGGCAAGAGATTCATGGCCAAAACGTGATGTGACTGCACATTCGTCAGGAAATCCCTGGCTACATTGCACTGCGTACTGTGATGAGACAGCAATGTGTAGCACTCCTCTCACATTGAGTGTTAACTGAACTGTGCACGTGGTTGCTGCTGATTTTTGGAGAAGGCCCTGCCTCTGCGCCTTGTTTTTCTTCCTGACCAACTGGATTAATTGTGTGTACTGTTACGTTTTCTGATTCTTTTGCTCCCACTTCGCCCATTTGTGAAGTTTCTTGAAATGTGATGAACCCTCTCCGCACTCAGTTGAGGTCTACCGTGGCCATTTTAAATAGAAAATATGTTTACTAAACATATTTTAAGTTTTTCTTTCATGTATTACACTTTCTTCTGTGAAAGAGGACGAGAAAATGATAACTACATTATTTTAAGGTTCATTATAACGAATTAATTATACTGCTTGTTTTCACAGCTACCAAATGGCTCTATACAGTCATGGTTTCCTGAAAATAATTTCTACAAATAAGTAAATACAGATTAGGTGCCGTTATCACCTTCTCTAATTCCTCACCCGTTCCGTCAGCATTCGTGTGCTCCCTCTAGAGTAACCCGTATAAAACACGCTTCTAACAAACTTAGAATGTATGTGCTTGATCCATAATGATAGGTGATACAGTGTGAGATCCTCAGAAAATAATAATTATATTATATCAACAAAAGGCAATTGCAGTTAATCTCATGTACCAAAATCTAACAAAACAATATCTACCAATATATGGACTGGCATGAACAAATAAGTTAAAGTGAAACGCATTTTGCAGACGAACCGAGCAGATGGTTAATGATATAGTAAAAATCCCATTTAGCAAGAGAATGGCGAGCTTCACCACAGAAAGGGATAAAGCCAGGACAATACATTATTCCTTTTAACGTAAATTAGGTCGGGACCGAGGATGAGTGGTTACACGTCATGAACAGGGCTAGACTGCGACCCAGCAAGAAAAATAAAAATGTGTATGCACCTCTAGTGAGACGGTGATTGTCTGAAGGCATATTCGGCGACGCTAATTCCCTACTTTGTATCTTCGCTTAAGCAAACCTTCTCTAATCCAAAGAAAGGTTTAGTTTCCAAACCACTAATATTTCAAGAATTTTAATTCAAGATGCCAGGTAGATCTGATAGACATGCAAAGTAGACTTGACAAGTTCATATTCAATTGCCAAGATCACTTAACAAAGTTCATATTATTGCCACCCCTGAGAAGCAAAAGAGTAGAAGAAGTTGCTTACTATTTGATTGACATCTTTAACACTATAGGTGCTCTAAGAATGCTGCAGTCAGATAATGATAGAGAGTTCTCGAGGAAAGTTATACATGAGCTGAAGAACATGTGGTCAGAAATTGAACTGGTACATGGGAGACCTAGACATAGACAAAACCAAGGTTCCAGCGAACGGGACTACCAGGATGTACAGAGCCTGACGCTGACACGGATGCAGACAAATAACTCAGTACATTGGGCTGAGAGTCTTCGATTCATCCAATTCATGAAAAACTGTGCTTTTCATTAAGGGATTCAGCAGTCGCCATATGAGGCCATGTTTGACTGTAAAACAAAAGTGACCCTGTGTGCTTCGAATCTGCCTAAAAAATTATTGATAACAGGGTGACAGAGGAAGATCTCGAGAAAGTCGAAGAAGAAATGGAGGGTGCTATAAATGTACGCACTACTCCCAACAATGAAACTGCCGCCGTGGAGGTCAAGACATCGGAATGTCGAGACGACTTACCTGACAATAACAAGGTGAAAATATTCTGCGTCATTTGTGAAGAAGAGTGTAGTGCAGCTCATTGTTGTATATCCTATCCCAGAAGCGATCTTGTAGTTGTCATGAACGTCAAAGGCACTTTCAAAAAGCTGGGAACGGAACATGATGTTCTCAAGCAACTATATGCCAGGAACGACTTCCTGTCCTGCACGACAAACCGCTCACGCTACAATCTGTGGTCAAAGAAGATCATTACGAACCACATCGTCTTTACAGATACTGAACAGTGGCAAATGATACAATCGATGCAATTCCTATACCAAATGCGCCACAAATCGCTGCAAAGGCAAAACTAAGAAAATATTGTATATTTCCAAATGTTAAAAAAGCTTAACTTGTAATAGATGAATACTGGTTGTATTAAAATGATTTATAAAGTGAATAGATTGTATAAAGTTTATATTTTTTATAAGTGAGATTGATAAAAAAATAAATTCCACACAGCTTGAAATTATACAAATTAATCCATTCTTTAAATATCTCCACGTCACTTCGCAAACTGGCTGGCCAGATCCCGAGCTTGTAACCTCCCCACGGAAAATTTAAAAAAGGACAATACTTAATAGAAATGGTGCCACAGCTAAGTGTGACCTTCCCACAACATATTCTAAAAAAAAACTATATTTATTAGTAATGGTGCCACAGCTAAGTGTGACCTTCCCACAAGAATATTAATGGCAAAGACAATTAAATGAAAGCTCGCTATCTGACTCAAGTACAAGTTCCCATTAAATAATGAACGCTAATCCCATGATAATGAAACTGTAATGATAACCTAAACTCAATTCAACCGAAAAGTCGGTGTTTGCCCTGTGCGAAACGAGAATAAATTTCTTACCTTAGTGAAACTGCATGTCAAAATTCTGCTCTTATTGTTCTCTGGCGGTTGCATGAAAAGCATTGGAAGTACCTTTTTAAAAATCTTTGTTAAAAGGAAATGGAAGGAAATTTGAATGATTGTCTCTAAAATTGGTTTTAAATCAAAATTATTATTGGGGGCGATTTTTGAAAGTTAAATTACAATGAGTGTTCGTTACATTATCTGATGAGCGCAAAGCTGCATGATTATTTATTTAAATAAAATTATACCTCATCCTGAATCTCGACCATTGCTGTGCCGACGCCCGCCGACTGCTCTCCGCTACTACTACTCACATACTCCTAGCACTACTGAGGACTGACTACTGCAGACTGACTGACTGACTGCTCGCTACTGCGAGTCGAGCGCAACTGCTCTGGTCAGAGATTCTACAATGTCTCAGCATCGCTGCCGCACAACATACGTGTTTCATAACCCTCCACTGGGGGGGCAAAAATTTGGCAGCGATGGTGAGTCATTTGGACTTGCCATCGTAACAAATTTTTCCTTTAATTAATTAACATTTACAAAATATTTGGATGTATCACATGAATTAAATGTTGTGCGCATGCACCGATTACAAAACATTACAGACAAGACAAAATATAAGTACAAAACAAATCAGGAAAAATGTATATACAAATTATTTGACAGCTAACAAAGTGTACACACACTGAAAAATTCTTTAGCAGTTTCATCATGTTGACAAGAGTCATGAGTGCACATGCACTGCAGTGGAGAACATATCAGTAAAAGACGAAATGTATATACAAGAGTAACAAATGACATAAATCATAAAAGGTATACAGAATGAACACAAATCATATCGAAAATTGAGAAGAGTGCACAGGCACTGTAGTTCAGTTGAAAACATATTCACATAAGTGCACATGCACTGAAAACTTTTGAACATTTTTATAACAAATAAACGCAAGAGTAGAAAAAATCATCAAATCACAAAAAGTATATACAATATAGATGACAAGAGTGCACACATACTGCACTTCAAAACAAATCGAAAATGTCTTTAGTATTTTGACAACAAATGGCAAAAATCATGTCGACAAGTGACACAAGTGTACTCGCACTAGAGTTCAACAAATCGAGAAAAAATGTATAGGCCATGAACATAAATGGTGTTAGTAAAAAAATGATTTTCACTATTAGGATAGGAAAGGAAGGATTGCATCATGGTTGTAGCACTTTAGTTTGCACATAGCTGCACTGAAAGTCGATATCTTTCCACAGAATCACAACTAAGTGATACAATCTGCAGTTCCGTTCCCAGAAGTATTTATCAGCTTATCAAGACAGTGAAACGTCGTAGTAGTATTCCATACTTATCATTTGGCAGTATACCAGGTACACCAAACAGTGGGACCAGAATAACGTCTTCATCGGTTACGGTGGTGGACAGCATGTCGTGTCAACACCACGCTCTTAAGAGGCGGCACACAGTGCTTCATAACAAAGTCTTGATTAGTGATTACATAAGTAGTTTCTTCGCCTACAGTGGTGGACAGCATGTCGTGTCAACACCACGCTTTTAAGAGGCGGCACACCAACGTAGAATTAGTGCAAAAACCAAATATAGTGCTCCATGATAATGAGGATGGACAAGACAAATGGATGTTACAATAATTTCAGGTAGTTAGGTCAGAAGGTGAAGGACATTAACTAACACACAAGTCTTGATTAGTGATTACATAAGTAGTTTGCGGTATCCATACTCTAGTCATTGAACATTTCTGTACCATGAATGTAGTATTACAGAAAAATGTTCATTAATTAATTTAAAGACAAGAGTGGTAATCAATCGCCATCAAGTATTGAGTATTACAAAACATTTTTCCTCATTCAAATGACATATTTACAAGTAACTATTAACACTCAGTGGCCTAGCAACTTTCGATTAGTACAAAATATTTATCATCATTCAGTATTAATATGGGAAGTCGTCATTGAAAACACTAACAAAACGTTAAGTTACATTAATTATTGGCACTCAGTGGCTAGCAAGTATTGAATAGTATAAAACATTATTCATCATTCAGTATTCTTCATATCATTAAGAAATCATTATTAAAAATCAGTTAATTACAGTCATAGCCTTAATAATCATGGGCATAATAAGTAATTACATTAATTATGGGCACTCAGTGGCCAGCAAGTATTGAATAGTACAAAACATTAGTAGCATTAATAAGCATGGGCATAATAAGTTACATTAATTATGGGCACTCAGTGGCTAGCAAGTATTGAATAGTATAAAACATTAGTAGCATTAATAAGCATGGGCATAATAAGTACTCTCATTACAATAGATAGTGGCAATTATGTTTTGGTATCATTAAGAAGTCATTATTCAAGTGACATACAATTCAGAGCTGATCAGTGTTATTCAGAATTATCATAAACTAGTGACATTATCTGGGACTGTTAATACATTTTGTTTTTTCTGCTAGCAATGCATTGCTTTGGGTAATTATAAGGGAAAGCAAGAAGAAATAAGAGAAAAAATTGCTTCTAGGTTGTTCCTATAAATGAAAAGATTGTGTAACGTCATTCGTCATGAGTCAGTTGTAGCAAGGTTATCACATTTATAAATGATAGACACAAGTGGGTAAGAAAAATGCAAGTACTAGAACAGGTATAATAAGTAACAAGTTTAGTAAGTATCATAAAAAGCTTCTCCTGAAAGAAAAATACAAAATGGATTATTGAGCTGAAAGAAGAAACGCAAACTATGCTGAAAAGTAGTGAACTTCGAATTAACAGGTAGTGAAATGTGTATAAAAAATGTGTTCCATAGCTGTCCTTTCCAAAACCTTCAGTCATCCTACTACGCAATATAACACCTGCTGTCAAAGTAAACTGCAACAAATACTTAAATAACTACATAGCATAAATACATAACTTCAACATTATCCTCATCTGTAAAGAAAAACTTCATTATTCATATCATCATAACTTCATCATTATCATCACCTGTAAACAAAAACTTCATTATTCATAGTACCATATTCTTCATCATTGTTCATTATCAGCATTCATTATCATCTGCAAAAATCATTTCATTATTCATCACACAACTATTCCTAATCCCTAGCATATTTCATCACTTAAAACTAAAATGTGTAGTTCTGTCTGACAGCTTGCATCAATCGCTTTGTATTCTGAAAGAAAAAATTAGTTAAGACTGCTATTCTGCGATGTGTATAATATATTCTGGTTAATGCTTGTTAATTCTGATCCATTTACTCGTCCTCATTAGCTTATTGCATCTTCTTTCGTTTATTCCATAGGTGAAATTCCCACTTCTGTTTAATTCATTTCCTGTACGCATCATTTATTTCTGAAATTGATGAACAAAGATTAATGTCTTGCATTTAAATCATATACCCATTAAATAGTGACTGGTTAATGGTGACTCAATTAAGCATACAACATAACATGACAGAAAACGTAATATCTGAAAGCACAGACAGTGTTTAAAGGCAAAAAGTGTACAGAGAATATCGTAATGCAGCAGCAAAAAAGGAAAATGTAAAACAGTCACGATGTTGAGATATCACAAGGCAAAATGTCAAAGTCAAATGGTGTGTGTTATACCTTAACTAGTTCACAATGCATACAAACAAAACATGAAAACAATCGTACATACATAAGAAAGACAAAATGTGACATTCGTTGTGTTCAGCTCATATGTAGTGTAGTTAATAGATGCGATAATTAAAGACTTCAATGGAGAGAGAATTTGATAAAATTAATGCGTCATTATAGAGAATTGCATAGTTATTCATAAAATGCGTAAGTTCATCTGAAAAAATGCACGGTCTAGTGTGTAACGACAAGAAGAGCGACCTGCTAACCTTACCTTGCCGGGCACTTGCCAAGAAAAAATACGATAATCATCAATAGGTAGTCACATAAATGTAATTGCATAAGTGGTTACAAAATGTGTAAGTTCATCTGGAAAATATGCACGGTCTGATGTGTAACGACAAGAAAAGCGACCTGCTAACCTTACCTTGCCGGGCACTTGCCAAGAAAAAATACGATAATCATCAGTAATTAGTCATGTGAATATAATTGCATAAGTGGTCATAAAATGTGTAAACGGCCTCATAGCATGTTACATCGTAAAGTGGTTTCATTCGATAAAGGGTTTAATGTTTGACACATGATGGTTGCCTTTCGATTTTCTGGTTCTCAGAGTTTCGACGTGTACAACATTGGGGTGAGGAATGCTGCGAATCCGATATGGACCTGCGTATAGAAGTTCAAATTTACTGCACTTACCTTTTAATTTGCTGGATAAATAGTGTGTACGTACTAATATCTTCTGTCCAACGTGAAAATCTCGGTGTCTACAAACCTGTTTTTGCTGTCTTCTCCGGCGCTCTGCGGCACGTTTGATGTTGTTCAGCGCAATGTCAATTATTTCGTGGTGTCGTAATCGACGAGATGTAGGAAATGTTACTAATTCTTTGATTTTGTTTGGTGGTTCAACGTTTTTCAGTATAACAGACGGAGGTAGCATAGTGGATTCATTTGGAATGGAATTAATTACATCTTGAAATGAGTGTACGTGTGTGTCCCAATTAACATGTCTTTTGTGGCAGTATATTCTACACAGTTTACCAATTTCTTTCATTAGTCGTTCACAAGGGTTCGAAGAGGCGTGGTACTTGGATATATAAATCGGAGAAATGTTTCTAGCTCGTAACATGCGTGTCCATATGACAGAACGAAATTGTGATCCATTGTCAGAAATTACTTTCATCACATGCCCTACATGAAATAAGAAATGCTTTACAAATGCTTTCGAAACAGTTTTAGCAGTAGCTTTGCGTAACGGAGTGAAGGTAACAAATTTTGAAGTGAGTTCAACAGCGACAAAGATGTAGCAAAAACCTCTATTAGTTCTCGGAATTGGACCAAAAATGTCTACTGCGGCCATATGTCTTAATTTAACAGGTACAATGGGATATAATGGAGGAATGTATGAAGTGGTGTCAGACTTAGCTTTCTGGCAAATTTTACATGACGCTAAAACTCGTCGTATACGTTTTTCCATGTTTGAAAAATAACAGTTCAGTCTCAATATAAGAAAACATTTTCTTGCTCCATAATGTGCGTAGCTTAAATGAGTGTACCAGATTAATTTGTTAACCAGTTCGTCAGGAATGCATAATAACCAATTGTTACTGTCTGGATGAGAGCGGCGAAACAGAATGTCATTGCGTACAGTGTAGTGGTTCCTAATCGTAACATTATTCTTATCTTGCCAAAGGTGCTTAATTTCTTTCCATACATTGTCTTTGCTTTGCTCTCGTGCTATGTCCTGTAATGACGATGAAATAAAATTTTCAAATGCAACTTGCTGAATGTACATGATACTGAAATTTGCTTTGCAGAAGTTGGTTGCTACGTCTTGCTGATTGTTGCTGAGAGAACGAGAAAGTGCGTCTGCTATAACATTTTGTGTGCCGGGAATGTGAACAATCGTAAAATTAAATTCCTGTAAATACAGTTTCCATCTGCTTAATCTGTCGTGAGTAAATTTAGCCGAAAGTAAAAATTGTATAGCTCTGTGATCTGTGTAAACGGTGGTATGTCTGCCATAAAGAAAGTGCCGAAATCTCGTAAAAGCCCATACAACACATAATGTTTCTAGTTCAGTAACGGAATAATTTCGTTCAGCAGGTGACAAAATGCGGCTTGCAAATGCGATGTTTTTGATTACTGTAGAGCCATCTTCTTCAATTTCCTGAAAAATGTGTACGCCTAAAGCTGTCTTGGAACTGTCGGTGGCAATGGAAAAATTTCTGGTAAGATCTGGGTGCGATAAAAGTGGAGCATTCAACAAAGCATGTTTCAGGTTCATAAATTCAGAGTGTGCTTGCTTATCCCATGACCAAATAGTGTTTTTACCTGTTAATTGGCATAATCTAGGTGTGTCTAAAGCAGAATGATGAATAAATTTACGAAAAAAGTTAATTAAGCCCAAAAAACTGCGTAATTGTTTCTTTGTTGTTGGAACAGTAATGTCACGTAGAGCTTGAAGTTTTTCTGGATCAGGCGCAATGCCTTCTGCTGAAATTACGTGTCCAAGAAATTTTATAGAAGTTTTACCAAAATGTGATTTACTGAGGTTAACTGTGAGTCCTTGTGCATGGAAAGTTTGCAATAGTCGTTCTAAAATCAGATTATGTTCAGACCAGTTAGCTTCTGCGATAAGAATGTCGTCTACGTACGTCGTGATTCTGTCTTTAAGTTCTGTCGGAAGTATTGTGTTCAAACCGCGAATAAAAGCTGCAGAGGAAATAGTTAAGCCGAACGGTAATTTACAAAATTGATAACAGTCACCAAAACAGAGAAAAGCTGTATATTTTCTGCAATTCGGATGAAGTTGTATTTGCCAAAATCCCGATTTCAAATCTAATGTGGAATAAATAGCCGTACCGTGAAATTTCTGTAGAAGTTCCTCTAATGTCTGTGGTCGATCTGTTTCACTAATAATAATGTCATTAATGTGACGTGAATCAAGTACAAGGCGAAGTGAGCCATCTTTTTTCTTAACAATATGCAGCGGGTTTATGTACGGACTAACTGCCGGTTCAATAATTCCTTGATCGAGCATATCCTGCAATTCTTTTTTAACTTGTTCTCTGTGGATATATGGAATGGGATAATGCTTTGCTTTAAATGTGTCGTGCTGTTTGACTTGAAATTCGTACATAAATCCGGACATAGTACCAGGAATGTTGTCGAAAACTGGAGCTTGCTGTAAAAGAATTTTATGTAATTGCGTTCGTTCGTCGTCTGTATTTGCACTGCTTTGTTTAACTTTATCAGAAATCATTTGCATTACATCGTAGTCAGTTTCGTCTGGAGTGTTATAGTTATGTACGTACGTGTCGGTGAACAATGCGGAATTACAGTTTATGTTACGTGTTGCGGAAATGACCTCTGTGCAGTTAATTGTTTGTTCTTCTGCAGATAGTGAATGTTGAAATTCTAAAGCTAATTGCACATTTTCATCTTTTAACATTAAATAAGAATTTTGGAAATCAACCACTGCGTCGTGTTGTACGAGAAAATTAGTACCTAAAATTACGTCTGTTGTCAATAAAGGAACAATCCAAAAATTTGAATGAAAAGTATGACCTCCAATACAAAATGATAAATGCGTCTGTAATTTTACATCCACTCCTTTACTCGATACTGCTCCTTTCACTTTCGTTTTGCCTAAAGGAAATGTAGGATAAATATTCTCTTTGTTACACTCGTTGAAAGTTTCCTCATTAATGACTGACATAGGTGAGCCAGAATCAATTACTGCTGAAAATTTCGATGAACCTATTTTAATTTCGATGACAGGATGTGAAATAATTTTCTGAACAACTGGTCTTTCCTGCAAAAGTGTGTCTCTGATGTCGTCAAAAGTAATTACATTTTCGTGAACAACATTATGCGTGTCTAAGGTAGTGCTCGTGTTACTGGAAGATGCGATTTTTACAGTATCTAGTCAATTTCTATCTGACATGTTACTATTATCAGGAGGATTCCGTGGCATTTCTACTATTTGAACTGTCCTATTACTTCTTCCAGACGTGTTACGCCCTGGATGATATCTACTGTCGGGTTCATTCACGAGAATATGTTGTTGCTGATCATTTTGCTGTTGGTACGACCGACTGTTGTTAAACGTACGCTGAAAATTGTCCTCATTATTTTTACGTCTATCGTAATAGTCATTCCTATACGGTGCATTGCGATTGGAATTGAAAAACTGTCTTCTCTGTACGTAGTTATTTCCTTGCTGCCGTGCGTTACTATTTGTTGTACCAGGGACTATACATGTACGCGGCGAAACATTAAAGCCTGGTTGACCTTGTGCATTCCATTGTTGGTTAGGTATGCTAACCGGCTGACTTTCATGCAGTTGTGGTGGAAAAGGTCTATTGTTACTAAAATGTGATTCTTGTTGCTCAAAATTTTGACGATATTGATAATTAGAATTTTGTCTGTTATTAAAGCTTTGGTGGTTTTCATTCCTAAAACGTCTGTTACTTTTCCTATTAAAATTACGTGTCTGATCATAATTGCTATACGTCTGTTGACTTTGATTACTATACGAAAAATTTTTGTTTACAAAAGAATAATCAGATTGTTGTACTTCCAAGAGCTGTAACAGATCTCTGAATGCTGAAATGTTTTCTTTTTGCTGACCCGTTAGAAGTGAAACTCTTAATGATCGTGGTAATTTAGAGATACATAATTGAATGAGTGCAGATTCACTGTACGGTTCACTTAGGTACTGGTTCTGTTGCACCATGTGTTCAAAAAATTGCGTCACACTCGGAAAATTTGAGTTCTCATAGTTCGGTAAGCTAATTAGCTGATCTTTAATTCCGCGCTGTGTCGTTTTTGACCAATACGCAGATAGAAACGCATTCTGAAACTCTTCCACTGAATAACATTGCCTCGCGATCGGCCTCATACGAGTTGCCGGTTCGCCTTCCAAAAAGCTGCAAATAAATTCAAGTTTATGCGTTACAGGCCAAGTCGGTGGAAAAGCAAAGCTAAATTGTTGGATCCAATCTAGCGGGTGAATCTGTGTTCTGTCGTTTTTAAACACTTTAAATTTTCTCACTGACAGAAAATGTTTGTAATCGAAATTGTCGTCTCTGTGTGATGAAACAGGTTCATGGTTGTAAGAGAATCTGTTGAACTGTGATTGTTCGGAATCTAAGTCCCGTACTCTCTGTAGATTACTCAAATTATACGCGTTGCGCGAGTCTGGCAAATGTTCGAAAAGTGGCGTCTGCTGTGCTGTGTTATTAACTGAAGTGTTTTTCATCTCTGTTACTTCTTGCTGTAAACTTGACAGTTTTCGACGCAATGTGTTATTAGACGAATCAATCTCATTAATTGTCTGCTGTAAATTTTGAAATTCCGGTGTTTGATTAAATGCAACCGGTGAAGTATCGTCTGATTTATTGTCATTAGTAGTTTCGATGACGTCAATACGACTGGCCAATTCATCGCATTTTTCAGTCAGTATTTTTACCTGATCATCGGTTTTAGTGTCAGTGGCATTAATCTGGTTTTGCAATTTACGTGTAGTTTCGTTCAGTTTTTTAACATCAGCTTTCACGACATCGGAATCCTGTGTTAGTTCTAATTGTTCGAGTCTATCGGTCACTGTTTGAAAATCTGTTATGTATGTGTCTGTTTTCGATTTCAGATCAGAAATTTCGTCACGTAATTCTGTGTTTGACTGTTCGATGGTATTAATTTTGTCCGAAACTGTGGCAATATTATTGTCTACATACGTTTTTGCCTTCGCAAACATTTTACGTTTGTCTTCTTGTCTCTGTGCAGTGATTGTTTCCATTACCTGGCGTTTTACTTTATTTTGATCATCAATAAATTTGCGGAAACGCGTATTACTGTTCTGTATGTGAAGACTAAGACGTTCGTTAATTTGTGTATTCTGTTGTTCGAATTTTGCGTCAATCTTTTCATCCATTGTGCGCGAAAGTTCTACCGTCATTGCTTTAAACTCGTCGCGTAATTGTGTAGCTTTTTCAGAGCATTGTTTAGCGACTGTACTGATTTCCGCTCTAAGTGTTTCTGTTGCAGCTGTTTGCAATTCCCTTAATTCCTGAGCAACAGACTTAATTTCTTCGCTACTTTTTCGTGAATAAGCCTCAATTTCCTCGCGTAACTGTTCCTTAGTGTCATGACATTGTGCGGCAACGGCCCTAATTTGTTCACTTAGCTGTCTGGAATTGTTGTCTAATTTTTCATTTAAGTGTTGTTTGAGATTTTCGTCATTGTTGTCTAATTTTTCACTCTGTTTGTCAAATTTTTCATTAAACTGTTTAGTCATTTGTAGCAACAATGCCATAATTGGATCCGCCACAGAATTAGTATTTCTATTCTCTGTGCTGTTTAATGGTAGATCTAGAATTTTCTCGCTTTCTGTAACCAATTGGTTATTCTGAGATTTACAAAAAGGTTTATCAGTCAGATGTACACTGTTAGACATTATTTCGGAATTAAATAAGTCCGGCGTACTTTCCGTACACTGATCATTTTCATTAGACAAATTTGTCTGTTCGTCACGTGAATTTAGTAAACCGGTTGTGTTAGGCTGGGCAGCGCTCATTACAATAGAGCGTCCCGCGTCATCGATTGTCGTCAAATTAACAGAGGACATAACCGAGTTCGTTTGTTCATCATTAAGACAAAAATCATCATTATTGGTGGCTGTAACGCATTGATTGTTAGTGAACACAGGATTGTCATAATTACACTGCGTGTCACAATTACTATCGATCACATTGTTTAGGTCGGTAAATTCGTTCATGATACCTCGCGATACACTATTCACAGTCTTTCGCGGCATTTTCACAATAGTCACAATTAATCACAAAACAAATAAGCACAATGCAAAATCAACACACAAATACAACAGAGCAACGAATTGCCGTTGACCTGTAGAAAGAAAGTCACAAGATTAGTAAAAGCGTTGCGCCAAATCCTAATTATATCTAAGAAATAAGAGCAGATATCTGACTGTTTTTCAAAAGATTCTCTACGAAATACGATCCTGGACCGGGTGTCGCCAAGTGTAACCTCCCCACGGAAAATTTAAAAAAGGACAATACTTAATAGAAATGGTGCCACAGCTAAGTGTGACCTTCCCACAACATATTCTAAAAAAAAACTATATTTATTAGTAATGGTGCCACAGCTAAGTGTGACCTTCCCACAAGAATATTAATGGCAAAGACAATTAAATGAAAGCTCGCTATCTGACTCAAGTACAAGTTCCCATTAAATAATGAACGCTAATCCCATGATAATGAAACTGTAATGATAACCTAAACTCAATTCAACCGAAAAGTCGGTGTTTGCCCTGTGCGAAACGAGAATAAATTTCTTACCTTAGTGAAACTGCATGTCAAAATTCTGCTCTTATTGTTCTCTGGCGGTTGCATGAAAAGCATTGGAAGTACCTTTTTAAAAATCTTTGTTAAAAGGAAATGGAAGGAAATTTGAATGATTGTCTCTAAAATTGGTTTTAAATCAAAATTATTATTGGGGGCGATTTTTGAAAGTTAAATTACAATGAGTGTTCGTTACATTATCTGATGAGCGCAAAGCTGCATGATTATTTATTTAAATAAAATTATACCTCATCCTGAATCTCGACCATTGCTGTGCCGACGCCCGCCGACTGCTCTCCGCTACTACTACTCACATACTCCTAGCACTACTGAGGACTGACTACTGCAGACTGACTGACTGACTGCTCGCTACTGCGAGTCGAGCGCAACTGCTCTGGTCAGAGATTCTACAATGTCTCAGCATCGCTGCCGCACAACATACGTGTTTCAAGCTTAAGAAAAGAGAGGAAATTGGCCAGACAATTTACGACGGTACTGGCCGTTTCCTGACTTATACAATTTGAAATTGTTCAATAAAATCTGCTTTGTTTCTTTCTTCGGACTTTGGCCGATCCGTCCCAGGCACTTCGTGAACTGGCCGGCCAAATCCTCAAATCAGGGAAATGTTGGACATTAGCCGGCCAATTTAAAGTGACATTGGGAACTTTGACATTGGCAAGTGTTTGAGCTGAAGATTATGGCCCCATTGTTGAGAAGGTGGTCGACAGTGGATGGGAATTCGGTGAAGGTGTGGTTCAGACTCCACCACATCTGCCATCGTTTGTGAGTTAGCGTCCTTGATCAAAGCAGTGAGTGTTGTGGGACAGTGAGGACGATGCGGTTGCTTGGTTTTGTTGGTTGTGGGAAAGGGCGCGAATTTTGTGTGAGTCGCAAAGATGAAACAAGGGATCATCTGGAGGAGTTTGGTGAAGAAGTCTGGGTCAGGATGGAGTGTTTTCTGTGGATGCATGAGATGTTTTACAGTTGCAAATACGAACAACCATCATACATATACATATACATACATATATATATATATATATATATATATATATATATATATGGATGTTCGTATATATATATATACAGGGTGAGTCACCTAACGTTACCGCTGGATATATTTGGTAAACAACATCAAATACTGACGAACCGATTACACAGACCGAACGTGAGGAGAGGGGCTAGTGTAATTGTTTAATACAAACCATACAAAAATGCACGGAAGTATGTTTTTTAACACAAGCCTACGTTTTTTTAAATGGAACCACGTTAGTTTTGCTAGCACATCTGAACATACAAACAAATACGTAATCAGTGCCGTTTGTTGCATTGTAAAATGTTAATTACATCCGGAGATATTGTAACCTAAAGTTGACACTTCAAACCTCCGACGTTCAGTTGCGTGTTGTAACAAACACGGGCCACGGTCGGCGAGCAGCATCTGCAGGGAGATGTTTACGATGACGACCGTGTTTACGAGTGTGGCTATAGTGCACTGTTGTGGTTTGGTCTAGCTGTCGCAGTGTCCGCATGTAGCGCTTGCTGCTATTGTTATTCTGCATTCGTCTCCGCACGCAGACCAACTGTAGTACACCGTATTACCAGACGTCTGTGATAGTGTAGTGTTATAGGAACTGTGACCATGATGTATTCGAACTCTGAAAAGGTGAAGATGATACTCATCTATGGTGAGTGTCGACGAAATGCAGCTGAAACCTGCAGGGTGTATGCAGAACGGTACCCGGACAGAGGGCATCCAACGTGCCGCACATTGCAAAACATCTACCGCCAACTGTATGCAACAAGTATGGTCGTAGCACGCAAACGGGTCCGTAACAGGCCCGTCACAGGAGAAGCGGGTGCAGTTGGTGTGTTAGCTGCTGTTGCCATGAACCCACACATGAGTACACGGGACATTGCGAGAGCCGGTGGACTGAGTCAAAGTAGTGTCATGCGCATACTGCATCGTCACCGCTATCACCCGTTTCATGTGTCGCTACATCGGCAATTACATGGTGATGACTTTAATCATCGAGTGCAATTCTGTTCAAAAAAATGGCTCTGAGCACTATGGGACTCAACTGCTGAGGTCATTAGTCCCCTAGAACTGAGAACTAGTTAAACCTAACTAACCTAAGGACATCACACACATCCATGCCCGAGGCAGGACTCGAACCTGCGACCGTAGCGGTCTCGCGGTTCCAGACTGCAGCGCCAGAACCGCGCGGCCACTTCATGCAATTCTGTCAATGGGCATTAACAGAGAATGCGTAGCAGTTCTACCTGTTTAATGATGAAGCGGGTTTCACAAACCACGGGGCAGTGAATCTACGGAACATGCATTACTGGTCCGTGGACAATCCTCGCTGGCTCAGACAGGTAGAGCGACAGCGACCGTGGATTGTAAATGTATGGTGCGGAATCATTGGCGACCACCTCATTGGTCCTCACTTCATTGCAGGGGCCCAAACAGCTGCAACATACATCACGTTTCTACAGAATGATCTGCCAACGTTGCTCGAAAATGTCCCACTGGAAACGCGTCGACGTATGTGGTATCAGCATGATGGTGCACCTGCACATTCCGCAATTAACACTAGGCTGACCCTTGACAGGATGATGGACGGGCGTATCATAGGACGTGGAGGACGTATAAATTGGCCAGCCCGTTCTCCTGATCTTACACCTCTGGACTTCTTTCTGTGAGGTACGTTAAAGGAGAATGTGTACCGTGATGTGCGTACAACCCCAGAGCATATGAAACAACATATTGTGGCAGCCTGCGGCGACATTACACGAGATGTACTGCGGCGTGTACGACATTCATTACGCCAGAGATTGCAATTGTGTGCAGCAAATGATGGCCACCACATTGGACATCTATTGGCCTGACATTTCGGGACACACTCTATTCCACTCCGTAATTGAAAACGGAAACCACGTGTGTACGTGTACCTCACCCCTCATGGTAATGTACATGTGCGTCAGTGAAAAAGACCAATAAAAGGTGTTAGCATGTGGACGTAATGTGCTGTTCCAGTCTCTTCTGTACCTAAGGTCCATCACCGTTCTCTTTGGGTCCCTACGTAATTCGGTGCTCTCCGATACACACGATCGAACAGCGGAGGAGTGGTACTCAAGCGTCAACATTAGGTTACAATATCTCCGGATGTAATTAACATTTTACAATGCAACAAACGGCACTGATTATCTATTTGTTTATATGTTCAGATGTGCTAGCGAAACTAACGGGGTTCCATTTAAAAAAACGTAGGTTTGTGTTAAAAAACATACTTCCGTGCATTTTTGTATGGTTTGTATTAAACAATTACACTAGCCCCTCTCCTCACGTTCGGTCTGTGGAATCGGTTCGTCAGTATTTGATGTGGTTTACGAAATATATCCAGCGGTAACGTTAGGTGACTCACCCTGTATATGGTTGTTCGTATTTGCAACTGCAAAACATCTCATGCATCTGCAGAAAATGGCTCTAGTCGCCAAAGAGCCTGTTCCTTCGGATATGCACGTATGCCTGAAGGGACATTGCATAATTCTTCTTAACAACACAGACACTGCAGATGTAATCTGAGTGATGGACAAAGAGGAGGTATGTTTACAGATTTAGAGGAGGAGAGTTTTGAACTTGAGTGAACTGAGGTGTGGAGGGACGAGAAGGAAGGTATGAAGCTTTTTGTTGGGTGCTGCTGATGGGATGGGGTGGCTGTCCATAAATTATTAACTTTCTGTTTTGTCTCGGGTCTTCTTTGGGTCAGAGGTAGGAGCAGAGTCAGTACTGAGGGGTTTCAATGTCGTCTTGATGAGTGTAGGTAGTGATGCTTGGTGGGTACAAGTGGGGATAACTAGTGACAGGACTGTTTGGAGCTGCTGCTAGATTTGGCGGAAGAGGATACCACGGTCTACAAACATGATGTGGAGTCAACCGCCAGCATAGATGGAGATGCTGTAGTTGGGTCGACTTGTGGTAGCAATTTATGCGTGTATGTTGCTCTTCATTATGTCAGTCCTTTTGTGCTGCTGCTTGAGGATCCAAAGTGGTAGCGTGCCCAGTGGAGGAGACTGAGAGGGGAAGATACACCTGGTGGAATGGGGAGGAGCTCCCTGTGATGACTGTAGGGGAAGGTGGGGTGTACACGACGGTGCACATGGAGACAGGGTAGGTGGTTGCTGGGGAAGTTGTCAGCTGATGGATGATGGATGGTTGGTATTATCGACAATGATGGTGGCAGCGTCGAGGTGGCAGCGGCGACGACGGCCGGGAGGTGGAGGTGTGACAATGATCTCCAAAGTGAGACCTGACGCAAGGCATATGGGAGTACCCCAACCGGTCTACACAGGACGGTATGGTACTTGAGGGCAAACGATCGGTGTATCACTAGATAGTATCCTAGTGAGTCTACTCCAACAGTTACTGGAGGATGTGCTGCCATTTTGAGCAGAATTTTTAGATCATGTGAAATACAAGACTTTCAAAAACAAAAAGCAAAATCTTCTACAAGTAGTGCAAGTGCTCTTGTAGAAAATGCCAAAAAATCATTTATTTGTTCCTCCTTTCCCTGTATTTATAAATATTTTGTAAGATATAGCTGTACTTTAATTCTAAAGCCTGCCAACACTGTGAAGACGATAGCATCGCCATCTAGCGGTACAGTCGCTACAAGTCCAGACGGCAGCGAAGTTCGAGCAGAATACAATATTGGTTTTTTGGTTTGACGTGTATCTGAAATCAGAAAAGTAGCGGCTCTGAATCCTGGTTAGGCCACGGATTATTGTCTCTGCTTTTTAACATAGTAGTCACCTGTGAGAGTTATGGAAATTCCTAGATCGATAACTGGCTAGGGAGATGCATGTCGCCCAAGTGACGTCCAATTGAAACCCGACACTGTGCCAGGCGAAATTTTATTATCATTATATACAAGCGGCATTCAACAAGTAATGCAGCACTTTTTTCTCGGCCAATTTCGGTTGAAAAAAGTGCATAATTTATTGTGGAATACTGTGATGTGTCCCTGCTTAGCCGGCCGCTGTGGCCGAGCGGTTCTAGGCGCTTCAGTTCGGAACCGTGCTGCTGCTGCGGTTGCAGGTTCGAATCCTGCCTCGGGAATGTATGTATGTGTGTGATGTCCTTAAGTTAGTTTTTAAGTAGTTCTATGTCTAGGGGACTGATGACGTGATGTTAAGTCCTATAGAGCCATTTGGACCATTTTGTCCCTGCTTCAGCCGATGTAATATCATTAAGTTCAGATCGGTGGCGGCGCTTCGTACAGCCTTCAAAATGATACCGGTAATGGAGGTACGCTGAGAGACCTGTCATTGAATATCTTTTGGCGAAAAACCAGAGCATTTCGGATATCCATAAGCGTTTCCAGAATGTCTGCAGAGACCTGGCAGCAAACGAAAGCACATTGAGACATTGGGCGAGGCGTTTGTCATCGCAACAAGATAGAGCAAACCTGTCCAATCTCTGGCGTACTGGCTGCCACATACAGCTGTGACTCCTGGAATGTTGGAACACGTTGGACAGTGATAACGCAATGGCAGTGCCGCCCCACTCTGCATTGTTAACAAATTTATTCAAGATGGTGGATCTACGATTATGGCCATAGATGTAGCAGTGCTGCTGTGATATCATTGTGAGTAGTACAAATTTTGGCGGGAAAACAGATTAACTTTGCTATCTCCACTAGCCTCCCATCTCTAGATTCTGATAGGAAAAGGATTCAGTCTGTGCTGGGCTGCAGGATAGGATGGATATAAGTGTTTATTTTGTATGCACTGCTTATTTAAGCAGTTTCACTTGTCATAGATAGTAGCTCCATCCAGTAATTTCACCATGAGGTCCAGAGTCCAACTGACCTAGCTCACAACACCGCCATCAGAGGGCACTGTCGGCCCTCCCACTCTCCCCTCCCATGATGTAATCCAAGATGGCGGACTGGGGAAAATGGCGGGAAAAGGACTCTGTGTCTAGCTGCTGGACTGGGAGGATGGACTTAATTGTTTACTGTGTTCAGTGGATGAGAGATCTGTGCTGGAGGAGGAGTAGTTTAATCTGCGTATTAGCTGTAATCATGCACCTGAGAACTGTGTCAATAGCCACCTGCACGATGTTTGAGCAATGATATTCGGTGAAGATGCAGCAGGATGTGGGTAAGCTACACTTTGCATCTCACGCTGATACATGCTTGTGCTGTAATTGTAGATCGTTTCGATAAAAGTGCAGTCAGTCTTCTGAGATGCAAGAGACAAGACGTTCACTCCAGAGTCTCCATATCCCGCTGGAAAAGAGGCCTAGCGCTGGGCTCACGGTACCACCATGCTGTAGCCACATGGGCAGCCACATACTTCCTGTCGCGTTGGAAATATCAGCAGCCTTCCTATTCCCCAACCCCGGCACATGGATACCCTTTGTCATTGAACATGAACTGCTTCAGGAACTATTTCGTCTTGTATACAAGCAATGTGTAGAATACTGTCACATACATAACTTGAAGAAGTCACAGGAACTAAATGTACCACTGCACCAAGACAGAAAGACAGCTTTTCTGATAAGACAACAATATTTAAAAAGTTTTCGATGTAAATAAACATTTTACTTCGAGGAATACCACCACTGCACTTCAACGCGGACTCTGGAAAAAGATCGGGATATACTTGTGAAACCAGACCTGCGTCACTTCGCGCTTTTGTGGGAAATACCCTTGTCTTTGAGTATGAGATGCTTTACGAGTTGCTCAGTCCAACTGAATATGTCTCTAAATAGTCTTTCAAAAATACCACTGCACGGTAATTCACCTCAATTTTGCGATGTATACTGCCCCGGCTGAACACAGACTACAAAAAATCGCGGCACATTTGTGAAACCACCCCTGAGACACATCGCGCGCTTTTGTGGGAAACACCCATGTCTTTGAGCACGAGCTACTTCAAAAGTTACTAAATTCAACTGAATATGCCTCTAAATACACTCTCAAAAAGACCACTGCACATTAGTTTGCTATGTGTACTGGCAAACTCGAACATGTACTCTAAAAATGATCGATAGACATTTGTGAATTTGTTCACAGACACATCACACGCTATTGTGGGAAAAAGATCCTGAAACCGACATAAGCTGCAATATCTGATTTACACGCCAAAACATTGATATTTGGAAATCGAAATAAATATCTCTGTAACTCTAAACAGCACGCTCACCACCTTTCGAGTTTTTGCTGCTTGTTTGAAGGCACTTCCAGAGAGAGAAACATTTCTGCGGCCTACAGCTGCTATGGTGTTCATAATTTTTCTGAAACGGTGGGTGGGCTTAGTTTATATTTCCTGATGGAGTCAGGGACGTTATTTTCCTCCCTTCTTGAAGCACACACTGTTGTCTAAGCACAGACAGAAAAATCAGAACAATTACACAAACATAATTCGAAGCACTGTCCTAAGGACGAGAACAATGGCTGGAATTTTCTGTAAATTTTCGATGTCCTATAGCTGCTGGTCTGGAGATGCTATGAAGCCGCAATGACGGGTGAGGAACAGCATCCCTCCTCTCCGAAACAGAGGAGGATGGTCTGTTTGGACTTGGTTCTGAACACTCACACAAAGACGACATCACGTGACTCTCTAATGTCACAGAACTTTCTGTAGATACATTGCCCCCATCTTTTTCGAAACAGTCTGTAGAGGCTCCTAGGCATCGCACAAATGATGTCTTGTGACTCTCTGACATGAAACTTCTTGCGAATGGCGCATTCTGATCGGTTCTTACTGAATTTACTCGCCAAACTGCTACTGCTGCCGGTGTTGTATCGCTATGAGGCGTGGCGCCTTTATATCCCTCCTGTCTATAGCCTGTGTGTCGGGAGAATGACTCATGTGTGCACAGTGACAGATGGTCTGAAGCCGGTTCAGTCGAGTACATAGTTCTAATTTCCTCCCACCAGAATACAGTAGCGGACAGAAACATTCCAGAAACAGGTCAAGAGAATGTTTTTGTGAATTTTTCTGTTTATTTCTTGAAGGCTTCTTTTGTTTATTTATGTTTGTACGGTTTTGTATATGTTTTTAGTAGTGTGAATGATGCGTGAACGTGGTCAAAAGTAAATATGTAGATCATTGCTACATGGACAAACGGTGTACGAACTAGAATGAGAAATTTTTAAGATACTGTGAATGCAGATGACAGGGTATTTTCTTATGATAATATGTTAAGTAAGTTTATGGTGAAAGGAAGGCTAATTCGAGTGCAAATTAAAATAATTAGTAACGTAAAGTATAAATGAAATACTAGAATTTTAAATATTTATTTCCGGAAGAAGTACAATTAGAAAGGGTGTTATTTGTTGATTGTTTATTCATGAAGAGCGCGGATTAACACGGGAGAAGAATATTTTTCTATTTGCCTTAAAGAAATCTGATCAGTCAGAACGGAATATTCTTCGCGCGTCTTTTCTCTTGGAGATAGAGAATGCTTACAGTGGTCTAAAGAGTCGGGGCCCAGCCTTTCAACGGTATGTTCGGGTGTAGTATGAGCTCCGACGGAAGTTATAGTTTGACGGTTTTAGTTTTGCTACATGTCTCAAAAGTGTCTTAAAGTGAAGGCATATTTATTCCTGCGTATTTTTTTTTTTAGAAAGTACGCATTTTTTAAGTAATTTTGTGTATGAGAAATGTGGCATATTGAGCAGACCAAAAACATGAGTGCACTAGACACCGATAAACTTAATAGTTGGCGAGGATTTTCTTTTAAGAACAATCGGTGCTTAGTAGCTGTTCAGCTTTCAGGAAATACGTTACCATAAACTTGCTAGCGTGAATGGAAGGTTTTGTGCATGACTGTGATAGGATTAGCATGTGCTTGGCGGTAATTCTTGACTTCAGAATATACCGAAGTTTTGTCAGTATTTCCACCTTTCATTTAAACTTAAGACCTTTTTGCCGATTCTTGGAATAGTTACGCTGTATGCAGCCTGGTGCGAGTTGCAGTGTGGTAGGTTTGTGTTCCCCTTTCCTACCGGCGATCTGCTGCAACAAGTTTTGGTTTAATCCCAGAGAGTAACTGCACCGCCGCAGCTATTCGCCATTTTCTGTAGACACAAACACTACGAGACTTTCAGTGAAAAAACTGTTTTGCACAGAGCTTAAGAAAACCAAACAGCACTGACAGTTAAACGCTGTAAAAGAGGCCTATGGATCATGAAATATGGAAACCATCGCCAAAGACACTTCCTCAATTACACTGCTCTGCTACAGTCAAGGAAAGCTTGAATTTTTCAATGTATAACGGGTCTCCAACTGAGCTATATCACCACATACGATATCTATATAGTAAGCACAATTCATATCCTGCACCATACAAAATCATCACTTCTGCATCCTCCATACAGCTGGCGACCACCAGACTTTTGTGTTTATACCGCGTGTGGTGGTAGTATTCCTCAGGATAAAACGTGTATTTACATCTAAAATTGTTTAAATATTGTTTCGTCATCTGCAAAGATCTCTCATTCTCTCTTTGTGCAGTGGCACATTTAGTTCCTGTGACATCTTCAAGTTATGTAAGTGACAGTATTCCTCACATTCCCGAAACACCAGATGTAATAATTCCCGAAGCAGTTTATGTTCAACGACAAAGGGTATCCATGCGCTGAGGATGGGAAGGAGGATGGCAGCCCCATGGCAGTTCCATGGATGCAATTGCATGACCTGTCTTCCAGCAGGTTGTGGAGACTTCTTGCTGAATGACTTGTCTCTTGCACCTCGAAAGACTACTTGAACTTTTATCAAATGATCTACAGTTACAGCATGAGCATTTATCAGTATGAGTTGTGAAGTGTAGCTTAGTTCCATCCTGCTGCATCTTCATTATTTGATACACATAATTGTCTTCATCAAGTATCATTGCTCAAACATCTTGCAGGTGACTATTGACACAATTCTCAGCTGCATAATTACAGCTGATATACCCATTAAACTACTCCTTTTCCAGCACAATCTCATCCATTGAACACATAGTACGCACAGTAAACTGTCCTTCCAATCCAGCAGCTAGACACAGAGTCCTTTTCCACCATTTTTTGCCCAGACCGCGATCTTTGATTACATCATGTGTGGAGAGTGGGGGAGGGCTGACAGTGACTATTGGTTGCAGTGTTTTGAACTGCATCAGTTGGACTCTGGACCTCATGGTGACCTTACTGGATGGGGCTATTCTCTATGACAAATCAAATTGCTTAAATAAATAATGCATACAAAATGAAGACATGTCCATCCTATCTGGCAGCCCAACACATACTCTTTCCAGATAAGTTCCCTGTGGGAGTGTGGAGTGGGCATGGGGGATGGGAGGGGTATTAGGTTAGTGGAGGTAACCAAGTTAACCTATTTTCCCTCCAAAATTTGTACTTCCTTCGACATTGCCTCATCTATGACCGCCATTTTGAACCCGCCATCTTGAATAAATCTGGCAACAATGCAGAGTTGGGTGGTACTAGTGTTAACCCAACTACTGTGGACACTCTTATTTGAGGTGACTGATGGATCACTCTCTGCGCAAATCGACATCTCTGTTGGTTGTTCTGACACTCCTGTCCTCCAGTTGGGGTACTCATGGGTGCACACCACTTGGTTTCCTCGCCGTCTAACAGAAGATCATAAAGAGTAACAAAGGACAATCTGTGCAGAGTTGTTTACACATTACAAGGCTGATCATGACGTTTTTGTATCGAACACTATCACAGGCTATGAAACAAGGGTTTACCACTTCGAAGCGGAAACAATACAGCAATCCATGGAATTGTGTCACACCACCTCTCCTCTGTAGAAAATGTTCGAAGCTGCGCTTTCAGCCGGTAAAATCATGGCTATGGTCTTCTAAGACTCTGAAGGCGTTATTCTGTGTGATATCGTCCATAATGGTGCGACGATCGACTGTGGAGTGTACTGTGCTACCCTCAGGAAATTTAAGAAACGACTTGAGCGTATTAGTCCCCACTAAAATGCAAACGAAATTTCGTCCTCTGTAGAAATGCAAGGCCTCACACATGTCTGCGGTTCCGAGAGGAGCTCACGAAACTTCATTGAACTGCTATTCTTCATTCAACCCACAGCCCGGAGCTTACATGTTTCGGCTTCCATATTTTTGGCCCAATGAAGATGCACTCCGCGGGAAGCAGTACGAGGACGGTGCTGAGATTATTGACGCTGCAAGACGTTGCCTCTGACGTCGACCAATGGAGTGGTGCCATGAGGACACGCATTTGAGGTCCCCCCAGTACGGTGCCGTAAGGTCGTCTCGTTGAAAGCAGAATATATTGCGAAATAGGGATTTGTAGCCAAAAGAGTGGAGATTAATACGGTATATTGTACTCATGACTAAACCAACCTACCCTCAGAAAACAGTGTTGCAATAGTTACTGAACGCTCCTCGTACATACATTCGTCTTCTATACGTGTTATAAATCAAAGTTCATCGCCACCTTTTTTCTTCCTTTGCATGTAGGCTAACCTGAGGGATTGCTGTAGGGATTTTCATAACGTTTTCAGTGATTCATTGATATATATTGGGAAACGAGGAAGGTTCGTGTGAATAATTTTTAAAAATTTGGGGAAATCAACTGAACTACACTACTGACCATTAAAACTGCTACACCACGAAGATGACGTGCTACAGACACGAAATTTAACCGACAAGAAGAAGATGCTGGGATGTGCAAATGATTGGCTTTTCACAGCATTCAGACAAGGTTGGCCAACCTACAACGTGCTGACATGAGGAAATTTTCCAACCGATTTCTCATACGCAAACAGCAGTTGACCGGCGTTGCCTGGTCAAACGTTGTTGTGATGCCTCGTGTAAGGAGGAGAAATGCGTTCCATCACGTTTCCGACTTTGATAAAGGTCGGATTGTAGCCTATCTCGATTGCGGTTTATCGTATCGCGACATTGCTGCTAGCGTTGGTCGAGATACAATGACTGTTAGAACAATATGGAATCGGTGGGTTCAGGAGGGTAATACGGGACGCCGTGCTGGATCCCAACGGCCTCGTATCACTAGCAGTTGAGATGACTGACACCTTATCCACATGGCTGTAACGGATCGTGAAGCCACGTCTCGAACCCTGAGTCAACAGATGGGGACGTTTGCAAGAC
The DNA here is from genome assembly GCF_023898315.1 of Schistocerca nitens. Classification (NCBI taxonomy): domain Eukaryota; kingdom Metazoa; phylum Arthropoda; class Insecta; order Orthoptera; family Acrididae; genus Schistocerca; species Schistocerca nitens. Next base: position 142,760,869 of record NC_064622.1, on the reverse strand, counting down.
AACAACCATCTGCACGAACAGTTCGACCACGTTTGCAGCAGCATGGACTATCACCTCGGAGACCATGGCTGCGGTTACCCTTGACGCTGCATCACAGACAGGAACGCCTGCGATGGTGTACTCAACGACGAACTTGGGTGCACGAATGGCAAAACGTCATTTTTCTGGATGAATCCAGGTTCTGGTTACAGCATAATGATGGTCGCATCCGTGTTTGGCGACATCGCGGTGAACCCCCGTTCTAAGCGTGTATTCGTCATCGTCATACTGGCTTATCACCTGGCATGATGGTATGGGGTTCCATTGGTTACATGTCCCGGTCACCTCTTGTTCGCATTGACGGCACTTTGAACAGTGGACGTTACATTTCAGATGTGTTACGACCCGTGGCTCTACCCTTCATTCGATCCCTGCGAAAACCTACATTTCAGCAGGATAATGCACTATCGCATGTTGCAGGTCTGTACGGGCCTTTCTGGATACGGAAAATGTTCGACTGCTGCCCTGGCCAGCATATTCTCCAGATTTCTCACCGATTGAAAACGTCTGGTCAATGGTGGCCGAGCAACTGGCTCGTCACAATACACCAGTCACTACTCTTGATGAACTGTGGTATCGTGTTGAAGCTGCATGGACAGCTGTACATGTACACGCCATCCAAGCTCTGTTTGACTCAATGCGCAGGCGTATCAAGGCCGTTATTACGGCCAGAGATGGTTGTTCTGGGTTCTGATTTCTCGGGATCTATGTACCCAAATTGCGTGAAAATGTAATCACAGCTCTCGTATAATATATTTGTCGAATGAATACCCGTTTATCATCTGCATTTCTTCTTGATGTAGCAATTTTAATGGCCGGTGGTGTATGATAAATTGCAGTCCCGCACCACATTTTTCTACCTGCATGTGAAGGCTGTTCGTAGTAAGTACTGCCGACGAGAGAGCGGCCTCGGAGGCGTCGCGGCTTTGATACACGACTCGCATTGTTAGCAGGTTGCTGTCGGGCAGTCCTCTCAAGCCTTAAGGACTACAGTACGCCTGCAAGAGCCGTGTGCTGCTTTACCATAGCAATACCAACGCATTTCCCATAACTCGCATTACGATGGGAAGGAGGGGGGAGGGGGGGGGGGAACTCCTGCCCATCCAAAAAAAAGGTTAAAAATTAATTATCTATTGTTGACTTAGACAGGGTGCTTTGGACGTTAATAATTACGAAACACAAAACGTGCAGGGTAGAAATGTGTGTTCCGTGAATGGCCGTTGTCTAGAGTTTTCGACGAAAATTTGCAACTAGTGCAATCTCTTCTCGTTGGTGACAAAAGGAAACGCGCTGAATGCAGTAGTGCTCTGTTAGAGGACATGGAGTGCGATACTTTTGATCACGGTTAATTTTATATGATGAAGCAAAATTTCACGTTAGCGGTAAAGTAAACCGATGTAACGTGCGCATATGGGGGACTGCAGAACCCTCAAGATGTTACTGAGTACAAAAGTGATCACCTGAAGTGAACGTTTATTGCACCATTTCTCGTGAGAAAGTGTACGGTCTCTCTCTCTCTCTCACTTTTTTTTTCTTTTTTAAGTAAAGCACAGTGAGCTCTCTTCAAATGCTTCAGAATTGGCTCCTTCCACAACTTCAGAAGGACCCTGAGACACTGCCTAGTATTCATAGCCTCTAAGATCGCATGGCATGAACCAAGTGAGTTTTTTCTTGTGGGGGGTATGTGAAGGAAAGTGAGTTTATCTCCGCTTTACCTCAAGACATAGAAGAACTGAAGAACAGAATAACACCCGCCATAAATTATATAAAAGCAGATACACTGTGAAAGTCTGTGACGATTTAGCTATCGTTTGGATGTTGTTAGTGCTGGTGGATACATAGAACATTTGTAATAGCGTAGCTAAAACTTCACGATCTTGCGATTATTTTCCAATTCAAGCCATGTTTGTAGGCTATATTTATCAATAAATACGGAGTTTTGCAGTCAGACCGTTCTTTTTGAAATACCCTGTATTAACAACATACTTTTTAAAGCCTTAATAATGTGTAAGTAGGGTCCAAAATCCGAAAATATCTTTTAGAACACTCTTAGAATTACCTACGCGTTTTCAGTAATGTGAATTTCCAGGCTAGGGGTACTTTGCGCCCACGACAAAAAAATTTGACAAATACACATTTCGTCAATTGTTGTTGATTTTCACATACGACATGCTTTTTACAGATATACTGATGTGTAAGTATGGTCCGGAACCAGAAAATATGGTCTACGGCATTTATTGTTTAAAGTGACATCCGTGCTAAGATGAAAATAAAGATAACTGACTAAATTACAGTATTTCCCCAAATGTGTGCATTAAGTACTCCCCCTCTCACTCCCCTCCACACCTCCCGAGGGTTAAAGGTGGCCTGACACACATCAGTGGCGTTACAGTGTCGTGATCGACCCCTGATGGACCAGCAGAGATGCCACAGTGATACCTAGTCACAGTGGTTACTGTTTCTTCCGACGTTGACAGTGCACGTGAGTGGCCGGGAAGTCAAAGTGACCACGTCTGGCTGAGTACTGTGTTTTTGGATGAAGAAACGGAAGACAAATGAAAAAATCTGAAGTAGGTCCATCAGCAGTGGAAAAATAGAGGAATAGAAGGGAAAGTCACCACTCTGCACAGTGAACTGATGTATTATGGGGCAAAATTTTAGGAGTATTTCAGAATTTCAGAAAATTCATTCAAATTAATATTGAAAAATTTGAAAGTTCATCTGAAAAAGCGAAAGACACACTGGAGACGTACCATCACACGCAGAGTACGGCTCAACGTTTGCTGGAGGTTACTTAGTATATAATATAATTAACGCACACATAAAGAATAGCAAACTTTCATTATTATTTGTTAACTAAATATCTGAAATCAACAATCATCCATTACCGATAAAGAAAACATGCTTGTAACAAATTAAATATGTGTTACAACAAGTAGGATTATGCAAGAAATAAAAATCTGATTCATTTGTAAATTTAAGTGTTGGGGAAACCTTGTTCAAAAATTCATTTAGACACTCAAATGAATGATAACATTGACATAAAACTGAAGATGTAACTAAATGTAAGACTTCGTTGTAGTTTTGTTTTCATTCGGCAGGAGTACGAAAATACTTTTGCAGGGCATAGTTGAAAGAAGTGGCCGGTTGGCCTCGATCTGTGGATGATGTTTTCTTGATGTTGAAAGGTGGCTACACTGAGCCACAGCGCCAGAGATCGCGCTATATTGTTCTGCCGCCTCCACTGGCACAGTGAGTGTTGAGATGTCGTAGTAGTCAGTGCTTGTCCAGGACTGGTAGTAGTCAGTTCGTGTTCAGATGTGCTAGTAGGGAGTGCTTGCTGAGATGTGATACTGAAAAGTTCTTGTTGAGATGTGGTAATAGCGAGGCGGTGTGGAGATATATTGTAATGATTAGAGTGATTTTGGTCAATATATGAAGGTAACGAAACTTGATTTATTTTTCATTATTTCCATGTTTTAAATAATGCGTCATTACAGGTTCAGTCAACAAAGCATCTGGATTGTGTTCTTGGATTAGAGTGTAATTGTGGTTCTCTTGAGTAATTATGGTATTTGTATTTTCTTTAATTAATTCAGTATAAATGTTATTTAAAAATTCTTGTGTTGTTGAAGAAGAACCGTGCCAGATGCGTACGTTGAGTCACACTCCCACACACAGAACAGTTACTCTTGTGCTTGTTGTTGCGTTGGTTTTATAGTTGCTGGGGACTTAATTAATTAACTGTGTTAATGAGAATTTCCATTTCATTCTTTGTTATTGTTCTAAGCAGTCAGATTGCGTAATAATAACAGTCAGGGCCAACCGTTACGAGACTTCGTAATCGGACATACAGCTACTAAAATTATTTTCATCTTTTTTAATTAAGCCCCCATGCACGTGGCGACCGCTGCTTCGGATCGTCCCTTGGAATTTTTCTGATTGTAGAAATAGTAGACAGTAGTATTGTTGTAGTAATTTGTAGTTTAGTAATTGTAGTCTATATTGCATGTGTAGATTTGGTAATTGGCATTCTTCTGATGGTATTTTTCAAAATTTAATATTGGTTGTCTTGTCTATGGGTTTGACAAATTAGTGCAATTATTTCAATTGTTCGTTAATCGTGTTTGAAGGTAGCGTTTCGTGTGAATGGTATTGTTGGTGATAACGTGTTATATTCTCTGTAATTTTCGTACTGTGACGAGTTTTGTATGTTTTGTAAATGATTACGCGATCGATGAAAAAGGCAAAAATGATGGATAGTCAGAATGACGAAATTGTTGACATGGCGAACTCGCCAACACAGGACAACAGTACGATAAATAATGAAGTTGAAAACAATTTAATAAGCAGGGAAAATAGTCCAGAACCCTTTCAAAATTTTTCTCAATCAGAAAATTCAGAGAATACGAGATTAACGATAGAAGATTCTGGAATAGTATCGAACACAGATAGCTTTACAGCTATGACGAAGGAAACTGGTTTTGCGGGAAATGTTAGGGGCGAAAAGAATTTCGAACCGGCTATTATGGAGCAGTTGTTGGGTGCAATATTAAATTTGGGATCACAGTTACGATCTGAATTGAAAACAGATAGGGAAACAATGGGATCACAGTTACGATCTGAAATTAAAACTGATATAGCATCTGAATTAAAAACAGTGGCAACACGTTTAGAAACAGATATGGGAACAATGGAATCACGGTTAGACTCACAAATAGGAACAATTAGAACTGAGATGGGAACAATGGAAACACGGTTAGACTCACGAATAGGGACATGTTTCAAAAATATGAAGGATGAATTAAAGAAAGAAATCAGAGAAGAAGTACAACCGATTTTGAATTCTCACAATAATAGATTAATTGCAGTAGAGATCAGACAAGAGGAACAGGATAGAGAACAGGAAGAAAGATTTCGCGTGATAGTACAGAAATTTTCAGAGTTAAATTTACAACGTGCACACGATAAGGAAGAAATATTTGAGAGAATCGAGGAATCCGTACCAAATGAGAGAATAAATAATCTAACACAACAATATGAACAGTTAACTACCAAATGTGTCAACACTGAAACCCGAGTCGCGACACTTACGGAAGACGTAAATAAACAGAAAGAAAAAATAGGTGACTTATCGGAAAGAGTTGAGGAGATTTCAGATAAATTGACAAATCTTAGTTTACATGGGGACAGAGAGTCAGATGATACAGCTCCATTACCATTTGCAGAAACCGAAGAGTACCAGAACATAAATAAGCATGTTGAAAATCAGGGAAAATTTAATGAACGCGTTAAAAGGGAAGTTGAGGCATTACGAAAGCAAGTCAAACAAATTGAAGGCGAAATCGTAGGAAAAGACAGCAGAAGAAATTTAGAATCACAGATAGCAGAGGGCTTTGAAGAAGATAATTTGTTTCATTTACGGGACGCAACAAGAGAGCGCCAGGCGCGGGAACTTGACAATAATCGACATTCGGACTGGAACAAACGCGGTAGGTCTGTGTCGCCACGAGGCGAAAACTTTGACTATAAACACTTTTTGACTGTTCGGAAATTTAAGATCTTCCGTAATTCTAAGAATGACATACATCCATGTGCATGGTTAGATCAATTTATGTATGCACTCCCACCAAATTGGCCACTAAGTCACAAACTGGAATTTATGTGTGGATATTTAGAAAACGAACCGGCGACGCGGATGCGTGCACTCATTAGAGAGTGTAATAATCTGAATGATTTTTATCATGCATTTCTATCGGCATATTGGTCCGAAAACACGCAAGACAGAGTCAAACACAGTCTTATTATGCAGCGTAATTTCAAACAGTCTGAGTTCCGCACACCAGCAGAATATTTTGAAGACATGATTCGAAAGAATCAGTTCCTTTCCAACCCTTACAGCCCGACTGAATTAATTCGCATTTGTTTAACTAAGCTGCCACAATCCATAAGACAAATTGCTTTAGCTGGAAGATGTAAAGACGACATTGAGACTTTTAAGACTTTGTTACAAGAACTTGAGTATGACAACGACGACGGGACTTCTTGTAACTTTTTCAGTAACAGTAATTACGATAGATTTTCAGAGAAAAGGGATAGTGATCGGAACGGGCGTTATATGGGTAATTTTGAGAATGACAGACGTAACAGACAGGACAATAGATACCAGCCTTATGACAATAACAGACTTTCTAACAGAAATTACACAGGCAATTATAATAACGGTAATTCGTACCGGAATGATCATTCATACGGAAACAGTAATCGGTATCATAAAGACAGAAATTATTCATACAACAATAGAAATTCTTACTACAGAAATAACCAGGGTAGTAGATACAACAATAATTTCAGAAGTGACAGTCGAAATTATACAAGGAGTAGTTATGCAGACAGACAGGAAAACAGAAATTTTAATAACAGACACAACCAAGAATTTGCATCTAACAGACAGGAAGGACCTAATTGGCATCCTCCGCGTGACAGAAATTCAGAGAGACAAGTGGAAATAGTAGAAATTGATCCGCGAAATGTCGGGAATAATCAAAGACGTGACGCAAACAATCGACAATGACTAGCAGCTTCGGCTTCTGGCAGCAATATAGACGGTTCAGAAAGTAATGACACTACAACTTTACACTACGTACGCCTGGAAGATATGAGAGACATTTTGCTAGGCGAAAAGGAAAATAATGTAGACGCATTTTTACATCCTGTTATTGAAGTATGTGTGGGTAAGAATAAGTTCACTGCAGTTTTAGATTCTGGGAGCCCACTGAACGTCATTAGTGAATCAGTTTTTCGTATATGTGAAAGAACTATTGCCTGTCCTGTGTTACCTATTTCTAAAACTACAATTCGAGGAGCGATTTCTGGAAAAGGTGTGGAAGTTAAACAACAGACCAACCTAAATTTCATTTGTCAAGGATACGAATTGTCTGCTAATTTTATTATTGTTCCATTACTCAGTACACAGATTATATTAGGTATGGAGTTTCTTAACACACATAAGGCAATTTTGAACTTTAAAGAAGGAAGTGTGAATTTGACTGTTGCCGGAATGCCGAAATGTTTGAAATTTTTCGAGTGTTTAGCAAGATCTGAATCGGATACAAAATGTTTAAGGTTTCTTACTTCTGATGTTTTCGTTGAGCATTATGACGACAATGTGTTTATTCATGACAATGACAATAGATACAGAGACGCGATGGATGATGTAATTAATAGCGAAGAATTAATTAATGAAAAGGTTAAGAAAGCTGAAGTGCCAGATGACGTTGCAAGAGAAGAGCTGCACCACATTTTGACTTCACATGCTACAGTGTTTAGTCATCACACAGGAACTATACAAGACTTACAGTATTTATTTAAAGTAAAAGAACACACACCATTTCGCGGGAAAACGTACGCTATTCCTTTGGCTTACAGAGACAAGGTTAAGAATGAACTTCAATACATGTTAGATCAGGGCATTATTGAGCCAGCAGTCAGCCCTTATACTAGCCCATTACACGTTGTTCTTAAAAAGGATGGGTCAATTCGTTTGGTTCTGGATTCCCGACAGATAAATAATATTATTATTCCTGAAACTGACCGTCCACAAAATTTAGATGAACTTCTTCAACATTTCCATGGAATTCAAGTTTTATCCACGATTGATATGCGCGCAAGTTTTTGGCAAATAGAACTCCACCCTGATTGTAGAAAATATACTGCCTTTTTAGCCTTTGGTAACTGTTACCAGTTTCGGAAATTACCGTTTGGACTTACTGTATCTTCTGCAGCATTTATTCGCAGTTTAAATGAAATTTTACCTGTTTATCTTCGTGACAATATTACTTCTTATGTTGACGACATTCTTATTGCTAAACGTTCTTGGAGTGAGCACAACAAAATTTTGGATTCATTATTACGTATTTTTGCACGAGTTGGCATGACAGTGAACTTGGAAAAATCTGAATTTGGTCGTTCTCAGGTGAAATTTCTCGGTCATATTATTTCTTACAGACGGTATTCTTCCTGATCCAGAGAAGCTAGACGCAATTCGTAATTATGCTGTTCCTACCACAAAACGTGATGTTCGTAGTTTCCTTGGTGTCTGTAATTTTCTTAGACGCCTTGTTAGATTGGATGATTTGGCCACACCTCGTTTACACATTTCAGTTATGCGCACTTTGGTCCCAGAAAATGCTTTCATAAATTGCGAGAAAATTGCTACCTCAGTAATATGGAAAAACGTATTCGATCTGTTCTTGCCAAATGCAAATTATGTCAACAGGCTAAGCCGCCAACGGTTTCTCACAGAGCACCGTTGTTTCCTATCATTCCAGCGAAATTAAAGGACATGGCGGCAGTCGATTTGTTCGGTCCAGTGGTTCGTTCTACTAATGGTTTTGCGTACATTTTTGTAGCAGTGGAATTGACATCAAAATATGTGTGTTTTACACCTTTACGCAAAGCAACAGCTCGTTCAGTATCTAATGCTTTCATCAAACATTTTCTTAAAGAAGTGGGTCACGTTGATAAGGTTATATCACATAATGGATCACAGTTTCGCTCTAAAATTTGGCTTCGTACTCTACGGCGTCGTAAGATTAAACCAATTTTCATTTCACTTTTTCACCCTCAGTCTAACGCTTCAGAAAGATGGATGAAAGAAATTAATAAATTGTGTCGTCTTTATTGTCATCAGAATCACAGAACGTGGGATCAGTATCTTCATATTTTTCAAAACATTCTGAATGAACTTCCTAATGATTCATCTTCTTTACCGCCTCTATTGATATTAAAAAATAAAGTACCAACAAATCGCATTTCTAATATCGTTCCTTTTCCGCCTTCACGGAAACTGCGGCATTCTGAAGTTGTCAACCTGGCTCTAAGAAATATTGCGTCTGCGGCTGCAAGAAGAGAGAAATCAGCTAAACGTCCTGGTCGTTTAAAAATTTTGTCAGTTGGTCAAAAGGTGTTAATTAAGTCTCACCGTTTGTCTCATAAAGGAAAAGGCTTATGTCGCAAATTTTTTCTGCTTTATAACGGTCCATATAGAGTTCGCAAAATTATTCATGATAACACTGTTGAAGTAGAAACTCTTAAATCTCGGCGCTCTAAGGGAATACATCATATATCGAACGTAAAAATTTTTGTAGAATGACATACTTTAGAGAAACTAACAGCTACGTAAACATGCGGAGAATGCAAGGATACCGCGCTGTGTTTTGGCGGCGGCACATACTCAAAGCAACAGTCAGTCTGCGCGCCGCACAAGGCAGTCGTTGACCGCAAACAATGACTTCCTACGTCACGCGCCTACAGCTGATCGAGCGCTCAGTGCGAATGCACTGACAGACGTAAACAAATACACAGTCTAATTTCTCCGACTAAATTCTGTATAAAGCTATAAGGACTTCATAAATTATGTTATTAACGTTCAGTATTTTTCAGGATACGGTTGTATAAAGTATTTAAGACCTTCAGGTAAATTCTGTGCGTGTCCGACGTTAAGACGACTTGCTATGGAGAAAATTTCAGGAAGAATGGAATTTCAAAAAAAAAAAAAAAAAAAAAAAAAAAGGAAGTAATAAATTAAAAAGGGTAACTATTAATTGAGTTTATTTTTCAGGTAACATATTTCTACTTAGGTACGTACTTTCGACGTAATTTGCTGCTCGCGATTACGTGATTCATACTTTGTGCTAATTTAATGTTCTATGAATTTACTAGTGAAGCGACGTGCTTGCGGACATTAACTGATTTTGACAATGATTAATTAACGAACAGGGTTGTTATTTGTATATATTATGCATCGCTTGGCTGCTATGCTTTTTCACTGATGTCATATTTTTTATTATGTGCCAGCTGTGCTTATTTATTTTGATTATAATTGTCACCTGATTAATTGTGCTGATGTGGTTAGATATGTAAGTTATACTTTGTGATTTATCTGCTTGCGCCTTCATGGGTACTTATTAAGATTACATATGAACATTTATTTGCTTATGTCGATGTGATGCTAATGACCTGTTTATTGTGTAAGGCATGTTTGCTGCTGTGCGTATGGATTGCATATTTACACATTTCTGTTTTGTTGTCATAACTACTCTTTAATTTGGTATATAGAAATGCTGATATACTGTGTACGAACATAGAGTTTAGGTTACACTGTGGTATTAATTATAGATTGTTCGCTTGGCAGAGCCTCGTTGTAGGAATTGTGCTGCATCCACTTGTTGACATTCTGTTCTCTACTGGTATATTTACTCGCTATTGCATGTTTTGCTTACGCTCAGTGCCTTATATTTTTAAGATAAGAAAATGAACGGCTATAATTCGACGAACGACATGAGTACAAGAAACTTCATTGAAGTCACATGAGTTGGAGGTTTTATGGAATCTGTATAAATTTATGTTAATGGGAAGGAAGCTAACGACATGACAGACCAAAACTAGGTTTAGACCATTGACAGTATTACACTGCATTTTCGTGAGCAATTGAAATAGGAAGTGACACTTGACACAAGGAATACTCCACATGTTTGCTTCTGCCAAGATTCTTGAAGTGGTGTACACACTGTGAAATATTATGATTATTCACACTCCGTAATCGTACTTAATTACTGAGAGTTATTCGAACTAAGTCTGTTAGAGGTCATGTATGCATTTCTTTTATTTAATGATGGACAAGGAACCAAAATGTATCTTATAATTTATAATGAGTAGAAAATTTGGGTCAGATGGAATACACAGAGGTTGTGTGTGGACAATGTGTCTTCGGATTGCATGGGATGCTGAATTGAAGTTGCACTAGGATTTTATCTGTACTTGTTCGAGGAGACTGACTAGAGGAAAGAGTTGTTATGGAAGTGAAATGATATTGGTGCTGAGGTTTATATGTATCGACGTATTATTGAAGTATTAAGATTAAGTGATGATTATTGGAGTTTGGTGGATAAGAGGTAAAGTAAGTGAGGAGCATATTTTTTTTTTTTGTTGGTCCGTATGGAACAAGGAGGATGAAGATGGCAGACTAGAACACTCAAGTAGAAAGAAGATTGCCTACACACACACTTTGTTAAATCAATAAGCAGTATACATTTTTTTTTGAAGAGAGGAAGTATTTGCATATCTTGGCTCACTGACAGTTGTTCAGCAACAGTACAATTTGATCTGGCTTGGCAAACATTGGTCTTGACACGATGACTATGACGTTGACTAACTATTATTGACTGTTATACATTGCTGCCACTACTACACATGATGAACATAAAATTTTGACAGAATTGCATTTACACAGTTAACACTATTCAATTACACAGTAGCACTAATGTGGATGAAAGATGAGTGAGTGTGTTTTGTGTGTTTTCCTTTTATAATCCCAGACAAGTGATCCCAACCTATCTCCTAAATATTATTTCACTTGTTTGTTGTGGCTTGCACTGACACCCATAAATATTATAGGTTAACTCTTATTGTGTACTGTAATAGTTAATGTGACAATTACCTGATATCATTTGTGTGTTTATTATGATTTGTATGTTTAGTGTAAGAGCATTGATAATAATTTGTTAAAGAAATTGTATGAGCATTCAAACTATTGTTCATGACTGAACTGTCTCAGTAGTTATGGTGAATAGTATGGACTGTTACTTGCACTTTTTCTACTTGATTGGTGCCACAAGGACATGTTTAATTTCTGCTGATGAACTGTGTGATCAGTGATTGTAAAAAATTATGGACTGTTACTTGTACCTTTTCTACCTGATTGGTGCCACTAGGACATGTTTAATTTCTGCTTATAAACTCTGATGAACAGTGTGATCAGCGCTAGTGAATTTTATGGAACTGCTTCTGCTGAGAAATGTGACTTGTTGCTGTGTGTACCTGCTCAACATTGCTGGGTACCACTGATTGGACTGCTTCTACCGAAATGATGTCAATTGTTGCTGTGTGCACCTGCTCAACATTGCTGGGTGCCACTGATGGACTGCTTCTACTGAAATGAAGTCACCTGTTGCTGCGTGCACCTGCTCAACATTGCTGGGTGCCACTGATGGACTGCTTCTACTGAAAAGATGTCACCTGTTGATGTCTGCACCTACTCAACATTGCTGGGTGCCACTGATGGACTGCTTCTACTGAAAAGATGTCACTTGTTGATGTCTGCACCTACTCAACATTGCTGGGTGCCACTGATGGACTGTTTCTACTGAAAAGATGTCACTTGTCGCTGTCTGCACCTATCCAACATTGCTGGTGCCACTAATGGACCGCTTCTACTGAAATGGTGTTACTTGTTGGTGTCTGGTGTTACTTGTTGGTGTCTGCACCTACTCAACATTGCTGGGTGCACTGATGGATTGCTTCTACTGAAATGAAGTCACCTGTTGCTGTGTGCACCTGATCAACATTGTGGGTGCCACTGATGGACTGCTTCTATTGAAAAAATGTTACTTATTGGTTTTTGCACCTGTTGACCATTGCTGGGTGCTACTGCTGGAACTGTCAACTGCTTATTCTTGAGCTATGGAAAGCGTTTATGTGAATATTTGTATAAACTGATTTTTGTGTATTACTGTTTGTGGAAAGTTATGAGACTCTTACCTGCACATATTCGTCATTGCTGACGCTATTGATTGAATTGTTTAACCACATAATACTTGTGTAAACTGTTATGTAAAGTCACATGTATGAAAGAATTTGTATTGCTTACTGTATTCTATATAATAGGTTATTGAAAGGTCAGTGCAAAGCCAAAATTTTATCTAGTTATATGATATTTACGTATTAATATTATCTTTTATTTTTGTCTGTATTTTTTTGACGAATTTGGTGGTATTTTCACCACCAATGCTGGCAAAAATACCATCAAATTCTAGCCTGTGGAGGAAGGGCATATGAAAGGTGGCTACACTGAGCCACAGCGCCAGAGATCGCGCTATATTGTTCTGCCGCCTCCACTGGCACAGTGAGTGTTGAGATGTCGTAGTGGTCAGTGCTTGTCCAGGACTGGTAGTAGTCTGTTCGTGTTCAGATGTGCTAGTAGGGAGTGCTTGCTGAGATGTGATACTGAAAAGTTCTTGTTGAGATGTGGTAATAGCGAGGCGGTGTGGAGATATATTGTAATGATTAGAGTGATTTTGGTCAATATATGAAGGTAACGAAACTTGATTTATTTTTCATTATTTCCATGTTTTAAATAATGCGTCATTACAGGTTCAGTCAACAAAGCATCTGGATTGTGTTCTTGGATTAGAGTGTAATTGTGGTTCTCTTGAGTAATTATGGTATTTGTATTTTCTTTAATTAATTCAGTATAAATGTTATTTAAAAATTCTTGTGTTGTTGAAGAAGAACCGTGCCAGATGCGTACGTTGAGTCACACTCCCACACACAGAACAGTTACTCTTGTGCTTGTTGTTGCGTTGGTTTTATAGTTGCTGGGGACTTAATTAATTAACTGTGTTAATGAGAATTTCCATTTCATTCTTTGTTATTGTTCTAAGCAGTCAGATTGCGTAATAATAACAGTCAGGGCCAACCGTTACGAGACTTCGTAATCGGACATACAGCTACTAAAATTATTTTCATCTTTTTTAATTAAGCCCCCATGCAATGTCCATGACATATTCATTCGAATTGTTCAAAAATGGCTGGGAGAAGGTAACTGTTGGCTTTGACCAATATATTTCCTTTTTTTGTGTTCATTTCCTAAATTATATTGATGAGAGGTTTTTGCAGCAGAAGAGCACATCGGTACAGAATAATTCCAGGAGTGAGACGACTCCGGAAATTTGTTGGTGGCCTGTAAACATATGCAACTCATATTTTGAAGGACAGCAAATATATTAGCTTTGGCGTTTTGCCTATAATGTGGTGGTAATTTTTCAATGGTGGAGCTATTGAGGGTAAAAAAGCGCCAATCTGATGTGGCAATGGCGATCAAAAGCATCACATTCTTTCATTTTTTTTATTAAGATGCTCCGTTACAGAAGCAGCGACAGTGTTTGAAGAGCAGCGTTTGGTACCACCTGTCCTGTTTTCTTTCGTGGCATAACACACTGAACAGTCCCTGATCGTTGTGTTGTGTGGAGTTGGAGTTAGTGATTCTACAGTTTCTGGATTACTGGTGTCTGCTGTATAATCTTTAGTGTTTGCTTCATTTCCGCACGATATTGATTCGTTACAGCTAAAACCACCTGTCAGGTCTTCGTTAGTTAGTTAGTCACGAATAACAGTCCTCTTCTCCATCTCCTTGAGAAATTTCTTCGAAAAGTTTAACTGGTGCGAATATGCGTGAAGCTTCACATATTTACTCGTTTGGTCACTCAGAGTTTTAGTTTTCTTCAGAAATTTCCTGAAATTATTCTTAATATTTTCTCATTTTGTTTTACATGTCGGCTCTATCGCATAAAAAGAAGTCATTTCAGCGACCTGAAGTTTTGCACTTTTTTTTAGATTTTTGGCTCAGGAATAAGCTATACACGATTTTATTTCGTTATCGCATGGTACGTCGTAAATCTCACAAGATTTTGCAAGAAACCTGTAAGATAACTACAAAAAACGTGATGGACGAATTAATGCCTACTCCAAAACAAAACAAAAAAATGTAGAAGAACATCGCTAACGATTTTTATGAAATGTGAAGTCTCCCTAGCTGTGTAGGAGCTTTATTTGTGAAAAACGTTGCTATTCAGGCTCCTTCAAACATCGAATAACTATTCTTTAATTACGTGCAAAAACACGTGCTCCAGAATTTCGTTGGCTCTTGTAGATGCTCAATGTAACTTTATTTCTACTGTGTCGGTGCACATGAAAGAATAATGATATGGGAGTTTTCTCCAGTTCAAATTTAGCTAAAGTGCTTCACAAGGCTCTTTGAATGCATTTGAAAATTCTATCATACCAAACACTCCTCAAGTTCCGTACTTTATTGCAGCTAATAAAGCATTTGCTCTAAAAAACGTATTTAATGCGAGCATATCAAGGAGATAACACGAACGACCGTAAGCGTAACTCCGAATGTCGTTTGAGTCGTGCCAGGGGGACATTAGAAAATAGTTTTGGTATATTGTCTCAAGAATTTAGACTTTATAATAGGTGGATTCAAACCGCTCCAAAGTATAACGGATTACATATTTATGGCCAGTTTCTTACTGCATAATTTTATAATATAGAACAGTAGAAATTCATATAGTTAGTCACTCAACAAGTATATTTGAGCAGCAGGGTAACATATTACAAAATTTACGTTTGCAAGGAGGGTACGCCACGAGAGACCATCCATTTTGCCTACGATAAATATTCATTGAATGCTTCTCTTGTGGGATTTGCTCTTTGGCTTGGTTAACAACACAGCTATAGGGAAATACTTAAGCTACAGCCAACATTATAAAAGTAAAAAAGATACGTAGTTTTGTTGTAGTCATTGATGTGAAATCAGAAATATGCACATAATTTTCATCAGTTATTTTTATTTCTGCTCCCATTTTATTCCAGAGTGTATTCTTGAGCTCTGTGTCTGCGTATTTTAGGATTAGAGAGATCATAGAACACAGAGTGGTTGCACGGAGATTCAATAAGTTTTTCTCATTTACGTTTACGATGATAAAGTAACGCACGATGACTAATCAGCCTGACGGTGTCGCGACCGTGGAGTGAGAAAATACCGGCCGCAAGAAATATGACGGTCACGGTACGGCTTCTGGAAGAGCACGATTTGCACTGTCACGGTCACGCCAGGGGCAAATGTGGACACTGCCCTTCGAATTCCTTCCAACCATGTCGGCGGAATAACAGGACGGTCACTGCACTGTCGCGTCACTGATGTTTCAGTTATATGAAGGTAGTGATATTCAGTTACCCGCCTGAGCCGTCCGACTTGCTTTTATCAAATTCCTTGTGCAATGGTTTTGTTGCGCCTTCTAACTTATTGAAAAATTCGATTGTCACAGTCGATAAAATATTACGGTCTATTATGCCGTGGTCGAATGGATTTCACTTTAAAACCCGACGTTTCGTCCCCATCTGCGGAGGACATTTTCAAGGGGGATCGTAGCTTTGTTGAATGTCTGATTCACACCCTGGCTTACTACTGACTACAGCAAAATTCCGCTTCCGCGAATTTCTGCGCAGTGGCTTGACGTCACATGTTTTGAATATGCGAGCGCAATTGGCCGTTGTCGACTGCCGACGTCCGCTAGCTGTGCCGGTGCTTTCCTTCTACTGAGTCCTTCACAAAGGGGTGAGAACTTTTGTACTACTTTCACTGTTCTCTCGCCCTGGTTAAATCTGAAGCAGAGTTTCGTTTATTCTCACATCAATGCTGTGACCTCAAGTCAGTCGTGTTTCGTTAACATTCTAATAAAAAGCAATTGTACGTAACAAGTGTCTGCCATCCTTTATGTTGGTTGCTTCTGGTAACAGATCTGTGTTCAGGTATACTACCTGAATAATCTTTTTTATTACCGCATTGTAAAGGCAACCTTGATGACTGATATTTTGTTAAAAACCCAGGAAGCAACCATTTGACAGTAGGACTTGTACCTGTGTATTATCAGACTCTGGGCTTCAATCTGCCGTGTTGTAAGCTAGTCACTGCTTTAGTTTGTCATGCTATAACATAGTCAGTGCTAATTATTGCTTGAGGTTATTAACAGAAAATCGCAATTTCATTCTAGGCTGTGTTTTCTTGGCACTACAACTGTTTCTAATGAGATGCGTCAGTTCCTATAGGAACGTATTGTTTCAAAAGCCAGAGATTTACCTTATGTGGTATTTGTGTATCTAATCTTTAAATTCTAAGGTGTTCTCTAGCTGAAGTTATGTAATTATTGTTGCTCCTTTTAAAATATTTATACTTCTTTTGCAGGTTTTAACAATTTGCGTGCAATTTAAAATTCATTCTTTTCATTCTTCTGGAATTGAACTCCGAGAACGTGCATCTAAGTTTTCTATCTCAGGCTTTTACCTGTATAGTTGTTCCCTAAGATCTATGAAACTGATGTCAGTTTTCAAACCTTTTCCTGAGCTATAGTTAGTACGTAAAATTATGGTTTCCTCTTGGTCTCATGCGGATCACCATGCACCGTCAAACTGTTATTTCTTGTAGAACGATATCATCAAAGATTGTAATATGAAATGCATAGCGTGCGTTATTCATCGTATGTAAGTCAAAACAAGGTTTATTAGTATTTAATGTTGAATTTCCAATTTCCGTGTAATAAATTATTTTAAGCAAAATGTGAAATGTAATTTCGACCCAGCACCTTACCACTTCCTCCCGCTCCACCACTACACAAACATTGTTCTCTCATTTTCAATGATAACTGTACCCAATGCCCCATAAACAGAATTACCGCTCCCCCATACTGGTCATCCGGTTATAGGTAGTGCTACCCACGAGGAGCCAGGGTGGATTGCTCGTTTACATTACTATCTCTCTGTGTATGTGTGTGCGTGTGTGTGTGTGTGTGTGTGTGTGTGTGTGTATGTATTCGTTCATTGTTCTCTGGTATACTCACAAGATCGAACAAACTCATGCTTGAGAGAGAGTAATCTCATATATAACATCTAATATTACAAAACATAATTCCATTAAATTAATAACGAAGTATCAACAAAGGTGTCCGCCCCTGGTAGCTGCGCGGCTAGCGCGACGGACTGTCATACCTAACGGTCCGGGTTCGATCCCGCCTGGGTCGGAGATTTTCTCCCCTCAGGGACTGGGTGTTGTGTTATCCTTATCATCACACTTTCATCCCCACCGACACGCAAGTCGCTGAAGTGGCGTAGCTCGAAAAACTTGAGCCAGGTCTACCCGACGGAAGGCCCTATCCACACGACATTTCCATTTTTCCATCAGCAAAGGTATTGCATATGGCTATGTCTTTTATGTTATGATGTCCCGAAGACTGTAACCACTGATATCTCATTAACTGACATTTAATTATCACACATCGACGCGTTTATACTAGACCTTCAATGCATCACTGCTTTTAAACGACATACAGTCATAACACGCCAGCTATAACACGAAAACAATCAAATAGGAGAATTCTTAACAACCAACATATCGTTTCCCGTAATTTTTCTTAAAACAAGTTGAGCCATAAACGGCGTTTTCTTGAGAGACCTTCAATGTGCCGGTGTTTTGAAACAGCGTACGTTCATGGAACGTAAATTATAATATAAAACCCACCAAATACGGTTTCAACTGAAAACCAAGTAATTTAATAAGGCATCTCCAAGATTCTGCATGTGACGTATAAAGCGAATTTGTATCTCACTGGCCACAATCTTCTCCACGAAGCAAAAATCTGACTTTGTAGATTAGATGTACCTCTCGAATGAGATTTTCACTCTGCAGCGGAGTGTGCGCTGATATGAAACTTCCTAGCACATTAAAACTGTGTGCCCGACCGAGACTCGAACTCGGGACCTTTGCCTTCGGCGGGCAAGTGCTCTACCATCTGAGCTACCGAAGCGCGACTCACGCCCGTTCCTCACACCTTTACTTCTGCCTGTATCTCGTCTCCTAACTTCCAAACTTTACAGAAGCTCTCCTGCGAACCTTGCAGAACTAGCACTCCTGAAAGAAAGGATATTGCGGAGACATGGCTTAGCCACAGACTGGGGGATGTTTACAGTATGAGAAAGTGAAGCCATGCCTCTACAATATCCTTTCTTTCAGGAGTGCTAGTTCTGCAAGGTTCGCAGGAGAGCTTCTGTAAAGTTTGGAAGGTAGGAGACGAGATACTGGCAGAAGTTAAACTGTGAGGACCGGGCGTGAGTCGTGCTTGGGTAGCTCAGATGGTAGAGCACTTGCCCGCCGAAGGCAAAGGTCCCGAGTTCGAGTCTCGGTCGGGCACACAGTTTTAATCTGCCGGGAAGTTTCAGATGTACCTCTCGTCCCAACTGATCCATAGGGAGGAGATCCTCTCTCAGAAAACAAGAATACACAATAAGTATTTACAAAATAAGAACAAATATGATAATACACCTTCCGCAGATCCCAAAATAAATTTCCCTTGTGGATGTGGAACTGGCAAAAAAAAAAAAAATCTTAAGCTCATTTACTTTTAAAAGGACATAAAACTTGCCATCTAATATTAAATGTTCAGTACACATTATAACCTTAGGCTATCGTAGCCACACATCATAAAACAAAATTTAAAAACATTTACAAAGTTTGCAGCTCTTATTTAAATGATCGCATTGCTGCTCAATATTTGTACATAGGTCAGATTGTAAGCAGTATTCACATTACGTGATAACATTAGTAATATACGTGCATCAATCGGTTCTGCTAAGAAACTCATCAGCGAAATAGGAGTTGGCCACCATAAATCATTTAGACTCTTCCCAAACTGAACTTTATTTTTAGTTAATCATTTTATGGATGCTGTCGTGTTATTGAAAATTAGTGTTGCTGAACAGTGGACACCATTCAGAACCAACTGATTCCATGAACTGAGCTGTTGGTTTGCAATAAAAGATAATTTTTAATGACATTCTTACCAAGGAATAAATATATTGGGAAGCAATAATTAGTATCCCAAGTTCATTAATCAGGACATTCATGATTTAACATCACAGATAATTCGTATATTTCGTTTATGGGATCAGAAAACTATTGCTTTCTTTGATGATTTACCCCAGAAAATAATTCCATACGACATTGTGGAATGAAAGCAAACATAGTACGCTAGCTTTTCTACTCTTGTATTCAGACAACATTCGCATATCAAATACGTATTTGTTTTGGCGCATCTGTAGTTCTGTGATATGCTCCACCCAGTTACATTTATTATCAAGCTGTAATTCCAAGAATTTAACACTGTGAACTTCTTCTATCTATCTGATATGTCTTAATCGGTCTTTCACGCTTCGGAATTTCACATTGTGACGCCACAAAACTAGACCAGCTCCACGTCCACGAACGCTTTCGTATCATGTGTGAGAAGGGCAAAGTGCTGCTTCCCGCCAACACTTCGGAAGTTTCTTTTCCAAAGGGTGTAAGGATACACCGGTCACCCAGTGGAAATCACTCGCCTTCGAAAAAGCTATGGTCGGCCCAGACTATGAGCAGTTTAGTGGGATTGAAGAACGTCTGGACCATCGTCTCCCAGCCGAAGAATGGTTCCCGTCCTACAGAAACCGGAATACAGCCGTCGGCATTCGCAGTAGCGAGCACCATAAAGCCGACGGGCGAGGTCAAGATTTTACTGTTACATAGTTCCGGAACGTAGTTCGTGAACATAAGTAATGCAACTGCTTAAAAAATTGATTCGTGTCTTTATTTGTAAAAATCCATGATTTTCGGTTATGTATTTCTACTGCCACAATAAGAATTAACATTCTTATTGATGAAGTTGTGTTAAATACAGATCCAAATACAGGGGATAGGCAAAATAATGTGAACGGTGGTAGCAATGGGATGATTGTGTTTGACGGTCAACAACGAAGGTAAGGCACGTGTCGCGCTGGACTGTGCGTGTTCAGTTCTTATAAAGCATCAGTGCTGGTAGTTTGCGAATAGTGCACACTTCGTATTTGCATTCAGATACCGAGGTCGACGTGCAAAGAAAGACCTAATGGAGTTTCAAAGAGGGCAGATTGTGGGGACCCGATTACCTGGAGCATCAGTAACCAAAACAGCCAACTTATTGAATGTTTCAAGAGCAACTGTTTCAACAGTCATGACAGCCAACACAAAACATGGAAAGACGTTATCGTATGAACGTAATAGTGGGCGCAAATCAAAACTGAATGGCAGAGATCGTCGTACGCTAACATGAATTACGTCAAAACAACTCAAAACTACGGCGGCTAATGTGAATGCAGAACTCAATAACCATCTTCGTGACCCTGTATCTATCGACACTGTTCGCCGAGAACTCAATAAAGAGAATATTCATGGACGAATTGCTATACCTAAACTATCAGTAATGACAACCAACGCAAAGAAGCGTAAAACATGGTGTCAGGAGCATAAATCCTGGACGGCAGATGAGTGGAAACACGTCATATGGCGCAAAGAGTCAATGTTTTCGTTATTTCCAACATCGAGCCGGGTTTACGTCTGGAGAATGCCAAAAGAAGCCTAGAATTCTGATTGCTTGATTCCAACGGTTAAGCATGGAGGTGGAAGTGTGATGGTGTGTGCAGCCGTATCATCGGATTCTGCTGGTCCCATCATTACTCTCAAAAGCCGTGTTACAGTCAACGATTATGTGAACATTTTAGTTGACCAGGTGTATTCCAATATTCATATGTTGTTCCCCAACAATGACGCCATATTTCGGCACGATAATGCACTCGTTCACACAGCCAGGACAGTACAGTTGTGGTATTAGGAGCATGCAACTAAACTGCAGCGTTTCCTTGGCCAGCACAATCTCTGGACTTGAACCTTAGCGAACACTTGTGTGCGGTATTGGATCGCAGACTCCAGAGCAGATTTCCTCCTCCCTCGTCACTACAGGAGTTAGAAGAGGTTCTGATCGAAGAGTGGCATAACATTTCACTGGAGACTATACAATCATTATATGCCAGTATTCCAAGAAGAATCGCAGCTGTATTACGGGCAAATGAAAGTCCAACCCCTTATTAATAAATCATTCCAAAGTAAGTACAGGTGTTCACATTATTTTGCCTGTCCCCTGTATATGGGGCAGTCAGACTGAAAGGAGACAGCTGGAAAAAAGTAGGTAAACTCTTTAAAATTTCAAAAGTAATCGCCATAATTGTTAAAAGATTTATCCCACTGTGAGACAAGACGGTCAGTGTCTTGAAGGAAAAGTGTTTGCGGTTGCTTACGGAACCATGATTGTTCCCAGGCGTGCACCTCTTCTTTCGAAGCAAATCGAGAGCCACGAATGTTTTCCCTCAGGGCTCCAAAAATATGGAAATAGCATCGCGACTGTGTGGAGGATGTGTAATGGCTTCATGTCGAAACTTCTGCAACGTATTCGAAACAACCTGGCAGCCTGTGAGCGGGAATTTTGTTGGCTCATTGTTTCAATTACGCTGCAAAAATTTCGCCTGGAAGGCCTTGAACATTCTCCGTGCATTCCCGATCGCTCCCATTGCCATTTTCATATTTTTGGAGTCGTGATCAAAGAAATTCGTGGTCATTGATTTGCCTCGGACCAAGATGCGTACGCCTGGGTACAATCATGGTTCCGCAGGCAACCGCAAACATTTTTCCATGAAGACACTGACTCCCTTGCCTCACAGTAGGATCGATGTTTTAACAGTTATGCCGAGTACTTCTGAACTAATAACCAGTTTTTTTTCTATTTGACTGGTTTCCGTTTGAGTACCCCTTATACTTTCCAACTACACTGAAGAGCCAAGGATACTGGTACACCTACCTAATATCGTGTAGGGTCCCCAAACGCAAGCAGAAGTGCTGCATCACGACGTGGCATGGACTCGACTAATGTCTAAAGTAGTGCTGTAGGGAACTTACACCATGAATTCTGCAGGGCTATACATAAATCCTCTAGGAGAGTTAGATCTCTTCTGAACAGCACGTTGCAAGACACCCCAGATATGCTCAATAATGTTCATGTCTGGGGAGTTGGGAGGCCAGCGGAAGTGTTTAAACTCAGAAGAGTGTTTCTGGATCCACTCTGTAGCAATTCTGGACGTGTGGGTTGTCGCATTGCCCTGCTGGAATTTCCCAAGTCCGTAGGAATGCACAATGGACATAAATGGATTCAGGTGATCAGAAAGCATGCTTACGTACGTGTCACCAGTCATGGAGTCCTATATAGACGTATCAGGGTCACAAATAACTCCACCTGCACTCACCCCACACCATTACAGAGCTTCCATCAGCTTGAACAGTCTCCTGCTGACATGCACGGTCCATGGATTCTGTAAGTTGTCTCCATACCCTACACCTCCATCCGCTCGATACAATATGCAACGAGAGTCGTCCGACCAGACAACATGTTTCCTGTCATCAACAGTCCAATGTCGGTGTAGACGGGCCAGGCGAGGCGTAAAGCTTTGTGTCGTGCAGTCACCAATGGTACACGAGTGGGCCTTGGGCTCCGAACGCTCATATCGACGATGTTTCGTTGAATGGTTCACATGCTGGCACTTGTTGATGCCTCAACACTGAAATCTGCAGCAATTTGCGGAAAGGATGCACTTTTGTTACATTGAACGGTTCTCTTCAGTCGTCGTTGGTCCCGTTCTTGCAGGATCGTTTCCTGGCCATAGCGATGTCGGAGATTTGATGTTTTAACGTATTCCTGATACTCACGGTACACTCGACAAATGGTCGTATGGGAAAATCCCCACTTCATCGCTACCTCGTAGAAGCTGTGTCCCATCGCTCGTGCGCCAACTATAACACCAGGTTCAAACTCACTTAAATCTTGATAACCTGTCACCGTAGCAGCAGTAACCGATCTAACAACTGCGCCAGACACTCGTGTTACATAGGCGCTGCCGACCGCAGTTCCGTATTCTGCCCATTTACATATCCCTGTATTTGAATACGGATGGCTATACCAGTTACTTTGGCACCTCATTGCATGTCTATATCAAAACAGTTACCTCGGACTCTCTAATTTATTCTGTATTTAGATAAACCTACCGTGAATGAAAACGAAACAAATTAAATTATCAAAACTTGCCCCCAGAAATTGAGATTCCTCTCGGAGATGCCTTGTGAACGTCGAAGAGAAACTTAACAGTGCTTGGTTTTGCGTTTTATTTATTTGTAAGGCAATATAAAAGAACTGACTTTCATAATCTTTATGCACACACGTACCTCACATATCTCCACTCAGCATAGCTGAAGACTTGCCCACTCTTGAGTAGCGATGTAGGAGGTCTTTGTTCTGCCCGCCGCGTCCCTCAGCGGTGACATCACAGGCTGGAACCGTCTACATCTACATCTACATATACATCTACAAGGTTACTCCGCAATTCACACTGATGTGCCTGGCAGAGGGTTCATCGAACCATTTTCATACTACTTCGCTACCATTCCACTCTCGAATGGCGCGTGGGAAAAAGGAACACCTAAATCTTTCCATTCGAGCCCTGATTTCTCTCATTTCATTATGATGATCATTTCTTCCTATGTAGGTGGGTGTCAACAAAATATTTTCGAATTCGGAAGAGAAAGTTGGTGATTGAAATTTCGTAAATAGATCTCGCCGCAAAGAACACCGCCTTTGTTTCAGTGAATCATATCAGTGACACTCTCACCCCTATTGCGCGATAACACGAACCGAGCTGCCCTTCTTTGTACTTTTTCGATGTCCTCAGTCAATCCTACCTGGTAAGGATCCCATACCGCGCCGCAGTACTCCAGCAGAGGGCGGATAAGTGTAATGTAGGCTGTCTCTTTAGTGGGTTTATTGCATCTTCTAAGTGTTCTGCTAACAAAGGGCAGTCTTTCGCCTTCCCCATAACATTATCAATGTGGTCTTTCCAATTTAAGTTGCTCGTAATTGTAATTTCTAGGTATTTAGTCAAATTGACAGCCTTAGACTTGTGCGATTTATCGTATACCCAAAATTTATCGGATTTCTTTTAGTACCCATGTGGACGACCTCGCACTTTTCTTTGTGCCAATTGCCACTTTTCGCACCATACAGAAATTCTCTCTAGATCATTTTGTAATTGGAATTGATCGTCTGATGATTTTACTAGACGGCAAATTAGAGCGTCATCTTCAAACAATCTATGGGAGCTGCTCAGATTATCACCTAGATCATTAATGTAAATCAGGAACAGCAGAGGGCCTATGACACAACCTAGCGGAACGCCAGATATCACTTCTGTTCTACTCGATGACTTATAGTCTGTCACTACGAACTGTGAGCTCTCTGAGAGGAAATCACGAATCCAGTCACACAACTGAGACGATACTCCACATGCACGCAATGTGGTTAATAATCGCCTGTGAGGGACGGTCTCAAAAGCCTTCTGGAAATCTAAGAATATGGAATCGATCCATCCCTTGTCGAGAGCACTCACTACTTCATGGGAATAAAGAGCTAGCTGTGTTGCACAAGCTTGATATTTTATGAATCCGTGTTAGTTATATATCAATAAGTCATTTTCTTCAAGGTGATTCATAATGTTCGAGTACAGTATATGCTTCAAAATCCTACTGCAAATTGAGGTCAGTGATGTGGGTCTGCAATTCAATGAGTTGCTCCTATTTCCTTTCTTGAATATTGGTGTGAACTGTGCTACTCTCCAGTCTTTAGGAACTGACCTTTCGTATGTGATCGTTAAGAAAGGCGTGATTGTGTCTGCATACTATGAAAGAAACTTGATTACTAAACCATCTGGACTGGAAGACTTGCCTGTCGTAAGTGATTTGAGTTGTTTCGCAACACCTAAGATATCTGCTTTTTTGTCACTCATGCTAACAGCTGTTCTGGTTTCGAATTCTGGAATATTTACTTCGTCTTCTTTCGTGAAGAAATTACGGAAAACTATATTTAGTAACTTCGGTTTAGTGGCACCATCATCGGTAACATTTCCATCGTTATCGCGCATTGACGGTATTGCCCTTTTTTTTTGCCACTGTGTTCACTAATCCCTGTTTCCGTCATGAAGCTCTCTATTGGATCTGGATTATTTGTGTTTTTGCTACCATTCACAATTCGTGTGGGCTCATGAACTAATTGTTCAAAGTAATTATCTCGGAAGATGTTTTCTTCTACCACCGGCTTTGAACATGTAGTTTCGCCAACAACTCGAGGGTAAATTAAAGTCTCCGCCAATTATAACTGTATGAGTGGGTTCTTATTTGTAATGAGATTCAAGTTTTTTTGAACCGTTCAGCTATTATATAATCTGAGTCGGGGGGTCGGTAGAAGGAGCCTATTATTATTTTGGTACGGCTGTTGAGTGTAACCTCTACCCACAGTAATTCGCAAGAACTATCTTTCAACTTCACTACAAGATAAACTACTACGAACAGACACAAACACACCACCACCTACTTTATTTAATCTATCCTTTCTGAACAGGGTTTGCACCTCGGCAAAATTGATCCCCGGTTTTAGCCGTGTGTAACCCCACATCGGTGTCTCTATATTTTCCAAAGAATCTATACATATCTGCACGAGCAAAGCAACTGCTGTTGACAGTTCTGTCTCGTGTAGATAATATTCTGCCACACCTTTAATTGTGAGTGCTAACGTCCTGTCAGCTGTTGTTGTGATCGATGGTGGCACGGATTTCACCATGGCACGTATGTTTTTGGTGGATGCACATACATGTGATTTAGAGGGAACTACATCTTGAAACAACCGTAATGGAAAGCGAAGAACGGTACCGCGTTATGACTTATGTGACTTTCCTGAGTACGTCATTGTGTTAAAGGTAGAAGATCAGTCGAAATATGTTATTTGAGTTTCTTGTCTTTTGTTGATTCTCAAAACATTTCCTACAAAAATTTAGTGGAAAATTCGGTTGATAATATTTTATTTTTTCTCCAAATAATCCGTAGCTACGTAATCTGGACTTCAGTGGAGAGAAAGTGACACAGTCAAGGTGAGGGGAACGTACCTTTATGAGAGCTTAAAATAAATTTGAAACAGAGAAACGTGCAAGAATGTGTTAGAACATTTGGGAATGTTTCAATGTGTAATTTATCTGAAAAGTGTAAACTGTAAACATGTACATTTATTTATTTATGCATTCATTTTGTGTGATAACATTAGGGACCTCCAAGCTATGATTTATATCTGATCGGATATCCTTACAGACGTAGCGCTACAATATTCATAGTGTAAGAGGCGTATACGTATAATAATAATAATTATAAGAAGAAGAACAAAAACAACAACAAAAACAATAATCATAACAGTAATAACTGTTATTATTATTATTATTACAGTAACAACAATAAATAAAGATACTGAAACATTGTAAATCCCGTTATTATCGGTTCTCATGTACATAACGTTCTTTTTGGAATAGGAATAATGAAAAATTGACAGAAATTAAACAGCGGTACAGAATTAAGCACTTGAAAATAATCGATTTTCTGCGTCAGTAATTCTTGTTTTCAACGCCATTACTTGGTTTAGTAGTCATTTAATCGTGATAATGTGGATTTCACGGCATATATATTGTCGAACTACTTGTGCCATGTATGAATGTCATCTACTTGAGAGATAACGATATGCCCAAATGGTTAAGTGTCATCTTGCACTAGTAAAGAAAAATTAGCGCCATTTACACTACTGAAGATGCTTGCCAGGTATCCACATGTGTGGAAACATCGATAGCTACATGATGTTGATGGTATTGCTACTGAAACGCTTAGTTGTGTTTAAAATAAAAGTTGCTGTGACGATAAATCGGTGATTTTTTTCGGGTATCTTCTAATCAGTGCAGAGCTGTACTTGAATAAGAAGTTGACGGGATCTGGAAACAGCAAGAAGTAATGGCGTGAAGTTAGCTGATGCGATGATAAATAAAAACTGGGGTAGTCAAAAAAATGGTTCAAATGGCTCTGAGCACTATGGGACTCAACTTCTGAGGTCATTAGTCCCCTAGAACTTAGAACTAGTTAAACCTAACTAACCTAAGGACATCACAAACATCCATGCCCGAGGCAGGATTCGAACCTGCGACCGTAGCGGTCCTGCGGTTCCAGACTGCAGCGCCTTTAACCGCACGGCCACTTCGGCCGGCTGGGGTAGTCGGAAGCCGGCATATCAACTGCAGAATTACTCTTTTGGACGGAAGGAGAATAGCCAAAATATGTTGTATTTACTCGTTATTGTAACTTAAATAAGAGGACAGCAGATATACTGCTTGTATAGGCAGAATTTTGTTGAACGTCCAGTTCGAAGTACATCAATTGTGCGTGAGCTTCACTAATGGTCCTAATTGTAGAATGAATTGTCACAGAAATTCTTCCAAACAAAACGACTAATTACTTATCTGTAACGATTTCGTAATTGGCCTAGTGATATAAAAGTAATTTACATCGCTTTAACGTCGCAGTGAAATTCACTTAGCAGTAAACTGAAGCCCTGACTATGACGCTGGCAGTAAATCAAAATGCTGAATAGAAGCTGGAGAAAACTATCATTCAGTTCGCAAATTATCTAGGTTTCAGTCTGAAAGGGTAAGGCATTGCGCAACCTTAAAGCGATGAAATTATGTAGCTATCAGTAACTCCGTCTAATTAAGTAGTTTCAACAGTGCCATCAGTATGGACAATAATTATATGATTATCCGAAAAACATGTTTGGAAATCAGGAGAAGAAGTACTGATGTATCCCGTTTACTATTCCACATTGATAAATTTCGTTTATTAATTTTTTGAGTGTACTGAAGTGGAGGAACTATCTTCTTCTTTCTTCGCTCGATTTCTCTAAAAAAGTAAAGCTGAGGGTAGTGCATGTAATTGACAGATTGACTGGAAGACTCATAACGGAAATCAATGCCACAGAAGAGACGTTGCTTACAGTATTTATCTTGAACAATTGTTAAACAACAGTAGTCAATATCCAATATTACCAAGCACTATTAAATGATGTACAATTGTATATTATAGAGAAATGCAGGCGAAATGTGGATGATCAATGTCTGGTGGAGGGACTGCTATTTGACTCTGAAATTAAATAAATGTAACGTATTGTACATAAATAGGCGATGACAGCTATTACTGTTCAGTTACACATGAACCGCCCAACCTAGGTGTATCCATCCACAGTGACATAAAGCGGAATGAGCACATAAAACTAACTTTAGGAAAAGCAGATGCTGTGCTGAGACTTTTTTTTTAATGTCTTACGTCTTTGATAATCTTCATCAGTCTCCTGTCTGGTTTGACGTGGCCCTCCATGAATTCCTATCCTGTGCCAACCTTTTCATCTCAGTACAGCATTTTCACCCTACGTCTTTAATTACTTGCTAGTACAGTAGAAGTAATTCCTTGATGTCTTAACACATGTCCTGTCATTCTTACCCTTTTTCCTGTAAGAGTTTTAGATGTGTTTCCTCTACGATTGTGTGGAGAACTTCCTCTTACCTTATTAGTTCACCTATTTTTTAACATACTTCTATAGACCTACAACACAAACGCTTCAACTCTCTTCTTTTCGAGTTTTCCTACAATCCACGATTCACGACCGTACAATGCTGTGCTCCAGGTGCATATTCTCAGAATTATCTTTCTCAAATTAAGGTCTATGTTTGATACTAGTAGCCTCTTCTTGATAAGGACTGCCCTCTTTGCCTCTGCTAATCAATTCTTTATGTCGTTGGCCATGTGTTATTTTGGATTCCGTCACTTTGTCTACTTTGTGGTCGCTAGTTTAGATATGTTGAGGCGTAGCGCCGTATACCGATCCTGCCTTGGAGGCGATTAAGTGGGAGATGTGTCTCAGAGCTGGATAGTGACAGATGGTGACGCGAGACTGGACGCGCACGTAGTTTATGTATCAGCCGATAGAGGACAATATTGGATAGGGGACTGATTTAGTTTCGATTGTGCCCACTAGAGTGCACTAAAGTAATAGAATGTTTTTCATATACTGTTCTAGTATTATCATAAAGTGTTATTATGTCTTTTTGTGTTTGTAAAATGTTATAAATGTGTTTTAGCAGTATGAATGATGTGTGAGTGTGGTTTAAGGTTAATATGAAGATACTTGTTTAACGAGTTATGTAGTGGGACATTGCGTGGGAACATTTCGTAGAAGTATGGATGTGGACAAAGGGGATTTTTGTAGAATAGATTTGTAAAGTAAGTTTATGGTAAAAGGTAAGTTAACTCAGGTATAAATAACAATAGTAAATAACTTTATGCATAAACAAAACTTCAGCATATTAGATAATTAAGTCGGTAAAAAGTGCTGTCGTTAGGTTTACTATTTTGCGATTGGCTATTGATGAAAAGCGCGGACTGACGCGGGAGAATGTTGTTTTGGTATTGGCTGTTGAGTAAACTGACCAATGGTAAAGCAATATTCTTCGCACACCTTTCTCTGCTGGTAGAGAAGACTTAGAGTATTCTAGAGAGGAGTTGGAGCCTAGCCATGAAACAGTTCGGACATGTGTAGTAGTGGTAAAGTGACGGCATAATTATTCCGATGGGAGTGTAGAAATTTTGGAATTGGTAAGTGAAATTTGTGACGAGAAAAGACATAAATTCCGAATGGCGTATTGAGCAGGTCGGTGGCTAAACACTGACTGCATTAGGTACCGACAGACTTAATATTTGGCGAGCGTTCTCAACCAAAAACAATACGTATTTTTGTAGCTATTACGTTTTCGGGAAATGAAACACCATAAGCTTGCTAACGTGAGTGAAAGGGACAGTGAGTGACTGCGTTATTACTAGCACGGGCTTGACAGTGATACTTCTTCACCTAAGTTTCAGAATATATTAATTAAGACAAAAATTTCCAACCTTTCATTTCGTGTGAAAACTTTCTCCCGAAACGTAGATCAGTGACTCTAATTGCAGCCTGGTGCACGTCGAAGTACAGTAGGTTTCGCTCTGCTTCCCTACAGATGATCTGCTGAGACAATGTTCACAGGTAGGTGCAGGTTCGTCATAATAGGGACGGAAAGAACCGCGCCGCCGCAGTGTCTACTTATCTCTTAGTTTTATCTCTCTTCGGCACACCCTCAATCAATATTCTTTACACCATCAGTGAATCTTTATCACTGATATTCTTTCACTATGACTTTTAAACCCATTCTTGAATTTTTATTCCCTTCTTTGCGTCTTCGATGTATGGATTGAATAGTAGGAACGAAAGACTACATCACTGCCTCACACCCTCTTTAATCCAAGGACTTCTTTCTTGGTCTTCCAATATTACAGTTCCCTCCTGGTTCTTGCCAACATTCTACATTTTCCGTCTTTTCCTTTAGCTTACTCCTACTTTTCTGAGAATTTCGATCATCTTGCACCATTTTACATTGTCCAACGCTTTTTATAAGGCGAGAAATCCTATGAAATCTTGCTTGAATCATCTATACAACGGCAGATCTATATTTCTGGTACCTTTTCTTGTCGAAAGCCAAGACATCTGACAGATCTTCAGTATTCTTTTTCATTTTTCTGCATATTATTCTTGTCTGCATCTTGGATATATGAGATGTTAAGCTGATTGTGCGATGGTTCTCGCACTTACCTGCCCTTTCTGTCTTTGAAATTGTGTGGATGTTATCTCTTTAGGAGTCTGAGAGTATGTCTCCAGTCTCGTAGATTCTATACGCCAACTTGAATAGCCGTTGTTTTCCACTCCCACCAATCATTTTTGAAATTCCGAAGGAATCTTATATTCCAGTTCTGCTCTATTTGTCTTGCAAAGTTCTGTTAAACTCTTATTCCAATGCTGGATCCCACAAATCGACTTCCATTTCTTCTGTCACTTCATCGTACAAGTCCTCCCACTCGTAATGGGCTTCAATCTTCTACTGAAGAAGTGCCCATATCTCTTCAGGTATATATTAGACTTTTTTCTTATTTTGGTGCTTACCAGCTCCTCTGGAAGTGGTGTAACATTGCGCGCATTTAGGTGAGCGATTTTACCACCTGGAAGTGGTATGGGAGGAGACGAATTTGTTGTACAGTTGAACGCTAGCGGCCCCAGGTTTCAGGGTGTGCCACAGCAGGTCCAGCTACGTGACAGGTACAGGCGAAAGGCGAGCAGCGTCTCCGGAAATGGGTAAATCCCAAAACTGGAAATCTGGGCAGCTATAGCTCGCATGGTCTTTGTGCAGGAACAGTGCTCCAAGAAATAGGGGTGTGTTAGACATGTTGAAAGACGGCTTCTTACAGCCGTTCAAGGATCTATAATAATTCACAGTCAAGTATTAAAGCTCTCTCCTCTGCGTTTAACAGTGAGATTCCCATTGCACTCTTAATGTTGACGCATATAGTTTCAATTAAACCTAGATTGTTTTGACTTTTCTATATGTTGAATCATTTCTTCCGTTTATATTTCTTCAAATCTTTCCCGCAACCATTTCGCCTTGACTTCTCAGCACTTCTCTCTTATTTCATTATTAAATACCTTATGTTGCTGCATTCCTCTCTTCTCCTGTGCATTTTTATTTCCTAATTTCGTCGATCATTTGAAGTATTTCTTCTGGTGTCCAGTATTTCATCGCAGCTACCTTCCTTGTGCCCATGTTTGTCTGTCCCACTTTCGTGACTGCGCTTTTCAGAGATGTCCATTACTTTTAAACTGCGTTGTCTACGGTGGTGCTCATTATCTCGGTATCCACAGTCTTAGAAACTTCAAAGGCATTCCTTCTTTCAGCCCTATATTCACCAGTAACTCTTTATTATGTTTTTGTCTCCCTACTACAGCGTCCCAGTCCATGATTATCAGCACATCATCTCCCTTTACACACTGAATTACCCGTTCAATACCCTCATATACTTTCTAACCACATCTGCTAGTAAAGTCGGCTATCAACGAACTCTTCACAGTAACTCACTCTGCTCCACCTTCCTGTTCGTATTGAATCCTACTCTCGTTATATCGTTTTCTGCTGCTGTTTATGCTACACTATAGACATCTCACCAGATATCCTTACCTCCATTCCACACCATTATACTGACCCCACTATCTCTAGACCGAACTGTTGCATTTCCATTCTCAGATTTTCTACTGACCATTCCACCTTCAAACTTCTGACATTCCAGGAACCGGCTCATAGTACGTTTCCCTTTCGTTATTTATTCAGTTTTTATCTCACGGTTACCCCTCCATGTGCTTTCCCCTTCCAGATATCCCAATGGGGGATTAATCCGGAATGCTTGGCCAGTTACAGCCAACATATCGTGTGGATACACATATGGGTCTTTATGCAGTGGTTTACATTTCCTTCTACATCATCATGCCATTAATCATTGCTGATCTTCCGCCTTTTACAGACAGTTACCCAGTCATAATGGGAAGAGGTTGTACTGAGCCCCTGTACAGTTCTTCACTCTCTTTGACAAGGCTTTTGTCAGAATGAAGGTGACTCCTTATACCGAAAGTCTTTGGTGGCCGTGGCTGACGATCTTTATTCAAAATCTGAGCAGGAGCTGGGACCTAACCAAGAACTCAGGATGTTTTGATTTCTAGTCGCATTCAACAACCCTATAGTATGTGTGCTGGAATAAAGATTAAGGAAGTGTAATTTATCTACAAAATAAGTAAGTGGATTACAAAAACTCTGACTCTTGAACCGTGGATCTTGCCAAAATGGGTTGGCTTCAGGGCCTCAACGATTCCGATAGTCGTACCGTCGGTGCCACCACAATTGAGGGGTATTTTTGGAGAGGCCAGACAAACCTGTGGTTCTTGAAGAGGGGCAGCAACATTTTCAGGAGTTTTGGGGGAAAGAGTGTGGGTGATTGACTGATCCAACCCTGCCATGTTAGCCAACATGAGTTTGCTTTGTTGGTACTGCGAACAATTGAAAGAAAGGGGAATTTCGGTCATTATTTTGCCCAATAGATGTAGCTCTTCTATATGGTTAATTGATTATGGCATCTTCTCGGGTAAAATATTCCTGAGGTAACGTGGCCTCCAATTCGGACATCCAATTGGAGACTTATTAACTTACTTACTGGCTGGCGCTACAGTCCTTGTAGAACCTTGGCCTCCTCTGTCACCTGCCTCCATTCGTCCATTGCTTTCGTTCTCCAATTCCTGACTCCCACTGCTTTGAAAACCTCCCCCATATCTCCAAGCCATCTATTCTTTGGTCATCATTCTCTCGTTCTCCCCGTGGGCTTTCCTGTAAACTCTCTCTAAACACTTCGAGCATCTGGAATTCTCTCCACATGACCAGCCCATCTTATTCCTGAAGTAGGAGTACAAGCAGTAGGAGGACCAACTGAAGGGTGAAGGCTTATTACATTGGTCTATCATTTTGTTACCCTAATGTGTATAGTTTTTCTCAGTGAGTTAAGTCGCCTCCGTTCTGTAGCCAGTATGAGTTTTTGCAAGACAAAGCGGATCACAGTTTGCGCCGCGACAAGAGCGGAGACGCGGTATTTTGGGAAGAACGGCGGCCTGCACAGATCCCCAGCGTGACGCCCCTCGGGCTCTGCCATTGTTTACAGGACAGCGAGTGGGACGTGAGTAATGCCGCATTGTCTTCGCTGCGCCGGTCCGAGTTCTCGCGAGTGCGGGGCGGCGTTAACCGTGGTAGGGCTCGGTCATTTGCCTGCGGCCTTGCAGGCGGCGATGAGTAGCGCGTCCTTCAGGAGCGCGCTTTGTATTCGGCGCAAAGCGGCATTAGGATTCCCAGCTCTGTTCACAGTACCGCCCAGTTACCGCTAGTGCTTGTCGCGTTATGTCACTTAGTCTCCCATTTCACGACTTTGCTGTTGGGGCCGAGAGAGTCACTGCTTCGGTTAACACTCTAGATGGGTATGATGGATACATCCGTCCATGGCCCGCTCGTTCTACACTCCTGGAAATGGAAAAAAGAACACATTGACACCGGTGTGTCAGACCCACCATACTTGCTCCGGACACTGCGAGAGGGCTGTACAAGCAATGATCACACGCACGGCACAGCGGACACACCAGGAACCGCGGTGTTGGCCGTCGAATGGCGCTAGCTGCGCAGCATTTGTGCACCGCCGCCCTCAGTGTCAGCCAGTTTGCCGTGGCATACGGAGCTCCATCGCAGTCTTTAACACTGGTAGCATGCCGCGACAGCGTGGACGTGAACCGTATGTGCAGTTGACGGACTTTGAGCGAGGGCGTATAGTGGGCATGCGGGAGGCCGGGTGGACGTACCGCCGAATTGCTCAACACGTGCGGCGTGAGGTCTCCACAGTACATCGATGTTGTCGCCAGTGGTCGGCGGAAGGTGCACGTGCCCGTCGACCTGGGACCGGACCGCAGCGACGCACGGATGCACGCCAAGACCGTAGGATCCTACGCAGTGCCGTAGGGGACCGCACCGCCACTTCCCAGCAAATTAGGGACACTGTTGCTCCTAGGGTATCGGCGAGGACCATTCGCAACCGTCTCCATGAAGCTGGGCTACGGTCCCGCACACCGTTAGGCCGTCTTCCGCTCACGCCCCAACATCGTGCAGCCCGCCTCCAGTGGTGTCGCGACAGGCGTGAATGGAGGGACGAATGGAGACGTGTCGTCTTCAGCGATGAGAGTCGCTTCTGCCTTGGTGCCAATGATGGTCGTATGCGTGTTTGGCGCCGTGCAGGTGAGCGCCACAATCAGGACTGCATACGACCGAGGCACACAGGGCCAACACCCGGCATCATGGTGTGGGGAGCGATCTCCTACACTGGCCGTACACCACTAGTGATCGTCGAGGGGACACTGAATAGTGCACGGTACATTCAAACCGTCATCGAACCCATCGTTCTACCATTCCTAGACCGGCAAGGGAACTTGCTGTTCCAACAGGACAATGCACGTCCGCATGTATCCCGTGCCACCCAACGTGCTCTAGAAGGTGTAAGTCAACTACCCTGGCCAGCAAGATCTCCGGATCTGTCCCCCATTGAGCATGTTTGGGACTGGATGAAGCGTCGTCTCACGCGGTCTGCACGTCCAGCACGAACGCTGGTCCAACTGAGGCGCCAGGTGGAAATGGCATGGCAAGCCGTTCCACAGGACTACATCCAGCATCTCTACGATCGTCTCCATGGGAGAATAGCAGCCTGCATTGCTGCGAAAGGTGGATATACACTGTACTAGTGCCGACATTGTGCATGCTATGTTGCCTGTGACTATGTGCCTGTGGTTCTGTCAGTGTGATCATGTGATGTATCTGACCCCAGGAATGTGTCAATAAAGTTTCCCCTTCCTGGGACAATGAATTCACGGTGTTCTTATTTCAATTTCCAGGAGTGTAATTGGTTCGACAGGGCGATACCATGATGGTGTTACAAACATAATGGAGAAGGATAAATGTATCAATTTGAGGAGAGTGACCGTACTCTGGGAAAGACTTAGTCGAAAGTTTTAAGCGAAAATCCTTCTAATACCTTCGACATTGGAATACCTGTACCTGTACTGTTGCTGCTGAGATTGTAGGCTAGGCAAATTTCTGAGGTGTTAGTATGGACCAAAACAAGAAGAAAAGGACTCTAGAACGCATACCTTAACACCTATGGCAGCTATTCCCTAATGTTTGAATACTCCATTAGTAGTGTAGCGCTTGACGCAGTCACCTCGATTAAATATTTCGGCGTAACATTGCAGAGCGATATGAAGTGGGACAAGCATGTAATGGCAGTTGTGGATAAGGCAGATAGTCGTCTTTGGTTCATTGATAGAATTTTGGGAAGATGTGGTTCATCTGTAAAGGAGACCACTTATAAAACACTAATACGACCTATTCTTGAGTACTGCTCG
This sequence comes from Schistocerca nitens, assembly GCF_023898315.1. NCBI lineage: Eukaryota > Metazoa > Arthropoda > Insecta > Orthoptera > Acrididae > Schistocerca > Schistocerca nitens. The sequence continues at coordinate 142,724,468 of NC_064622.1, read as the reverse complement.
AGCGTTTGGGATACCTATCAGGTCGGATTGGGGGAGGACATAGAAGCAATTCAGAGGCGGGCTGCTAGATTTGTTGCTGGTAGGTTTGATCATCACGAGAGCGTTACGGAAATGCTTCAGGAACTCGGGTGGGAGTCTCTAGAGGAAAGGAGGTGTTCTCTTCATGAATCGCTACTGAGGAAATTTAGAGAAGCAGCATTTGAGGCTGACTGTCGCGAACTTACATTTCGCGGAAAGACCACAAAGATAAGAGAGATTAAGGCTCGTACAGAGGCATAAAGTCAGTCATTTTTCCATCATTCTGTTTGGAGTGGAACAGGGAGAGAAGATGCTAGTTGTGTGTGGTACGAGGTACCCTCCACCACGCACCGTATGGTGGATTGCGGAGCATGAATGTAGATGTAGATGTAGATGTATGAGCACTTGCTCATCTTCGATATGGTGAAACAAATCTCATCTACTGAAGAAGTGCCAAATTTCTTCAGGTATATATTATACTTTTTTCTTGTTTTGGTGCTTACCAGCTCCTCTGGAAGTAGTGTAACATTACGCGCATTTAGGTGAGCAATTTTGCCACCTGGAAGTGGTATGGGAGGAGACGAATTTGTTGTACAGTTGAACGCTAGCGGGCCCAGGTTTCTGGGTGTGTCACAGCAGGTCCAGCTGCGTGACTGGTATAGGCGAAAGGCGAGCAGCGTCTCCGGAAATGGGTAAATCCCAAAACTGGAAATCTGGACAGCTATTGCTCGCATGGTCGTTTTGCAGGAACAGTGCTCCAAGAAATGGGGGAGTGTTAGACATGTTGAAAGACGGCTTCTTACAGCCGTTCAAGGATCTATAATAATTCACAGTCAAGTATTAAAGCAAATCTACGCAAATACTCCTGCGATCTCAGAAAAATGAGGCACATCCAGTGACACAATACTATTGCAGTATCTTTAAAACCACGGAAGTTAATATTTCACAGTGAAAAAACATTTTCACAGTGAACCACTGAATTAACAACCCTTAAATGCTTCTCGCGATATCAACATATCAGACCCAGGTAGAAGCATTGCACTATAGCACTGAAGTCTGTGTATCTTCATCAATTTTATCTATTGATTTATTATTATTTTTACATCTTTTCATTATGCAAATGTTTGTCGGAAAAACGTATTTTCTACAATTATACAGCAAATGAGTACAGTATGACTACCTCACATTTTTCCATACTTGTATATTTACTTAATGAACAGGTTACTATTTTGCCAGTAGTTTTATTTAAATATTAGTCACAGTTGATAATACAAAATCATGCTAATTTAAGAAGTAGAGAGTCAATATGTTTCCTTACGCCACATTTGTAAAAAAAAGTGCCATGAGACACTTCTGACAAGCAGACATGGATCATTGTTTAAACATTATTTATCGACATTCTGTTGTTATTTATTATGAGCACATTTACACAAGAATAGACAAACCTTTATTTATATTTATTGTGAATAGTCTGAGTGTGACCGAATTGTTATAACATTTCTTTATTTAAATAGTGTTGTGATGTATTAGTTTATTGCAGAACTGGTCCAGTTGAGTGATATGATGTCTGTAGCAGATAAGAACGATGTATTTTTGGTGAGGCCGGCCCTCAGCCAATGGGAAATCAGACAGTAGCTATCACGTGCCCAAATTCATGCGACACTGATGAGAGACTGGGAATTTAATCGAGGTTATTGGCACAAAAACCGCTGATCACCTCTGTTTCCCTTGCCGGCTGTATACTGGCAGTGAAAATTATATCTGGCACCAGAATTCTAACCGGCTTACCTCCGAATCGAGTGCAACCGCACAGGTGCGTGTTAACGCCCTCAGTTACGGAGGCGGGCTAGTGAGCTAGTGTCATTCGTACTGATGCTATGATTCCACAATTACACTTTGGTGTTTTTTCAGAATCAGTAGCCCTTTTTGTTAGCCATTCTTGGAGGCTACGAAGAATCGTCTTCCTCTCACATCTTTAACGAGAAGAGCAGACATGAAGATACTCGTCTTCTATTACAAGATATTTTGTGATCCAAAGCTTTAAATTTGTTTTTCATTTCCTTTCAATTTGCTTATAGGACTTAAAACGATAAAATAATTATTATACAGTGTGATAGTGGGAAGTTTGCGTCGCATATAGTATGACTGTTAAAACACTCAAACTTCTTTGACCTCATTTCATATAATTACATGGCAAAGAAGTCTTTTGCGTCCAACAGCTGAAGGCGTAAAGGAAAAGAATTAAGGTCTAAGAAATAGATATAATATATTAGAAGCAGTTATGCAAAAGATTGAAATCTTAGAAGCGACAATATTTGGTCAAATAATCTAAAAAGTGGGAAGAGGATATGTCCGAATGAATGGAAGCCAAAAATACCGAAATTAATACTGAGCTCACTTCCGAAATAGCTGCATCAGTTCAAACAGCAAAGAAAGATACAAATACCAGTACGCAGGAAATGATCGAAAACGTGAAGGCTTAGTTCTAACAAATAAAAAGATAAGGTCATACTCTAACTCCCGAAATGGCAGAGTGAAATTAGTCGTAATTTTACCGCACACGAAACCAATGTTCCTGTTGGAACCAACAAAGGACAGAGGGAGTTTCCAAATCTATACAAATCACCTCAAAATAATTCACCTAGCAACAAATATGGTAATCAACACACAATGTTCAGGCCATATTCTGAAAGAAACTACAATCCAAGAAGTAGCTGTCCGTCTTTATCACTACTGAAACTTGAGAAAAGTATAATGAAAAATCGGCAATTCCAGACACACTCTTTAACAAAAAGTTGTTCAGCGCCAATAGTATTCATTAAAGGCATAGGAATGTTTTTCGACGATCCTGGAGTGAGTATCATAAAATCCAGCTCGTTGTGTCTCACATAACAGGCGGTGCCGCGTTGTGGGATGATGAAGTCGTGGATTTATGCAGTATGTACAAAGATTTCGAACACAGATTTATTGCCAAATTCTAGTACCCTAGAAAACAAGAAAAACAGATGAAGGAGGTACACAGTTCCGGGTATTATATCCGAAATGAGGTAGCTTGCGTAAATATTTTGAGCGCTACATAAATAAGACACGATACTAGGATGAACCAATATCACCCCGAGAAGTACTCAGAATTTTGAAAGCTGAATTACTAATCAATATCAGGGAAAAATTATCTACGTTCCTGATACCGATCTGGAACATTTCTTATCAATCGTAGATTCCTTTAATCTGATTCAAAAGGATGTCAAACAACCGAATGGAAACGTAAATGACCAAAACCATCATGGACGGTTCAAAAATGGTTCAAATAGCTCTAAGTACTATGGGACTTAACATCTGAGGACATCAGTCCCCTAGACTTAGAACTTCTTAAACCTAATTAACCTAAGGACATCACACACATTCATGCCCGAGGCAGGATTCGAACCTGCGACCGTAGCAGCATAGCGGTTCCGTACTGAAGCGCCTAGAACCGCTCGGTCACAAAGCCGGCATCATGGAAATTCTAAAATAGCCACAATAATTATAATAATCATAATAACAGCAAAAATGGTTTCTATTCCGATAGCAATAATCAAAATTACAAGGGAAATAGAAATGGTCAGGATAATGGCAATGGGAAAGGGAATGGAAATATTACATATAATTCAAGTCCACCCATAATTTACAAACCTAACTTCCGTAAGACCACCAAAATCAAAATCAATATGCACAGAACAATAACAATCCGAGAAAAAAGAATATAATGACAATCACAACGTTGGTAATTATAATAATGATGATTGAAATATGAATCCCCAGTGGGCTAGTAATAATAATCCAGCTTCTTGGCAGCCCTCTGCTGGTCCTATTGTGATCAAATAGCCTTTGCAAATGCAACATCAGGTGAACTGACGTGTAAATAATCCTAATCAATGTGTTGGCCGCAGGATAGTTATAGTGTGAGTCGACGTAACGGAAGTGTCCCGTAACTCGCCGACTAACCAGGAATACAGAATATGACCAATCTTTGCCTTCCGAGGCTGAGTTGCAGATGAAGAGGGAGACAAATGTGGAAGTCGAGTTTTAATGCTAAGATGCAACGATGGCAGTAAATCTAGGACGAATTAAGTAAAGAATATCTAGAATATAAACCAGGCAAGGGCAAAATGATACAAGCAATGGTTAAGGCATCAGTTAATGATTTATGTACCGATAAAATTATAGTTACTGGGGCTACTATTTCCATTATGAGTTACATTTTATACAAACCAATCAGTAAGGACAGTAGGACTCCGGTTTTCCCTGTTCACAAGTACAATGTTATTGGAGCTCTTGAGGGGGCACTCAAAGGCGATAAAATTTCAAATGCAGGTCAACATTATGATCCATAAGGAAGAACTAAATAGCATCCTCGTGGTATTAAATAAATTGTCGGTTTCATGCATTGCGGGATGGGATTTCCTGTGCCAGAAGAAAACCATAACGGCAGGAGTATTAGCATCAGACAGTATCTATAGCAGTCTAAAGCTGGACCGAGTAAAGCTGCCGGAACTTCATGTAGGTATTGTCAGCTAATTAGTATCAGATGTGTTAGTCCAATGGTACTGCACACAGCAACTGAAAATAGTTTCTATGATTCATACCATGGCAAGGAAGTTGAGATAATAGATCTCATCGAAATTAAAGTACGTGAATCCATGTATCTGACAAATGAACGACAAAGAGAATTTTGTTATATGTCAAAAACTTATGTTAAGGTATTCGATGAAAAGCAAAGCATTATTAAGATCATCGTACTGGAAGATCAAATTATACAAAGAATCCAGGAAGTACCCACCCTTCATCTTCTCTGGCCGAAGTTACCAGTTTAACGTGATGCCATCTGATATGAATGTAAGCAAAGGCGTTTTCGTAACAGTGCTCCATATTGTATTAGGACCAGAGCTGCTTGATAAAATCAATTTATGTGTAGACGACTTGCTAATAACCATGGAAACTTGGGAAGAACATATTAATTTATTAGAAAGAGTATCTGAAATTATTACAGAGCATGGCGCTACTGAAAATTTGATGAAATCGCAGTTTGGTAAAAATCAAAATAAGTTTTTGGTCATATTATCACCCCATCAGGAATAAAGCCAGATCAAAAACTGTTGGATGCAATCAGAAATTTTCCACATCGCGCCAATAAAAAAACAACTGAAATCATTTATTGTCTCGCTTTATTCTTCCGAAGATTCGTACTGAATCACTTCCTGAATAATTTCCGCATTTTGAGTCTGTTGAGAAAGAATAAGCCATGGTATTGGTCTCCACTGTATGCAGAAGTATATGAGCAAATAAAAACTGCTTTAGTAGCCTCAGACATTTGCACCATCTGAACGTGAACGAGGATTTTTGTTTAGCTTCTGATACATCACTTATGGGATTAAGCGCTTTTCTCTTGCATGTAGTAAAGGTAGACAAGCAGCAAGACGTTAGGACGATAGTTTTAGCCAGCCAGATTATGTCCGACTGTGAAAGAGGTTACACTGTAACTGGGAAGTTCTAGCCGTAAAATTGGCTGTAGAGAAATTTAATTATTTTGTGTACAGGAAAAGAATTAAAGTGTGCTGCGATCACCAATCTGCAAGTTTCGTGTAATCTTACAAATTATCACATGCCACGCTTGCTTGATGAGCATTGGTTTTACAATGTTAGGATATAGGATTGATTCATGCCAAAGGAAAAGACAACGTAGTAGCAGACGCTCTTTCGAGACTTCCTCAAGGTCTAACGGAGTTGCACCAATTAGTTTAAATTCTAATATTAAAAATTTCCCCATTTTGCAGCAATACATGAACATGTGCAAAAAGAGGGCAAAGTTACGAGATGCCGATCCCAAAATGGATAAAAATAAGCAAGCCTTACTTCAGGACAATGATCAAGCTGTTGCTAGAAAATGAAAATTGTATTCTAGTATATTGTATTATAAGAGCAGTTACGAGGTAAACAGTTGGAAACTATGCATTCCATCACAGTGTCTCTTGAGCCTTATTTGGTTTAGTTTTTATGTGTGGGGACATTTCGGATCCGATAAATGCACAGCTAAAATGCTTTGGCATTGTTATTATACCAGGCTAAAAAGAAAAGTAACTGTTGTACTAAGAATTTGTGTAGTATATCAATAGGCTGGTGAGAAGCAGTACGATGCAGTTACATCCAATTTTTCATATGAAACCTTTAGAATTAATATCTTGTGATGTGGTTGGTTCCCTACGGTCTGCCAGAGGTGGCATTAAGTATATAGTTGCATTATATGATTTGTTTTCTAAACATGTTAAATTGTATTCCATAAGAGTAGCAACAGCTACATCTGTCGGTAGAAGAATAATACAAAATTATATTCCACAGATACGAAAACCCGACGTTAGCTTGTCAGATAGTGCATCTTATTTCACAAGTCATAAATTTAAATCCTTTATGAGAGAACGTAGTATTAAGTTTAATCTGGAAGTCAGTCCCGATGAAAAGTTATTTAGAGAATTTAACAGATTTATAAAATCATATGCTCCAAAATAGCGGTCAAAATGTATTGACTACGAAACTACCTTTGAAAATGTGTTTATTAATTTGTTTCATTCGTCTACGTCTGAGGTAATGTTTAACGAAATAGAAAAGAATGAGTGGATAGACCCAATACTTTAAGTATCCGAGATAGCCAGCAACAAAGACGAGCAGATAGCCGAGTTTTACAAGAGCTGTGACGTGTCGCTCAAAAGAGAAAGTCCCAGTTCGATAAAAGGCTAGGATAAATAAAACAGCTCAAAATTCGAGACAAGATTCTCCTCAGAACGCACCCTAAAGCGTCCGATTGTATAAACAGAACACGAAGTGACAAGCTCTTTATTATGGATCACATTTTATTTTAGATATCTCTCATGAAGGGAGCTACTCATTTTGTTATCCAGAAACTAAAGAGATAAAACGCGTATATCTCCATAAGGATACAAAAAATATGAACGAACTGTTTATTTATTTCTGTTACAGATTTAGTGACGAGCAATGAAGTAATTTTTTAAGCAGAATGTTCCTTTTGTCATTTGGTAAGTAAATGTAGGCATTTGTTTTGTAAAAAAGATTTTTTCCAATGTGTTGGCATTAAATTAAGTGAAATTTCCGTGACGTTTAAGCCCTCAGCTGATATTCAAAGATTTGTCGTTAATGAACTGGTTTCTCGCAGCTATAATATTTGTGTGTTATAACTTAACAACTGCTTTAAGCAAAATTAAAAGTGCTAATAGATATTAATGATATTTACAATTGTTTACTACCCCCCTCCACCTGCCCCCACCCCCCCTTCCGCCGGGGGCCTAATGGAGACAATCTTATACGGCCATAAGCCATGATTTTCAACGATTTCGTTAAAATTTTGTGTATATTTGTGTATTATTTAAGAATAATCATTTCAAAAGCACAGGTAGTGTGCTAAGAACTTCTAGGCGGAAGAAGCTAGAGTTACGTCAACTTTAGTTTTGTATAAGTCTATATATAGTCGAGGCAATAGCATCTCGCTTTCATTTTGTCTAAGGTCATCTTGCCTCACGTTGTGTTAGCTCGTGTGCACTTTTATGACTCTTAACTGTGAAAATATACAGAGTGAAAGTATTCAAAACTGTATTTTCAGAAGTACCCTCCACCTTATCTGAAAATAATTATCTTTGTCAAAGGGAAAAGTTTCATTATTAAAAAGAACTGATGATTAATTTTGTAAAGTGAATTCAGGGAAGTGAGATAGGGAGTTTCAATTGGTAGTAATTAATTTAAAGCTAAAACTGTGAGGATGTTAACTATTTTTGATCGCTTGCGCAGCTCAGTGATCGTCATTTTTTTATCAAATCGAACAAAAGCTAACATTGGAATAGGAATTTAGACTGCCAGCATCAATGAACACTGACTTTACAACAACTTGCAAAAATAACTTATGACGTGAATTTTAGTTACTTGCAAGAGTGCAAAATTAATTTGGACAGGACTTGCTTAAAGATTATCGTCTTTCTTCATTGATTAATCCCTCAAAGTTACAGAGAGAAAGATATTACGAAATATTGAGTTCCACTACGAACCCTGTTTTACGACGTATTCTGAAGACTCTAAATTGTGGCGTCTTCTCGCAAAGACAATTAAAAATCACCTCGCTCTGAGATCAGAAAGAAGATTAACCACTAACATGAGTCAAGAAATGTCAAGATCACGAGAACCGCTGCAACCGCACTCATTTACGTAGTGTTAAGTCGAGATAACACAAACATACTTTTTTAATTTTCTCTTCAACAAATAATATAAAATTATTTTACTGTGAACAGTAATAATTAACAATACTGGAGCACTCGCAGTGCATTCTACGAGGTTCATCAGTAAAGTAACTGGCCGAGACTAGGTATTGGCCCTGTGAACGAATAAACAGTTGATTATCAAATGAATGCAGCCGGTTTCATCTGTTGTCATCAGTTGATTGGTGTACGTCTGTGACCCCAATCTTGGAACTGAGAGCTGATTGTCTACTTCTTGAAAATATCATGCTAAGTGGACATATATTTTTGGTTCGAAGAAGGCTCGAGACACTTGTGGTTAGGAGGAATTCCCAGTTTGACAATTGACTTGTCAAGCTTAGTCTGCTCACTCTTGTATTGTGAACACATGAGGAACTGGTGATTTAGATTTGCCAGTTCTTGTCCATGATCTTCGTAAAACGGAGAGGCAAAGTCTTTCTTTGAATGGAAATGTATGAGGTGGACCTGCGTTAATTTCTCGTTCTTTCTTTTTACGTGACATAACCTTGCCCTAGACAGTGAATGCATGTGCTCTGCTTTTTAGAATTGAATCGTTCCAGAGAAATGGCGCCATGTGTGGAATGATACTTTCTTTACTGCAGTTATAAAGACGTATATAACTCGTTCGTGATAGCCGTACTTGCTAACTGATCGAGTGTTTCGATATTTATGATTGCCGAATGCCTATCGACCGCGGGTAGTTGCACTGTCTGTTTGTTGTTTGGGAAGTTGCTAAAATTAGTTCCTGTAAAACAAAGATATTTCTGAGAATATGCGTTTGAAGCACAGCACTACTTGGAAGTGAATCATGGGCTACCGGGAAAATTGAAAGGAGAGAATCCAAGTGGATGACATTTGGTGCTTTAGAAGGACGCTGAGAATAAGGTGGATTCTTAAGATAAGAAAAGAAGAGAGAAACTTATGGAAAACATTGACAAGTATTGAGGACAGGATGATTGGGCATGTATCAAGATATGAGTGAATAACTACCAACCCAGTTGAGGAAGTTGTTGGGAGTGAAATCGGTAGGTGAAGACGGAGACTGAAATATATTCATCTAATAAGGGAGGACGTTGGGTGCAAGTGTTACTCTGAGATGAGGAGGTTGACTCAGGAGAGGTATTCGTGACAGGATGCGTCAAACCAGTCGGCAGACCGATTATTAAAAAAACTAAAATAAAAAATAAACAAAGCGACAATAGACTGACGGAAATCGAAAATACTTATGAAATACTATTTTCATTAGCTTCAGATAATGGTGTAAGTATACGATGGCCACTGCGTGTGTCTAACGTTATTGGAACTTTTCTGTTGCAGTATGGAACACAGCATGCGCCGATTACGAACAGGTGCAGCGCATCGACGTCTTTCAGACTTTGAGAAAGGTTGAATTACTGGCACGAGGGACATGGAGCCTCATACTGACGTATCAGACATTGACTTGGCTGTAGCGCAATGATTGCACAACGAAGCGTGACGAGATGGGCTGACGACAACCGCGTGGCAAGAATAGTAGGTACGGTACCTACCAGGACTGCTCCACGAGAGGGTTGTTCAGCTAGTTCTGATGACAACACTTGATACCTAAGCAGAGGTCGGAGTCAGTGCGACTACGAACCATCACGAATATTTCTATAATTATGGGGTGTCCGCCCGGGTCATGTAGTAATTGCTACACGCTATTTGGGAAGAAAGACTAGTTGCCTTCTTCAGGTGTTCCATGATGACTGTTGCTCCGCTCTTGTCGGCGTCCTACATACGCTGGCCCTTACCCCCCACCCACCACCGAGCGAGATGGTGCAGTGGTTAGCACACTGGACTCACATTCGTGAGGACAACGGTTCAAACCCACGTCCAGCCACCTGATTTTATGATTTCCTTAAATAACTTTAGGCAAATGCCAGGATGGTTCCTTTGAAAGGGCACAGCCGACTTCCTTCTCCATCCTTCCATAACCCAATGAGACCAATGACCTCACTGTTTAGTCCCCACCCCCAAATCACTCAACCAACTCTTCACTAAGCCACTCCTATTGCTACCCATGCGGCCGCCGAGGTTAATGGTGGTGTTGATGGTGGGGGTAGCGGCGCCCACCTCCGAACTGTGGCCTCTAATGTCCGCGACATCACAGTCGGGGACAGACCTCACTGTACGGGAACGCGTTTCTTTTTCTAGGCCTAGTGCAGGGTAGCAAGCCTGACTGAGTTGTAGGCCGCTATCTTTGTTGATTAGACCATCTTGAACCCTAATTTCAGTACCCTCTTTAGTCACGCAATCCACAAGAAGGAAGCTTGTCTAAGTATTTTGCTGTTGAAGTAATCTATAGCTTGGCAAGTTCTTTTACCACGGTCGGCCACGGTTGATCTGGTGGTATGGCGTATTTCATTATCCTGTCTATGTTCACGGCACGTCTCCCGTACGTTGCGTACCGTTTTCCAATGTATGTTTTGTCGCACTGACAGAGGGTTTTGTAGACCATGGCTTTAGAAGACCTAGATCATCCTTTACTGAATCTATTAGTGTTACGGTTTTAGGTGGTGGACGAAATACACTTTTAATATTATGTCACTCCAAGATTCTGTCGACTTTTCTGAAGACATATCCGGAAAACCGGATATACACTAATGATTTGAGATTTTTTTTTTCTCCCAGCTGTTCACTATACGCGCCTTATCTGCTGTTGCTGTACACATTTATCCGGAATGTCTTCTCCAAGTGCTTCAGCTCAGTTGGAAGGTTGTCCTGGTCGCAGATGAATCGCGCCCCGTGAACAAGTGTACGTAAAAAGCCTTCGCATTCGGAGTTTTGGTGAGTACTGGAGTCAGGTAGACAAAGATCAGTGTATGTAGGTTTTCTGTAAGCAGTGAGTTCCCGTGCGCCGTGTGGTTTCCATTTCATCAGGATATCGAGAAACGGTAGGGCGCCAACCTATGGAGGAATTGCGACGTGACGCGAGTGGACAGCCGAGAATCCTACAAGTTAGAAATACGCCAGCACGACATTAGATCACATATTTACTTAATAATAAAAATAAAACTGTAAAACCGTCGTGTCCGTCTTTTTGAAGCCGCTAATCTCCAAAACTACCAGAAGAAATTTCATGGAGTTTTCACAGGTAAATTGAGATTTAGCTTGGGTCAGCGTGTAGCCTTTTTTTCATCAAAATCAGACCACGGAAAAAAGATATCGTAATTTAAAGTTTTAACACGCCTTAGGGAAACATATTTACTGTTTGAAAAAAGCTGTATACTCTTTGGCATTTGAACTGTATTATATTTGTGAAAGTGCTTTTATTGATTGATATGTTCCACATATTACGAATCGACGTAATTAATACAGTACTTGTACAGTCCTCAATGTGTTTAATACAGACTTTCAACTAATATTATTAAATGAGAAAATAGCTCTGTTAAGTTTCACGGCTAAATTGCACAACCGATTTCGAAAAAATCTGATATGGAGGTACCTTGAACCATGAGGAAGAACATGGGCTATAAGTCTATCGACGCCTAAGAGTGTGAATTAGGGGATGAAACATCTGCTTTTATATCAGTGAATATAAACTATGCTAAAAGTTATTAAATATGTTGTGTAATGTCCACATTGACTGACGTATAGTTACTTCAGTAGCACAATGCATAAACGCACAGTCCTACCCATGCCAATTCGCATGCAGCTATCGGCAGTGATGCTGCACGTGCATTGGGACACTCTTGTTGGGGGCGGGGGAGGGGGGCGAGGGTGACATCACAAGCTGTGCTTACTGGAGCAGGCAGACACGTGAGGGCAGCTGACATTATCACCTGTATAACAGCAGTTTACATACCCACCATCACTCATCATAACAGAACTCCTACCGAGCGGGGTAGCACAGTGGTTAGCGCACTGGACTCTCAGTCGGGAGGATGACGGTTCAAATCCACGTCCGGCCATCCTGATTTAGGTTTTCTGTGATTCCCCTAAATCGCTTCAGGGAAATTCCGGAATGGTTCATTTGACAGGGCACGGCTGACTTCCTTCCCCATCCTTACCGCATCCGCTGGGACCGATGATCTTACTATTTGGTCCCTTCCCCCAAATCAACTAACCAACAAAAATACTCATACTCGAGGCAACAGTTATTCAGGAATATTACTTGATTCTGAGTTCAGATGTTGTGTCGCCAACGTCGTTTACTGCTGACGCCTCACCACAGACAACAGAGACTTTCATGGTGAGAGCCAGAATCAACCAGGGCATTGAGTGCCATTCTCTCGTGTCCAGCGATGTGTCTCGTTTCTATTTGTGACGTTAGACAGTCTGGTGATAGGTCAAAGTAAGCAGCGTGTAACGTATTACTATTTTAACGACGTTTCTCATCGAGCCATATACGTTATGTCGCATTTCTAGATGCTTCTCTCACACAAATAATGTTAAAAATTCAGAAATTCAGGGTCGCCACCAGCCCAAGCCCAAGCCCAAGCCCTTCCTAACCATTTAGAAAAAAACGGAGCTGGAAAATTATTAGTTTAGTAATAATCTAATTACAAGTAGCCAGATAAATAGCACTCCATGTCGTGCATGAAGCAACGTAATCAATTCAGGATTGGAAATCGGAGTAAGTGGGTAAGATCAGTACCACAGAATTTATCTTTCACGTAGATTATTTATTGTACCTAAGTATTTGGTTGCACATCCTAACTACACATAACTGGTGCCTGACTAGAAATATTTAAGTAAGAATTACGTGAGAATGTAACAGAGCAGAATTTAACTACAGCAAGAAGAAACACAGAAAACAGGGGCGGGAGGCAATGATACTATCTTCTCCTTTGCATTCATACCATTAAAATATCTCAATGAGATTCACATTACGATTCTACGCATGCACTATTCTGGACAGAGGTTTAATCAATGCACGAGGTTGTGCGATAATTATTCAACATACTAACTGCGTCTGCTGCTTGCAAACGGCCGAACTAGAGCACGTGGTGCATTCCGAATCAAACTGTTGTGCTGCTTTGTAGAAAGCTCAAGAAAGAGCAAATATTCTTGCAGAAATTATAGCTCATTAAACAAGCAAACTGTTAAAATAAAGTCTACTGCGGTGCCGTGGTGAACCACAAGGGTCATTGATTACCAAACACGTGGCACAAAATCGACACAAAGACAAAAGCAACTTCCACAAAGTATAAAATTAAAAATCATTAAAAACCATACTCGCTTCACACGCTTCAGTTAAGCTGAAGTTCGTAAGTATTTCAACGGTTAAACATAACGAAGTCCTAACTCAACCTGCTTCCTATCACCTGAAACCCCCCTTAAGAGCTACGATCCGTACTCACCAAGCGTTCACCGAAGAGAGCCACTTTCTCTTTCGAGATTACCTATCTCCCCGTGCAGCGGAAGCTACCAGAGGGGTAGCCCTCCGTCACTAACCTCACACACAAAAACAGCCTTCGACTAAGATGGGTAAACATCTCTGTTCAGGTACAGGAAACCTAAGTTGGTCATCCTGTGCTTTCCTTCTAACGATAAGCAACATCGTCTGCTCCCAGCAGATGATGATCAACTCAGCGTTTCCCACAAAACAACACCGAAACCCCACATAAAAAATTACATATTCAATAGGCCTTATTTGAGTGCTCAGTCTTTCTGTAAGAGTTCATGAATTGAGCTAAAATCAGGTAGTAAAGTGAATAAGTTATACCGAATTCGACAAGCGTCTTATAAAACGACTTCACAGAGACGTTTCAAGCGATTCTCGAGACCCATTCCACTCTAACCAATGGAATCATGTAACAGGGAGATATTGTATATGACGACTGATTTGGTATTATCGAAGGGGGCTGAATACTCGGCAGTAAGTGGTAAGAATGTTAAGATGACCTCACACTGTAGCTGATAACGCAAACGCCTGCAGGAGTGTATGGATCCTTCCCTGGTATGCCCGGTCACCTCATTTGTCACTCACATGCTTGTCTGGGATGCGATGGGAAGGCCTATGCTTTCCTACCATCCTTCATGAACTGACACAGCAGGCTTTCCGTGCATGCCAAGGAGTTCATCAAGGTGACGTTCGGAGGCTGTTTACTTCTTCATTACAACCAATAGAAGAGTGTATTCGTACCCATTCTTTTCGATTTTAATTCACAGCAGCTCCGAACAGGAATGAGTAATCATTCAGTATCTATTTCGAGATGAGAATCGCAACAGATTTTGATAAATATCGGACTGATGTTTCATTTGCGCCAGTGTAGTTCGTTTACCTGCCCTAGAAACATGTTTTCTGCTGGGCATGTTTCCCGCAGTCTGCTCAGTCCAGCGGTGGGACGTAGAGAAACGTGAGCCCTCGCCGCCGCACGTGCTGTCTGCAGTGACTGATGGCCGGCCAGCACAATGCGGCAAGGCCTCGTCCGTGCTGCGGAGCGGACGCAACTCAAGAGCGACTCGAGGCACCGTACACACAATCGTATCAGAGCCTGCAGTGAGAGGAAAAAAGTTTCATCAGCAAGAGGCGGTACAAAATTCAGGGGACGATGAAAGATGACAGCTTATACGTGAATGAAGCTTTATCACACTTCTCTTACCTATTCAGCAGACGATATGTCCACTGTAGCAAAGATTACCTTACACTATCGAGACACCTGAAGCAGTCAAGTCGCTTAGTTTGTACCATGCGTGTTTTACTATTGTTTATGTCAAGTAAGGTTGGTAAGGGAGTAAGACGTCATCTTCCGCTGCCGTAAAAGGCAGGTAAACACTTTGTGTGAGCAGACTCTTGGTTGCTAGCCTTAGGAGAAATAAGGCCTGTTCTGAATTCTGAGCGCGTCAGACGGGTCGCACCGCGACCTAAGGAGTTGGTGATGAAAAACCACTTTACACGTTTCTAAAGGCATTCAACCTACCTCTCCCCTGTGATACTGAAACGCAAAAACGAACGCCTTATCCCAGTTGCCTGTCTAACGGCAGCAAAAATTTGATTTCCATACGTTTTTTAATAATGGACAGAATTTAAAAACATAAATTGCTCTCATAATCTACTCGTACAAGTATAGTCTTAAGTTGAAGGTTTAACACTATAAGTCAAGTATTAATATTACAGACTGCTCAAATGTCTCGAGGCTGTGTAGGTCTTGGCTCGTGAATTACCTAGACTATATTCACCCATTATTTGGCAATGAGGGCAATTAGCAACTTCCGAGGAACTTGATTCATAATTTCAAACCATTTCGAAACTTTTTGTTGCTGACACCTCTAAAAAATAATGAAAGAAAAAAGTTTATATCGCTTACTACATTTTCACTGTCCACTATAAAACTCCATCATCAGACATGACGTTTTAGTTTATTATTTCTTAGTAAAAACTCCATCCGCGACACATTTTGCAGACAGTAACCACATATAGCACTGACGGTATCTGCCAGTTTATACAGTTGTAAGACGCGTAGTTCGTGATATATGAAGCCATAAACAATGGAATGTGCGGAAAACTACCTTCTCTTACAAAAGAAATCAAACTGCCCAGAGTACGCTCATCCAGCAGCGATAATCCGAAACTAATGAAACCAACATAAGTAGGGTTTTGTGTCTTCATCCATAAAGGATGCACATGCCTAACGTCAAATATTCAACGCTTTAACTCATTTGACGTTTGAAGCTGTTTTATATAAGGGAGTTCATTTATTTAAGGAATCGGTTGTGAAAGAGTTATAGGTTTTTTTTAACAGAAGTCGCTAAATACCGAGAATTCTGACGATTCGAACTTACTTTCATCGCAAACTTGTAAGAGGCTGCTACATGGCCTAGTAACTTCCTCAATTACATCATTACTTATGTTAATTATTGAGCCACCATTTGGTCGTATTATGGTCCCGCACGTGAATCTTAATGTGAATAACCGCCATTTCGTAATTTAGAGCGTGTTCGGACTCATATGTACAGTCGTGGAGAAAACGAGCGAGACCCCTCGACTTTTCGTTATGCTGATCCGCACAGGTTTAAAGTCTGCTACACAGCATAACAGGCAAGGCGACGAAGTGCTACCATCATACTATGCAAGTTCGCTCAGCTGATGTGCTGAGATAGCAAGCAATGGCGAAACTCACGCTTCGAAGACGCCACAGCACCGTCTGCCACCACTTCGTGGGAAGCGAAATACCTTAAGTATAAGCCAGTGTCTTGTATTAGCCTATCTGTGACTATGACTTCGATCTAAAGTGTGGTTTTAGATAGTACGTATGCTCAGATTGCGGATCTAACATCATGAATGAAGACAAGGGGAAATGAATTAGGCGTCCTTCCTCTTCCGTAACATCAAATATATTTTAGTTATTATTTTTTAAATGAACTGCGCAGAAAATCATTCACCAGAAGTTAATAACTTTTTAGTAACACCAGATGATATTAACAGCTTGCCGGCGCGGGTTAGCCGTGCGCTCAACGGCGTCATATCGGGGACCGCGCGGCTCCTTGCGCCGTCAGTTCGAATCCTTCCCCGGGCAAGGATGTGTGTTAGGTTAGGCAGGTTGAAGAAGTTCTAGATCCAGGGGACTGATGACCTAAGCAGTTTGGTGGCATAGTTCTTACAGCCATTTTTTGACCTTTCGCGTAAATTTTCTTTACATAAACGGCCGTATCTTTAGATTGCGTTGACACAGCTGACTTTTTTACAGTGCCAAGGGACCGTATACCGTAGGAAGTGCGATACATTTCCGCTTATTATGTCCACCCGTACTAGAGGTTTTAAGGGTTAAGGGTTAGGTAGACAGATAGACGGTCAAGAAAGTGAGACTACTAGGGTTCCATTATTACCGATTTACGTGACGAAAACCTAACAACGAAAATAGCTACCACAATTACTGAAGATGAGGGCCGCATAATAATTTCCCCTACTCTTTATTCGAAATGTTCCAGTTGCAGTCGATACATCAGCATATTAATCGTAGCTACGCTTTCGATCCAAATCACGTTTATAGGACTGCAAACAAAATCCATTTGCCTATACACGTGCTAATTCAGATCCCACTATTAATGCCACCGCGTTTTAGATGTGCGAGCATTCCCATTGCTACCTACCTCAAGCAACACTTCGGCTAATGAACGTTTTCTGGCTGTGGCACCACTAATGGAGAATTCGAAACATTGTAGAATACGTTTGGCAGCTACGTCGCCGTTTATTTCCTGGGGTGGTGCAGAATTATCCTACTAAATTTACTCGCTAATAACAGTTTTTTCAAATTTCGATAAACATCCCGAATGATTGTCACATAATCGGTGACATAAATGTAGGCAATTCATGTTTTTGAGTCCAGAAAGCTTTATGCAACAGAAACTGCAGATCATTTTACATTTTCATTGCGACATTGCCGGCTTATTCATGTCTGGGGTAATAATAGATGGCTGTTTGCCTGGGTTGTCTGCTAGAATAGTGAAAGGTTTTTGCTACTGCAAGGGAGGTCTGATTTGTTTTCGGTTCTAATCTCCATGGAGGCAGATAGACTTTCAGTAAAGGAATTTTAAGAAATTCTCGCGCCCCCAATACGTTTTATTGCTACCTTTATTCTGTATCGGCGCCCTGAGGATGTCGATATGAAACTCTTGTAGAATATCATACTTGTTACTGTCTGCTTTTTCCGCTTCTGTCAATAATTGAATTAAGTGTGGCACTGAATGATTTTTAACTGAATTTCGTTATGAATCTTCACGCATTGCTAAATTTGCACACTTTCATGGTAGGTCGGCAACGGTAATCCAGTATGACTGGTCTGAACGTTGACACAGACCATTTCGCGGCCGAATGCGCATAATATTTTGCTAATTCGTAACGATCTGGGGTACTTTGTCTAACTAAAACCGTTATTTTATCTCGATAAGCTGAAATTCATTTTTATTAGTACAGTTGATACTAATTAGCGTTTCTTCTTTCATTTCTATCTTATATTTAGGTGTTGTCGTTAACACACTAATCAGCATTAATATAGTGTTACACATGACTGAAAACAGTCTGACAAATTTCGGATAGTTTTTCAATTTCACGCCTGTGTATAGTATGTTGGTAGCACTTCGTCGCCTTGCCTGTTATGCTGTGTAGCAGACTTTAAAACTGTGCGGATCAGCATAACGAAAAGGAGAGGGGTATAGCTCGTTTTGTCCACGACTGTACGTGCTTGTTTTCCCTGATAGCATCTCATACTCAAAGGCGCATTGAGTTGTGCCTTCTAGAAAATGGGTACTCGTATGAATACGTCATTTAAGTCAACATTCAAAACACCAAAACATCACTTTTTGTAAACTGCCATACGTACACTACGTTTATTCACCCCTAAAACTTCTAGTTCCCTACCTGAAACTGATAGAAATTTGATTTAATTTCATTTGTACAAAACTGATTTAAACTCATCAGCTACACTATAGAAAAAAATGTTCTCTTTAAAAATTATAACTTGCTGATGTAACTCTGCAACCCGCCCAGATAACCGCACGTGTTAGCACGACGCTTCCGGGATTCAGGGAGGAATACCGGCCCCGCATCGAATCCGTCCGGCGAGTTAACGACGAGGGTCGGTGTGCCAGCCAGCCTGGATGTGGTTTTTAGGCGGTTTCCCACATCCCACTAGGCGAATACCGGTCTGGTACCCACGTCTGTCCTCAGTTACACGATTTCAAACATTTAGAAAAAAAAGTTCGCGCACTTTCACACGGATAACACTGCACACAGACAGTTTGCAACGTAGCAGATTATTGTGAGTTGCCATCTTGCATTGAAAGCGTAGCTTGCCGTGGAGCCGGGAGGAAGGTGGAGTTTAGTTCTCACGCTCGCACTGCTGACGCCCGCTATTGGGCCGAGCGAGCCGTTATATTTGCATAACGCTGCGTGCTGTACGTTACACATACTCTCAATCAATCTGAAGTGCTGTGTGTACCAATTCTATAGATAACACAACCATAGTGTTAAAATTTCAAATCAATAACTTCCATACTTTCGAAGACATAAATTTTTATCTGAAACATATAATAACCGTGCCGACATTGTAAAAATGAGACACTGTGAGGTATTCATCTATAGTATCAATTGTAATTACAATTAAGAAGATAGGTTCATATACACTAATTTTCTAGAATCTTCTTCAGCTTCATTGCCACAGATTTATCACGTAATTAACAATGCATTGGAAAATTTTTATTTGATTCTGTTTTGGTTGTGTGAGTGTTTTGGAGAGACAGGGAATAAAAGGACATACGTAAAGTGAGAATATGATATTTTATTAAATCTATGTAAATGTAAGCGTGAGAAAGTTGTTGTGTAATAGTGGAATTTCTGACGTAGGTCCGAGTGAGCTTGATTTTGTAAAAGGCAGCCAGAAGGGGCATTGATTATTAAATTTATTAGTAATTTATTTTGTGGAAAGGAATGGTATTCCGTTTTCTTTAAATTTTATCTAGTTTCGGAATTACGAAATATTTAGTCTAAATTGCGTATGGTAATCTGATCGGCTGGCATTAGAAATACCGTGAGTGTAGAAGTGCTTGAGATGATAGGATTGGCTGCTTAACGTACTAGCCAATAGGAGTTCAGCATTTCTCGCACAAACCCTACAAAGCCCTACACAAGGGCTTTGTGCCTCAGATGTATGAGTCAAAATGTTCAAATGTGAGTGAAATCTTATGGGACTTAACTGCTAAGGTCATGAGTCCCTAAGCTTACACGCTACTTAACCTAAATTATCCCAAGGACAAACACACACACCCATGCCCGAGGGAGGACTCGAACCTTCGCCGAGATCAGCCGCACAGTCCATGACTGCAGCGCCTGAGACCGCTCGGTTAATCCCACGCGGCATCTATGAGCCGATATAATCGCTCTGGAGTCGGCTTTTGGTTAACACCTATGTTAAATCGCGCTCAGCAAATTCGCACCAAAATGAAGAAATCCGAGCATTTGATTGGTTCTCGTGAAGCTGATGAAAAGCGACTACAGTGTTGAGTATTTTGAAAAATTTTGACCTTTGTGAGTGATTTATTTTAGGAGATTTCACGTCTGAACATTTAAAGTCGTAAATAAACTCCGCTTGGCGTGTTTCGTGCAAATTACGAGACATTATAGCGAGAACTTGTGTACAAGACTACTGAACGACTGACTGTGTTAATTCGCAGGTAGTCGTGGGTCAGGACTGTTTAGGACGTTTAAAATATCGGAACGGACTAAATATCTTCTGGCTGTTTAGAGACAGTCAGTAACATTGCATAATTACTGGCGGGATATTAAATAAGGGCTTGATAGCCATTCTCTGTGTTTTAAAGACAATAAACCAGCTTACAGGAAGTTGCAAACGGTTTTCAAACGAGTCATGCAAGAATCTCGAACGCCTGATAGTTTAACTAACTTTTAGATGCTGCCCTTGGACTGGAATTATGTGGCCTTAAGTATGTAGCTGACTTTTCGTCAACGCTGCTTTTATCGGCTAAACCAATGCCTAGTGTGTAGCGGCAGCTGCCGAGCCGAGAGAGCGCGCAGCAGAGTAGCAGCAGCACTTGTGTGATAAACTGTAAATTAATTTAGTCCTTGTATTTTGTTCACGTGCTTCTTCAAAGAAGTGAACTGTTCGTGTGTATTTTACTGTGTAGAATAGTGGTTAGAAAATCAATCGTAGTTTTTCTTGTTGCATAAGTCTTGTGAATATCATTGTGTAGGGCGGCATCCTAGTGTAAATTTACCGTGTAGAGAAATTTATTTCTGTTTAATAACTTGCGGTCTCAGATCACAGTGAGAAGTCTGCACACCAACTTTTAGTGTTACTTTATTCTCCCAAGGTATATTTTACAATTCAATAGCGCCATTTGTGACCTTATATCTATTTTATACACAGAACGATGTGGCTAGGGACTGTGCTTGTTGTGAGCGGACACAAGGAGAGTTGGCTGCTGTCCGTAAACAGGTGGAAGCTGCGTTGGCTACTGTCTACAAGCATCTAGCTGATGCTCGAAGTTGCGGTGACGTCGGGGCGCCAGTGACGAGACCTGCGACACCTTTGGTGTCACTGGAATCCCCTGGTGGCCTGGACGTCGCTGCGGCTTCTGATACGCAACATCTGACCAGCCCGTCCTCACTCCAGAGTGGGTGGCAGACAGTGGTGGGTTCGCGTGTCACTGGGCAGAAGGCGAAAGAGGGAGCAGGCCGTGCGGCTGGCTACCTACGTCTTAGCAACAGGTACGAGGTGCTTCCCAGTGTTGATGATTGAGCCAGCACGGGATGCCTCTCCTGTTGGGCCAGCGGTCGATTTTCCTGCCCAGTCTGGACAAGTACAGAGGGTGGGTATGCTAGTTATTGGGAGCTCCAATGTTAGGAGGGTAATGGAGCCCCTGAGGGTGATAGCAGGCAAGGCGGCAAAGAATTCCAGTGTGCATTCGCTATGTTTGCCGGGAGGTCTCATCCTTGGTGCCGGAGGCTATCGAGCGCACTGGGTGCAACCTGTTACATGTAGTGGTACATGTCGACACGAATGACGCCTGCATTTTGGGTTCTGAGACCATCCTCGGCTCCTTTCTGGGGCTGGCTGATTTGGTGAAGGCAACTAGCAACACACGCGGGGTGCAGGCTAAGCTGTCTATTTGTAACATCGTACCCAGGGTTGATCGCGGTCCTCTGGTTTGGAGCAGAGTCGAAGGTCTAACCCAGATGCTCAGACGGTTCTGCGACGGTATCAGATGCGAATTTCTCGATCGGGTGCAGAATTACAGGGTTCCCCTTAATAGGTCAGGCGTGTACTACACGCAGGAAGCGGCTACTAGGGTAGTGGAGTACGTGTGGCGTGCACATGGGGTTTCTAACCTAAACGTTAGAGGACCGCTCCCTTGGGAGCAAAGACGATTTTCCAGTTGAATCAGCCACAGCGACCTCAGAGAATCTTGGTCCTCGCAGAACAGAGATATAAAAGATTAATATGATTTTAGTAAACTGCAGGAACATCCAACGAAAGGCCCCAGAATTAGTATCGCTTATTGAAGGTTATAATGCACAGATAGTATGGGGAACAGCAAGCTGGTTGAAGCCAGACGTCACTGACAACTAAATCCTAAGTTCAGACTTGAATGTTTATCGTAAGGATACGTTAGTCGCCAAATATGGCGGCGTGTTTATTGCAGTAAAAAAAATCGATAAAATATATCGAGGTTATCACGGACTTCTAATTTGAATTAATCTGGGTGAAACTGAGTATCAAATAACGGCCAAGAATGGTGACTGGGTGCTTTTATAGACCACCTGGGTCAGGATCTGTAGTTGTAGAGCGCTCCAGATAGAACGTGCACAATATCATTAGTAATTTTCCTGATAATGCCGTTGTAAGAGGGGGTGACTTCAACTTGCCAGCGATAGATTGGGAGTGTTATGCCATAAAAACTGGTGCCAGAGACAGGGAAGCGTGTGGCGTTGTTCTGGATGTTTTGTCCGAAAATTACGTTGAGCAGATGGTTAGAGAACCAACTCGTGAGGGTAACGTCTTAGACCTCTTGGCAACAAACAGACCTGAACTTATCGAATCAGTTAACGTAGAGGAAGATATCAGTGATCACAAAGCTGTGTCAGCATCTATATAGACGGGCCCTACAAGGAATGATAAGAAGGGGAGGAACATATATGTGCTCAGCAAGGGTGACAGGATACAAATTTCAGAATATCTCAGCAGCCAGCATCAAATATTCGGTGATGAGGACGAAGATGTGGAGAAAGAAATGGAAAAAAAAATTCAAAGGCATCGTGGAATATGCCCGAGTCACATATGTTCCCAGTAAGGTTTTAAGGGATGGGGAAGACCCACCATGATTTAACAGCCGTGTTAGAAAAGCGCTACGTAAACAAAGAACACTTTAACTCAGATTCAAAACAAGTAAAAACCTAGCTGACAAACGAAAGTTGACCGAAGCGAAAATGAGCGTAAGAAGAGCAATGAGAGAATCGTTCAATGATTTAGAAAGTGAGACGTTGTCAACCGACCTGAGTAAAAACCCTAAGAGATTTTGGTCGTCTGTAAAATCAGTAAGTGGGTAAAAATCATCTATTCGTTCTCTCAGCGACCACACCGGCACTGAAACGAAAGATAACAGAGAGAAGGCCAAAATACTGAATTCGGTCTTCCGAAGTTGTTTCACCGCTGAAGATCTTAACGCTGTCCCTCCTTCCAATCGTCGTGCGAACGTTGAAATGGCAGATATTGAGATAACCGATCGCGGAACTGAAAAGCAGCTACAATCGCTTAGTAATCGAAAGGCTTCAGGACCAGATGAGATACCGATAAGATCCTATAAAGATTATGCGAAAGAACTTGCTCCTCTTCTAGTAGTAATTTATCGTAGCTCGCTTGAGCAACGAAAGGTACCTAATGACTAGAAAAAAGCGCAGGTCATTCCCGTTTTTAAGAAAGGCCGTAAGACAGATCCACACGATTATATACCTATATCGTTGACGTCAATCTGTTGTAGAATTATGGAACATGTTTTATGCTCAAGAATTATGACGTTCTTGGAAAATGAGCATCTCCTCTATAAAAATCAACATGGATTCTGCAAACAGAGAACCTGCGAAACTCAGCTCGCTCTGTTCCTCTATGAGATCCACTGCGCAGTGGACAACGGCGCTCAGGCTGATCCCGTGTTCCTTGATTTCATTAGGGCATTTGACACCGTCCCGCATTGCCGGTTAGTGAAAAAAAAAAAAACGAACTTTCGGAGTATCTGAGCAGACCTGTGATTGGATTCAAGGCTTTCTTGCAGACAGAACTCAACACCTCGCTTTTAACGGAACTAAATCGACAGATGTAAAGGTAATATCCGGAGTACCACAGGGAAGTGTGATAGGACCGTTGCTGTTGGCAATATACACTCCTGGAAATTGAAATAAGAACACCGTGAATTCATTGTCCCAGGAAGGGGAAACTTTATTGACACATTCCTGGGGTCAGATACATCACGTGATCACACTGACAGAACCACAGGCACATAGACACAGGCAACAGAGCATGCACAATGTCGGCACTAGTACAGTGTATATCCACCTTTCGCAGCAATGCAGGCTGCTATTCTCCTATGGAGACGATCGTAGAGATGCTGGATGTAGTCCTGTGGAACGGCTTGCCATGCCATTTCCACCTGGCGCCTCAGTTGGACCAGCGTTCGTGCTGGACGTGCAGACCGCGTGAGACGACGCTTCATCCAGTCCCAAACATGCTCAATGGGGGACAGATCCGGAGATCTTGCTGGCCAGGGTAGTTGACTTACACCTTCTAGAGCACGTTGGGTGGCACGGGATACATGCGGACGTGCATTGTCCTGTTGGAACAGCAAGTTCCCTTGCCGGTCTAGGAATGGTAGAACGATGGGTTCGATGACGGTTTGGATGTACCGTGCACTATTCAGTGTCCCCTCGACGATCACCAGTGGTGTACGGCCAGTGTAGGAGATCGCTCCCCACACCATGATGCCGGGTGTTGGCCCTGTGTGCCTCGGTCGTATGCAGTCCTGATTGTGGCGCTCACCTGCACGGCGCCAAACACGCATACGACCATCATTGGCACCAAGGCAGAAGCGACTCTCATCGCTGAAGACGACACGTCTCCATTCGTCCCTCCATTCACGCCTGTCGCGACACCACTGGAGGCGGGCTGCACGATGTTGGGGCGTGAGCGGAAGACGGCCTAACGGTGTGCGGGACCGTAGCCCAGCTTCATGGAGACGGTTGCGAATGGTCCTCGCCGATACCCCAGGAGCAACAGTGTCCCTAATTTGCTGGGAAGTGGCGGTGCGGTCCCCTACGGCACTGCGTAGGATCCTACGGTCTTGGCGTGCATCCGTGCGTCGCTGCGGTCCGGTCCCAGGTCGACGGGCACGTGCACCTTCCGCCGACCACTGGCGACAACATCGATGTACTGTGGGGACCTCACGCCCCACGTGTTGAGCAATTCGGCGGTACGTCCACCCGGCCTCTCGCATGCCCACTATACGCCCTCGCTCAAAGTCCGTCAACTGCACATACGGTTCACGTCCACGCTGTCGCGGCATGCTACCAGTGTTAAAGACTGCGATGGAGCTCCGTATGCCACGGCAAACTGGCTGACACTGACGGCGGCGGTGCACAAATGCTGCGCAGCTAGCGCCATCCGACGGCCAACACCGCGGTTCCTGGTGTGTCCGCTGTGCCGTGCGTGTGATCATTGCCTGTACAGCCCTCTCGCAGTGTCCGGAGCAAGTATGGTGGGTCTGACACACCGGTGTCAATGTGTTCTTTTTTCCATTTCCAGGAGTGTATATAAACGATCTAGTCGAAAGCGTCGGATGATCTTTAAGGCTGTTCGCACATGATGCAGTTGCTTATACCAAAGTAGCAACGTCAGTAGACAGTAAGAATTTGCAGAACGACCTGCAGAGAACTGATGAATTATGCAGACTCTGGAAGTTGACTTTGAATGTAAATAAATGTAATAATGGTTCAAATGGCTCTGAGCACTATGGGACTTAACATCTATGGTCATCAGTCCCCTAGAACTTAGAACTACTTAAACCTAACTAACCTAAGGACAGCACACAACACCCAGCCATCACGAGGCAGAGAAAATCCCTGACCCCGCCGGGAATCGAACCCGGGAACCCGGGCGTGGGAAGCGAGAACGCTACGCACAACCACGAGATGCGGGCTAAATGTAATATATTGCGCATATACAGAAAACGAAATCCACTACTGTACAACTACACTATTGATGACAAACAGCTGGAGATGACGTCTGCCGTAAAATATCAAGGCGTAACTATCCAGAGTGATCTTAAGTGGAATGACCATATAAAACAGATAGTGGGAAAAGCAGACACCAGACTCAGATTCATCGAAAGAATCTTAAAGAAATGTAAATCATCCACGAAAGAAATGGCTTATAAGGCACTTGTTCGCCCTATTCTTGAGTATTGTTCATCTGTCTGGGATCCCTATCAGGTAAGACTGATAGAGAAGATAGAGAAGATCCAATGAAGAGCGGCGCGTTTCGTCACGGAACCGTTAAGCAGGCGAGAGCTTTACGTAGATGCTAAACAAACTCCACTGGCAGACGTTACAAGAGAGGCGTTTTACATGACGGAGAGATTTACTATCGAAATTTCGGGACAGTACTTTTCGGGAGGTGTCAGACAACATATTACTACGCCCCACATACATCTCGCGTATTGACTACGAGGAGAAAATTCGAGAAATTAGAGCCAATGCAGAGGGTTACCGACAATAATTCTTCCCGTGCACTATTCGCGAGTGGAAGAAGGTTGGTGGGATCAGTTAGTGGTACCGAAAGTACGCTCCGCCACACACCATTAGGAGGCTTGCGTATTATGATGTAGATGTACCATCGCAGAGTGACGACCTGAAACCTATCCAGGTAGGTGGACTGATTGTTTAAAGGAAAGTGAGAGCAAAACATGCCCCGCCGCAAGTTACGGTACAAATACTCCTCCCTGGAGGGTAACGGGTTGGCGACAGGAAGGGAATTCGGCAATCCCTTAAATTAACCATGCCATATCGGTTAATAACCATGCTTACCCTGCGCAAATGCGGGACAAATACCTAGGAAAACAGGAGTTGTAACTCTGCAGAAAGAGAATAACGTCTCTTATGGTTGCTGATGTGTTCAAATGTGTGTGAAATCTTATCTGCTAAGGTCATCAGTCCCTAAGCTTACACACTACTTAACCTAAATTATCATAAGGACAAACACACACCCATGCCCGAGGGAAAACTCGAACCTCCGCTGGGACCCGCAGCACAGTCCATGACTGCAGCGCCGGAGACCGCTCGGCTAATCCCGCGCGGCTGGTTGCTGATCTAAATGAATATTCCTTTCTATTGTTATCTTGTAACTTACAGAGAAAATATCTAACCTGAAACTGCCAGTCCAAACAACGCTTTGTACTCTACTGCAGCAACATTTGACACAAACGCGTTTCTGGAGATTATACGGAAATTAACCTGTATATAGCGAAGAAAACGGTGAGGTATTGCACAAGGTAACTGCTCAAACAAACTGGGGATGATAACTTCTGTTCGGAGGATATTTATAGCTTGGAAAAACAAGGACAGAAGCCGCACCCATTTCTCTCTTCATCTAAAGTTCACGTGAAACCCGAATAGCGTCACATAAGTACTTACCTGGTAGACTGTAAGTAGTATCTCTGCACGTTGAAGTGATATTGTATGTCGCTATCACGAAGACTCCTGGCATGTTGACAACATTAAGAACAGTATGGTGTTTGGCGAAAATAGCTACCTTCCGTTACTGAATGTCGACGTAACGAATAAATCTGATGGAACGAAGCAGAGACAGATCTATAGCTTCCATCGAGTAATTGCCACTTTCCAAGACTGTATGTTCTACTGGAGCACTGAACACTGTGCGAGAATGATGTATGAGATGGCATTCTACGAATGGAGCTGGATCTCTTCGAAACGCGATCTTTCCTGTCAAAAGTAATGAGATTGAAGGTATTATCAAACCACGGAGACACACCGCCTGCGTCTCCCCACCCGCAACAACAACAGCAAGGGAGGGGGGGGGGACGTAGACTGTCTGCGAACCGTACACTGGCGGATCGTTCGTAAGATCCGGTCCACAACTACGTCTGCATACATACTTCGCAAGCAACTGTATGGTGAATGGTGAAGTATACCTTGTGCTACTATTAGTCATTCCGTTTCCAGTTCCACTACACATGAAGTGAGCATAAAACGACTGTCTATAAGATTCAGTGCTAGCCCTTGTATCTCTTATCTTGGCTTCACAGTCATTACCCGAGGTACATGTGTAAGATCGTTATGGAGTTTGTCGCAATTGCCAGTGACCCATTAAAGGCCATTGTAGGGCTGGCATGTCTGATGTATTACTGACAATTGATTTAAAATCATTGCTAGCTGAGCCGTATTTCGACAATTAATAAAATTGACGATACTTCTAATTAATAACGTCAATGATTGCCGGGGTTCAGTGTGTACTTCTGTAGTAATTCCTTCTTTTCCCTAGTGGCCGTTTTAGCTGTAATTTTCTCTATAGTTTAGTTGGGTACGTGATGAATCAGGCTGGGTACAGTGGCCCAGGTCAGTGACTAGGTTTTCGGAGCGACCCCTTGAAGTAGTGGTCAATCCATTCCGACTCAGGTAAGACCAGCTGACCGCTCAGGGTAGGTAGGAACCATTGGCTTGGGCGTTGACAGAGGTTGCACCTACGAGTCGCGATCCTGGTTTTTCTCATAAAACACCCTGCGCCATCTGGGGGCCAGGGCTACATTCACAGTAATCGTATTTAGCAGTATGTTGAATACTCAGAGTCACTACCCTTCTCACTCCAGAGAAATGATATAGTTATGCGTTTGCAATTATTGGTTTATATTGGCAAATGGTCAGTTTATTCGCTGTTATCATTTTCTACCGGAGCATATAGTCTCCCACTGTAATGAATCTAAGAGCACATACCATAGATAGGTTATGCGGGCAGTGAATGCTATTAAAATCCGCTCAGGGATACGCTCCCATCAAAATAATGGCTTTTATGCGGAAAAAACACCGTCCCTATCTGATTATAAAGTCCCACTACTTATGGTGGACATTAATTTAGCTATGCAACGGATAACGCTAACAGGGAAAACAAACGAAGCAATGATGGTAACGCTCAGTGAGACATTCAATAAATTCGACCTACAGACCGTCCACATCGAACTTATATATTCAAAATTCTTACGTACTGCGAACTGAATTCTGAGACTGAGCAATGCCGGAATGGCGGGACAAAGTGGCGCAAAGGATCTATTGCCACCAGCGGACAGAAAATATGAATGCCAATCTCATTTTGTTCTGAAGACATGCCGATTTATTCAGCTTGAAAGCTACCTACATTTTGCATAAAATGAAGTGTCAGAATAATATCTTGGGACAGAACTATTGCTACAAGTTAACCTAACAATTTCATCGTCAATTACTACCGAACTCTTTCAGAAGCGAAGCGGTCTCATATACATATCGTAGCTACGCAAGGAAATATTGGTCAGGATGTGCTCTTATTATTAGGTGATTGGGATTCTTCACTCTCTCCTAGAATCTCACACACATTCGCACGTACATGTACTGAATCATGCACTGAAATTTCTTCTAGGTCAAAAGTATTAATAAAACTAAGAAGTCCCACTCATATAAACCAAGGAGCTTACAAGCCTTGAGTCCCCAAAAAACAATAATTTACTTCCAATGATCGAGTTAAGAGATTCAACAAAAATTCCTTCCCCCAACTAAATATATCCTTTCACATGCTATAAATCCTGAAACTGACACAGTAGGTTACATCAACCTGCAGGCCAAGTCTGGTTTATCTCATTCATGTTGTTGCCATCCTGGCTGAATAATCTTCACACGATGTTTTTCTCAACTATGCTCAACGTGCGCGCTGCCTACTATCATTCTTTGCATGCCTCAAGAACGGCGCTTCACATTGCCTCGTGCCATGCCCGTCTACGAGTATGGGCTGTGGGAACAATGGCATTTACTCACTATGTGTCCGTTCCTCGGAGTTAGGAAAAAGTCACTCGCAAGCTGTAAAACTTATAATTACACACGGAAAGAACCTCATTGAATGCAATCTAAGCATGCTTCATTTCGATTGGCCCTTGAGGCTGATGGCCACATGGTCCCCCAGAGGCAATGGCTCAGTTAGCACAGGATGTTGCTCGTCCACCCGACAATTACTCCACGCGCAGTTATTTCAACTTCATACTATGCCTCCTAACTTGAACTAATACAGAGCAAGCACGAAACCTTCATCTTGTCTGTCCAGACTCCGACCTCGAGGTCTACTGGAGTTAAAGTAATCCATTACTCACAATAAAATCGTTCTTGCTCGAGCAAAATAATTCACGTAAAAACGTGAACTTCGTCCACAGACCCTGGCGTACCCAGCCATAACGACCGAGCGCCATATCATCCTCACCCCACAGGCGTCACCAGACACGGAAATGGAAGGGGATGTGGTCAGCACACCGCTCTCCCGGCCACATGTCAATTTCTCAGACAGGAGCCGCTACTTCTCTATCAAGGACCTTCTCAGTTTGCCTAACAAGGGCTGAGTGCACCCCACTTGCCAAGAGCGCTCAGCAGACAGGATGGTTACCCATCCAAGTGCTAGCCAAGCCCGACAACTTCGGTGATCTGACGGTAACCAGTGTTACCACAGCGGAAAGGCCGTTGCAGAAAATATTTCACACTCAGATTAAATCTACCTAACACAATAAATAATTCAAATTTATCTCTACGAACACCCATGATTTTAACTCCGTTACCAACCCAAAACCTAACTAACAAAATTTTTCCTATCTGAAAATCCTAACATGAAATAACAAAATAAATCTCCCCTTTTGCTTTCTGCAAGCGTTTCAAATGGTTCAAATGGCTCTAAGGATTATGGAACTTAACATCGGAGGTCATCACTCCCCTAGACTTAGAACTAATTAAACCTAACTAAACCTAGGGACATCACACACATCCATGCCCGAGGCAGGATTCGAACCTGCGACCGTAGCAGCAGCCTGATTCCAGACTGAAGCGCCTAGAACCGCCGGCGCAAGCTTTTCCTGTGAAAAAAATGGCATTGTGGCTAATTTATCTTACATATCTCACAAATACCAATATTTTTGAGATCATTTGGAGCACATACAGAACTCAACTTCACTCCTTCACAGTCAGCGCCAAAGCACTTAACTCTCCTTCCGGTCTTTGTGGAGAGCTGGACTTCCTAAGGGCAGCCAACCATGGCACACTGCAACTGCAGTTCCGTTCGCATCTTTGGCTTCTGCACCCAAGGGTGGTGGCCATAAGTTGGTAACGACTTGGACTTAAACAATAGCAGAATACATGACATCTGCCCCCATATGTAGAAGACTACACACCCACTGAGGTAGACATACTGATTACTGCACCCAACTCCAGCACCAGAAAATTATCCAACGCACAAAACAAATCTAAATAGGAGTATGAGGACACACGAGGGTTGGGACAGGATGTGCAAAAGACTAAATAAATATCTACACATCAGCCATGTTTCCTCCATAGGCTTTGAGTATATCACAGAAAAAAAGCTGATCGTGGCCATATGTCTGAATTTTGCAAAAGAAATTTGAAAAAGGAACCACGTTAACCTTTCAACCTGAACACAGGGAAGGTCTCAGTTTTTACAAGTATTGCCACCCACCCAATATCAGCTTCAAAGTAACCTTGTTTCACGCCAACAAGTCGCATTCTCAGAATGCCGGTCAAGGGGAAGGCAATGACAAAGATCTCAGCATTCTGTGAGAAGCGACAGCCTACATTTTGGACAGGTATTCTTTTCTCTTTGAAATGGGATGAGCCGACATCTGAGCGCCGTTTTCTGTTGTGTGAATAGCCGCTAGTCTACAAAGTTGTAAGGGGATTCTTCATTGGCTAACTTAAAAAAGAATAGCAGAATAGGACAAGTCCATGACGCCAGTTTCCTATAAATGCAGACATGGAGACGAGCGTATTGGCTAACGTAACAATCATTGCTGAGGAGTGGGAGAGTAACTCAGAACTGATTAAGAACTGTGTACATAGGTGTATAACAATTGTTTAATGTTGTAAAACAACAACATCCTTGAGCAGCGTTCTGCAGAGACTTTTTCATTGGCGCACAGGAGTTGCAGGGACTTCTAGAGAGGACAAAGAACTCTGTGACAGAGGAGAACACCCTTCAGCTTGGGGCAGAATGGAGGAAACTTTGTTTGGGAACAACTGGTCAAGAGATTTTGTCTGGAAATCCGATAGAGAACTAATGTGTTGCCATGGCAGATTACGGCGCTTGCTACGTTCCTTACAGCTGAGTTGTAAATATGGTGAGGAACCACAGAAGGGTGCGAGAATTACCGTGAGTTTGTAGGTGCGTTGTTAGGGTTAGCTGCATGAGACGTATCCAATACTTTTATCGAGTGTAAAGACTCACTCTTGTCTCGAGCAGCAACGTTAGTCGCATGTGTAGTTCTTCATTCTTCTGGCAGATTCTTCTTCCCATAATCACGCATAGATTACTGTCTTCTTCCATTCACCTAACCTATCTATCTTATGGCGGGACGTTACATTACTACTGTACTTTGTCAAAAATTGTTAATTTTCTTATTCTCTAAATTTTTTGTCGTTTAACATACCCTGCAATAATTTCTTATTCGTGTATGTCAGCAGGAAACTTTTTAATAAACAGAGATTAACGCGGACCACTGTTCAATCTCTTGGTCAGACGATCACCCTGTTTGGTGTAGTGCAACACCCGTATCTCATGTTTGCTAGAGCCACTCCTGTCCTATTAGTTATCCATAGCACGACACCTTTCTCGTTCAGTATATATGAGTTCATGGGGAGCGGTCTGACTATCAGCCAGTCCAATCGATGTGCATCACTCCGACGTCTACATGGATACGTCGAAATCTCAGTTGTAACCTCACACCAGTTCCCTAACTTTGTCAACAGTATTTTGTGAAATGAACGTGTTCTTCCTTCCAGGGATTCCCATCTGAGATCACGGACCATTTCCATAACACTTGCATTCTGGTCGAACCAACCGGTAACAGGTCTAGCTGCACATTTCTGAAGTACTTCAGTGTCTTCCTACATCCGATCTTGTGGAGCCCTCAAACACTCCAGAATTATTCAAGAATTGATCATACAAGAATTACGAAACTAAGCTTCTTTACATATGAAATACACTTTACAAGATTTCTCCCAGTGAACCGAAGTGGCCATTTGACATCGCTACAACGGACCTTACGAGCTAGTTGCATTTCGTGTCGCTTTGCAAATTAACACCTGCAAATTTAATCGTTCTGATTGTGTCAAGCAGCAAAACAATAATTCTGTATTCGAATTTTGCAAGTTTGTTTTCATTACTCTTTGAATTAGATTTCTCTACATTTAGACCAAGCTGCCACTCAGCGCACCAATTAGGTATTCTGTCAAAATCACTCTGCAAACTCCACCACGACGACACTTTGCCGTACATAACAGCTTCAAGAACAAGCAATTTTTTTATTTTTTTATTTTTTTATAGAAGGGAAAATAGTGGCAACTGGAATAAATGCTGTAGCGGAGATACGTTACAATACTCGCAACAAAAACTTTTGCATCACCTCCGTTCCGATAGATCCGAAATCTGTACAGCAAATTGAAATAGAGATCAACATAAACATCATTTTCACCCTTTTTATTGCCCATGAAAACCTCGCATTGCATCTTGTACCATCATACAACGAGACTTTCAGAGGTGGTGGTCCAGATTGCTGTACACACCGGTACCTCTACTACCCAGCAGCACGTCCTCTTGCATTGATGCATGCCTGTATTGGTCCTGGCATACTATCCACAAGTTCATCAAGGCACTGTTGGTCCAGATTGTCCCACACCTCAACGGCGTTTCGGCGTAGATCCCTCAGATCGGTTGGTGGGTCACGTCGTCCATAAACAGCCCTTTTCAATCTACCCCAGGTATGTCTTAAGAATATGCTGGCCATTCTAGTCGAGAAATGTCGTTATCCTGAAGGAAGTCATTCACAAGATGTGCACGATGGGGACGCGATTTGGCGTCCATGAAGACGAACGCCTCGCCAATATGCTGCCGAGTTGTTTGGACTATCGCTCGGAGGATGGCATTCACGTACCGCACAGCCGTTACGGCGCCTTCCATGACGACCAGCGGCGAACGTTGGCCCCACATAAGGCCACCCCAAAACAGCAGGGAACCTCCATCTTGCTGCACTCGCTGGACAGTGTGTCTAAGGCGTTCAGCCTGACCGGGTTGCCTCCAAACACGTCTTCGACGATTGTCTGGTTGAAGGCATATGCGACACTCATCGGTGAAGAGAACGTGATGCCAGTCCTGAGCGGTCCATTCGGCATATTGTTGGGCCCATCTGTACCGCGCTGCATGGTGTCGCGGTTGCAAAGATGGACCTCGCCATGGACGTCGGGACTGAATTTGCGCATCATGCGGCCTACTGCACACAGTTCGCGTCGTAACACGACGTCATGTGGGTGCACGAAAAGCATTATTCTACATGGTGGCGTTGCTATCAGGGTTCCTCCGAGCGGTCATCCACTGTAGTAGATGCCTGAGCGAGGCATGTCATCGACAGTTCCCATCCGTACAACATCGCTTTGGTTCGTTCTGAGACGCCTGGACATTTCCCTTGTTGAAAGCCCTTCCTGGCACAAAGTAACAACGCTGACGCGATCTAACCGCGGTATTGACCGTCTAGGCACGGTTGAACTACGGACAACACGGGCGGTGTACCTCCTTCCTGGTGGAGTGACTGGAATTGATCGGCTGCCGGCCCCCCCCCCCCCCCCCCCCTCCGTCTAATAGGCGCTACTCATCTTTGGACGGGTTTAGTGACATCTCTGAACTGTCAAAGAGACTGTGTCTGTGATACAATATCCACAGACAACGTCTATCTTCGGGAGTTCTGAGATCTGGGATGATGCAAAACTTTTTTGATGTGTGTATGACCGAAAGGCGTCGGATTAAAATATAAAATTTCATCTCCACAATATTAAAAACATGGTGGTTGTCATTGAGTTGTACCTCACCAATATCCAGTTAATGCACATATATACTGGGTTGTATTACTTGAATAGTCTTCAAGCCACTGACATTCCTGGGAACCTATTCCGTATGCTCAAACCATCGTCTGCAGCTGGGCGCTATGTAGAAAACTTTATGGAGATCTAGGACAGTGGAATCCCCCTGTTGCTCTTCATCCATGATTCGCAGTACAGTATGTGAGTAACGGGCTAGCGGAGTTTTGTAGGAGCAGTGCTCTCAAAATCTGTGATGTTTTGTGGACAAAAACTTTTGTGTCTAAAAGAAATTCCTTACATTCGAACTGAGAATACGCTCAATAATTCTGCGGCAGAACGACGTTAAGAATATTAGTGTGTACTTCTGCGGGACCGTTCTTTTATCCTTCTTACAAACTGGAGTCATCTGTGATTTCTCCAGTCCCTTTGGACCTTCTGCTGGGTGAGAGGGTCACCGTAAAGGCGAGATAACTGCGGGTCCAATGCCGAAGAGTACTGTATGTTAATCCGATCTAGGATTCCATCTGGACCTGGTGAGGCCTATTTATAAGTCGAATTCTGGCCGACAAAAGAATACAGACAATATTTGGACCACCTACAAAAATAAGAAATGTTCATATCAGCTTGAAAGATAACCTCGAGGCACGTACACGCGTAGCGCATGGGATCCACTTCCAATGAGGCAAATCGCACGTCGGACAATCACGGCGACTGGTTTCTAGGGCACCGTAATTAAGGAGAGAATTCTAAATCGAGTGCACCGAATCTCGTTTACCGACACACGGAATTTGGCCTTAGTGTACCACACCAGCAATAAGACGAGCGCGACGTGATGTTGTAGGCTTGGTCCCTTAGGAATTCACACACATGATGTTGTAGTTAGGCTGAAGTCATAGGCAACGAGCTAGAACTACCACCTGCTCAAGCCAGAAAGCCACGCAGACGTCACATTGTTCTGATGCAGCCGACATGGCATTTAAAGGAGTACTGGTGCCGATGTCGTATACTGGAGGGGCTGTTGGATGCATAAGACAACGCCGACTGTCACTATCTATTTGAAGGTGTAAAATGGAAAATGGAAATAACATATTAATTCTTTTCACAATAAAGAAACGATAATTTATTGACGTGTATGAAGAAATATGCATTTATATCCACCTGCAAAAATTTCTAGGAAACGACACTCAGCGAGCAATGTACACTGAGAAACATCAGTTTCATGGATACATGTCGCCACGTTATTGAGAGCTTCCTTTAAAGGGACTCCGAAATTTTACAGCTGCTTTCAGAGGTTAATAAAAATGTTCCTATCTTGTAAGAAGTCCACATTGCGTCCAAGACATAATACGGCCTATACAGTTTCCAGTGTTCTAACGTTTTCTCATCGACGCTAGAAGACGTAGCTTTACCCTTCATCTGTATGTATCGTCCATTGGAAGTATTTTAGTATTTCATTAAATAAAAAACAAACTATCTTTCGCATTGGTAAAATATGGAATTTAAAATTTGCAGAATGTCAATATAAATAACAAAAAAGACGAATGTGCTCTTTTTTAAAAGACTGATTCATAAGTGAGGTACTAGATGCCTCATTCTGCTTTCCTCAGCACCTTTAAAACTTTTCCCAGAATTTTTGGGATGTGGACATATTCGCCCTGTTTTTAACATACAACTCACCTCTCACTCCCTAGTCCCACAAGCTCCCCTAACTGTAACTCGCTCTCACACACTAGTCCATCGCTATAAGTCACTCATACCCATCCACTCCCTCTTGCTCTTTCTCACTCACTCAGTCAGCCCAACTCATTGTCATTGCCTCACTGTGTCTCTCTGTCATTATCTCCTGTCTCACAGACACAGTCTCCTCTGTACTGTGCTCCAACTACCTTCTCCTCTCACTGTTACTGTCTCCATCTTGCGCGCTCTAACTGCTACTACCTAATTTCTTTCCACTGCTTCTTTCTCTTTTCACTGTCACTATCTCTTCCTCGTTGTCACCGTCATAGAAATTGTCTCTCATTATCATTGGTTTCACCCGTTTCCACCTTCTCCTTCTCTTAATTCCTCTCCTGCTGGTACTGTCTCCTCCACGCTCTTCCTAGTACTGTTCTGTCACTGTCAGCTATGTTCCCATTGTCTTCTTCGCTCTATCCACACCACAACCACTTTCTACAATCGTTCAGTATTTATTACTTTTCCGTCCCTTTCCCGCTGCCACTGACTTTTTTCTGTCTCAGCATAAAAAGTGCGAATATGTTCGCAAGCCAAAATGATTGTGAAAATCTTTAAAAGTGCTGTGGAACGTAAAATGAGGTAGCTGGTATCCAGCTTTTCAGTCAGTCTGTTAAACAGGTGCTTATTAACCTTTTTGTGCTTCTATAGGAGAAATTTTCCTGTGGTTTCCTTCTTTTCCCTGTCACAGTGTAACGTCCTTTTAAATTTATTATAATACTTAAATGAATGCCTGAACTGGGAATGCATACAAAACTGGCGTTATCGTGTAACGTGTTGTAACTGCAAGTCACTGCAAAATACATTCAGCCCCACAGGTACTGAATCCTCAGGCCCTGTTTGAAACTAATAACTTTGGTCCCTGTGCACATAACAAATAAATAAAATTGTCTTGCCTCTGCTCTCTCATAAAGAAGAATAAAATATACTGGCTACAAGCTCAGCGGTGTGCAATGCTGTCCATAATACACGAATTTTTTTTTACTGATGAATGAAAACATTTAAGAAAAATTCAATGTCTTTAAAAAACGTATGACCTGGGCAGGGAGGCGGTAGTGACTTGGGTGCATTACTAACACTGACTTTTTCAATAGTGAAGTTGTATTCGAAGTCAAGTTTGGCTTTTCAAAAAATCTGGCAACTCAAATTACATTACACAGAAAATATACATCCATTTTTACTAAAGAAACCTTTCTTTGCTGACGTAGTCACGAACAATGAGATTTGTACAGCAAATATTATCTAACATCACTAAAAGGCTTAAAGACAAATCTTCAAATTACGTATACCTGTGTCAAAAAATCTTAGAATTATTGGCTCTGACCACTATGGGACTTAACATCTATGGTCATCAGTCCCCTAGAACTTAGAACTACTTAAACCTAACTAACTTAAGGACAGCACACAACACCCAGTCATCACGAGGCAGAGACTTAGAATTATTATAAAATGGAAATATCTAACTAGCCTATACATCAAATATGTTTACGTAAATTCTGGGGTTACTCAACAAGGACTCACTGTTACCAATACAGTATCAGCCAAAACATTTACACTAATGCGCTGGCAAAAGGAAAGAAATAAAAAATTAACTTCTTTACCTTAAGTGCGAGAAGACTTCTGCTTCCACATTTATATTTCAATTAATACACAACTGGCCATTAAAATTGCTACACCAAGAGTGAGTGCAGATGATAAACGGGTACTCATTGGACAAATATATTATACAAGAACTGACATGTGATTACATTTTCACGCAATTTGGGTGCATAGATCCTGAGAAATCAGTACCCAGAACAACCACCTCTGGCTGTAATAACGACCTTGATACACCTGGGCATTGACTCAAACAGAGCTTGGATGGCGTGTACAGGTACAGATGCCAATGCAGCTTCAACACGATACCACAGTTCATCAAGAGTAGTGACTGCCGTATTGTGACGAGCCAGTTGCTCGGCCACCATTGACCAGACGACTTCAATTGGTGAGAGATCTGGAGAATGTGCTGGCCAGGGCAGCAGTCGAACATTTTCTGCATCCAGAAAGGCCCGTACAGGACCTACAAAAGGCGGTCGTGCATTATCCTGCTGAAATGTAGGGTCACGCAGGGATCGAATGAAGGGTAGAGCCAAGGGTCGTAACACATCTGAAACGTAATGTCCACTGTTCAAAGTTCCGTCAATGCGAAGAAGAGGTGACCGAGACGTGTAACCAATGGCACCCCATACCATCACGCCGGGTGATACGCCAGTATGGCGATGGCGAATACACCCTTCCAAAGTGCGTTCACCG
This sequence comes from Schistocerca nitens, assembly GCF_023898315.1. Lineage (NCBI taxonomy): Eukaryota > Metazoa > Arthropoda > Insecta > Orthoptera > Acrididae > Schistocerca > Schistocerca nitens. Next base: position 142,685,507 of record NC_064622.1, on the reverse strand, counting down.
CGATGTCGCCAAACACGGATGCCACCATTATGATGCTGTAAACAGAACTTGAATTCATCCGAAAAAATGACGTTTTGCCATTCGTGCACCCAGGTTCGTCGTTGAGTACACCATCGCAGGCGCTCCTGTCTGTGATGCAGCGTCAAGGGTAACCGCAGCCATGGTCTCCGAGCTGATAGTCCATGCTGCTGCAAACGTCGTCGAACTGTTCGTGCAGATGGTTGTTGTCTTGCAAATGTCCCTATCTGTTGACTCAGGGATCGAGACATGGCTTCACGATTCGTTACAGCCATGCTGATAAGATGCCTGTCATCTCGACTGCTAGTGATACGAGGCCGTTGGGATCCAGCACGGCGCTCCGTATTACCCTCCTCAACACATCTATTCCATATTATGGTTAAGGTCATTGGATCTCGAGCAGCAATGTTGCTATACGATACAGACTGATACACACTCATTGGTGTGCGCCAAGCGCTCTCTTAGTCCAACACTACACTCTCAGACCAGAAGCAGTATCTATGGCTCTGCGGTCGTGCAAAGTCAGCGATCCGCTTTATAGAGTACATCAAAGACATACGTCGTTTAGAGTACAATAGTTTCGTTTTAATCAACATTAGTATCATTAAAATATTCGGGTGCCACATATAAGTGTATCCCAGTGTACTCTCCTTTCAACAGCAAGGCATGTCACTCATATGAAAAGAACTTGATGGTTAGGTAAAATTTGATAGTTTACTTATCTCAAGTTGAAATAATGCAGAATTAATTTTGCACTGCAGACCGCATTTTACGCGCACAAAGCTTTTGAACTTGCTTCAGTACAACAACATGGAGTTCCCGGAACCATTCTGGTGATGACGGAGATACTCTGCATCATATTTATCTTTGCTATGTCGCTTTAACGTTTTAGCCTCACACCGCATTTTACGTGCATAAGTCGCGTAACTTTGAACCTCTGTATCTCGGAAACGGACAACGATATCTAGAAAATGTTCAAGATTGGAATTTTAGGAATATGTCGTAAAAATTACAACCTTTGTTGTGTATAGACGTCTTGGAGGTCGTGACTCGGATTTAGTCCACTGCTGGCAGCGGGAAAAAATGGTGGAAAACGCTTTATAGTGGGCCTCCTCAGAAACCACCCATGAATTTTAAGCAAATGCATCAGTCATTCATTCATTGGCTGGTGTACCTGTCAGTTTGATTAAATCGTGTGTTTATGATGGGTATACCCGTCATTAATCAATTCATTTAATTTTTACGCGCACATTTTACATATCCAGTAGTGTAACTTTGAGCCTCTGTTCCTTTGAAACGGTAAAGTTATCTAGAAAAACTTTCAAGGTAGTTCGAGATTGGGATCTTAGGAATATATCGCCAAAATTTCTGCCACTTGCTGTCCACAGCAATCTTCGAATCCGGGGCTGGGTATGGTCCGCTGCAGAAGGCGAAAAAATGGAGAGAAACGCTTTTATGGGGTTTTTGACAGGAACCGCTCGTGAATTCACGCAAATGCATCGTTCATTCAGTTATTCATTAATTTGTACACGGTTATGCACGTCTGGTTAATTAAATCACAGTTTTTCACGGTCATACCCGTCATCAATTAATGTATTTAATTTTTACGCTCATATTTTGCGAGTACGAGTGGGCCAACTTTGAGCCTCTGTGTCTGGGAAAGCGATAAAGGTATCAAGAAAATTTTCGAGGTTTTTCGACATCGGGAACTTAGGTATATATCATAAAAAAATTCAGTCATTTGCTGTGCATACCATTTTTAAATTGTCGGGTGGGTTTTGGAAGTATAGTTAAAAACCCATTTTTTAGGTTTTCCGAGGAACCGCCCATGATCTAATGGTGTCTCCATAGGCTCCGTCAAGCCCACCGTTGGCCATATCAAATGCAGAAAGTCCCAACCGATTTGCTCCATTTGCCTAAGCGGGAGGAAGTGTGTAACTTTAACAATTTGACCCTGGACTGTACGATAGCGACAAGAAGACTATTATTCTGTTGGATATACAATGGGGCCTGAGCCGAAGGGCTATCCAGAACACTTGACACTTCATTTATATCACCAATAGAACCCTTGGTATGAGCACCAGGAAATCCCGTTTTTATGCCCGGCGTTTTGGAATATATTGGGAAGCCTTGCTGTCTCATGCATACCGAATTACGCTAAACTAAGCCATTACGTTTGACGAGACAAAATTTACAGTTTTTATAATCATGACTTATCATTTTCCAATGATATTGTTGAGCATATCAGTTTTGAATCTACCGTACTTTTACTTTGATGCTGTTTTGACGTCGTTGCAAAACAACACATTGTAAGCCGCATTTTTTAATTTTTTCTGTACTTATCGCACAAATATGTAAGCTTGAAGTTTTTGTATCGAAACTCTTAAATCTATGTTATGTACCGTATATAAATACTAATTATCTCATGCATTTGCAACCCATGTTCCAGATTCCACTTGAAAATACATTGAATATGAAAGCTTAAACCGATCGTGGAGTAAAGCAAATAACTTTTTAGCAACTGGAGCGGCTATTTACTAAATGTGTCCGATTTCAGTTGTTGAACCTCTAGCAGCTATCCAACCCAATTGGTCAACACACAATGAATAAGTATTGGTTCCAAGTGTGCTTTAAAAATCGGCTATGGAGGGAAGGGTAACTATTATACACTATACACTCGTGTTTGACCACATGTCAAAAGCCTGAATAACCAGCTTTTTCAGTGCGGACCCCTGCGAGACGTGCAGGAAGACTGTCGCTTAGGTTCTGGAAGGTACCAATGGGGATGTGGATCCATGCCGACGCCAGCGCCATTGCCAGCTGTGGTAGGTTCCTCGGTTTAAAATCCATGGCGCGAGCAGCCCATATAAGGTGATCCTACAGATTCTCGACTGGCTTTAAATGCGTGGGGTTCGGTTGCCAGGGTAGCACGGTAAACTCACATTCGTGCTCTTCGAACCGAACTGCGAGCCGGGTGACACGTTACATTGTAGTGCTTCTAGCAGGTGTCGTCGTGCCGAGGCAAAAGAAATTGCATGTTGGGGCGGACATGGTCCCCAAGGACAGGTGCGGCCACGCGGGGTAGCCCTGCGGTCTAAGGCGCCTTGCCACAGTTCGCGCGGCTCCCCTCGTCGGAGGTTCGAGTCCTCCCTTGGGCATGGGTCTGTGTGTTGTTCTTAGTGTAAGTTTAAGTTGGATGAAATAGTGTGTAAGCCTAGGGACCGATGACCTCAGCAGATTGGTCCCATACAACTTACCACAAATTTTCAAAAAAGGACAGGTGCACACTTGTGCTGACCCATTGTACGTTCTTGAACTGCCTTCCTGAATGATGCGATCACCCAGGCACTATTACGAAAATGTTCACCAAACCAAAACGCTCCCTCCTGTGTGTATTGGGTCATTTTCGTTTAAGCGTTACGCGCCGTACACATCAACGACCATGTATCCGACGGGGTATAAAACGCTAGTCTTCTGAAAATGCCACTTGTTACCACTCACAAGGGAACCTCCCCATCGCACCGCCCTCAGATTTAGTTATAAGTTGGCACAGTGGACAGGCCTTGGAAAACTGAACACAGATCAATCGAGAAAACAGGAAGAAGTTGTGTGGAACCGTGAAAAAAATTAGTAAAATTAGTAAAAATGAGTAGTCCATGTGCAAGATAAGCAATATCAAGGAGAATGTGAGCTCAAGAGCGCCGTGGTCCCGTGGTTAGCGTGAGTAGCTGCGGAACAAGAGGTCTTCGGTTCAAGTATTCCCTCGACTGAAAATTTTACTTCCTTTATTTTCGCAAAGTTACGATCTGTCCGTTCGTTCATTGACGTCTCTGTTCAGTGCAATAAGTTTAGTGTCTGTGTTTTGCGACCGCACCGCAAAACCGTGCGATTAGTAGACGAAAGGACGTGACTTTCCAATGGGAACCGAAAACATTTGATCGCAAGGTCATAGGTCAACCGATTCCTCCACGGGAAAACACGTCTGATATATTCTATACGACACTGGTGACGGCATGTACGTCACATGACAGGAATATGTTGTCGACCCACCTAACTTGTACACTTAGTGAATCGGTAAAAAGATTCTTCTACCTTGCCCGATTTAGGTTTTCTTGCGGATGTGATAATCACTCCCAAAAAAGTGATGAAAACATAAGAGTTTGTCACATAAACTGAAAATAAAAAATTAAACTTTTCACTCGAAGGAAGACTTGAACCCAGGACCTCTCGTTCCGTAGCTGCTCTCGCTAACCACGGGACCACGGCGCTGTTTGACTCCCAGTGTCCTTGATGTTGCCTATCTTCGCATGGACTACTCAGTTTGTACCTTTTACTAATTTTTTTCATAGTTCCACACAACTTCTTCCTGTTTTCTCGATTGATCTGTGTTCAGTTTTTCAAGGCCTATCCACTGTGCCAACGTATAATTAAATCTGAGGGAGGAGCGATGGGGAGGTTCCCTTGTCAGCAGATGTCCAATTGTGGCACTGGCGTGGCACCGATGAGCAGCGGTCGCTTGAGTGCATGAACCAGGAGCTTGGCCGGGCTTGGTGGCCGAGCGGTTCTAGGCTCTTCAGTCCGGAACCAAGCGGCTGCTACGGTCGCAGGTTCGAATCCTGCCTCGGGCATGGATGTGTGTGATGTCCTTAGGTTAGTTAGGTTTAAGTAGTTCTAAGTTCTAGGGGACTGATGACCTCAGCTGGTCCCATAGTTCTTAAAGCCATTTGAACCATTTTGATCCAGGAGCTTGCTGCGGTGGACCATTTTAGTTACATTCACTGAACTGTCTTCGAAGAGACGTTTCATACCTCTTAGTTCATCTGGGCGAACAGTTGCTGGTTACTCGTATATTCGACCGTACACATCTCTGCAGCAACCGTTCACAGCGTGATGCATTACTGCTGCCTCGGCGTAGATTTTGGATTGCACCATTCTGTCACGCACAGTATACTTTGAACACGGCGGCATGGGAACATTTTACAATCATATCCGTTTCGGTAATGCTTCCACCCTTGGCCCGAAACCTAATGACCATGCCATTTTGCACGTCAGATAAATTATGACAACAGTGCACTGTTTCGCGTGTCTCCGACCCCAAGACACTTTATATACCCTCAACTGATAGTGCTGCTACCAGCCGTCTGTGAACACTTATTGCACGTTGCCGTCGAAAGTAGGCAATGGACACATCAATGTGACTGGCCATTAAAAATGCTACACCACGAAGATGACGTGCTACAGACGCGAAATTTAACCGACAGGAAGAAGATGGTTCAAATGGGTCTGAGCACTATGGGACTTAACATATGAGGTCATCAGTCCCCTAGAACTACTTAAACCTAACTAACCTAAGGACATCACACACATCCATGCCCTGGGAGGTCGCGCGGTTCCAGACTGTAGCGCCTAGAACCGATCGGTCACTCCGGCCGGCAAGTTAGAAGATGCTGAGATACGCAAATGATTAGCTTTTCAGAGCATTTACAGAAGGTTGGCGCCGGTGGTGACACCTACAACGTGATGACATGAAGAAAGTTTCCAACCGATTTCTCACACACAAACAGCAGTTGACCGGCGTTGCCTGGTGAAACGTTGTTTTTATGCCCCGTGTAAGGAGGAGAAATGCCTACCATCACGTTTCCGACTTTGATAATGGTCTGATTGTAGCCTATCGCGATTGCGGTTTATCGTATCGCGACATTGCTGCTCGCGTTGGTCGAGATCCAATGACTGTTAGCAGAATTTGGAATCGGTGGGATCAGGAGGGTAATACGGAACGCCGTGCTGGATCACAACGGCCTCGTATCACTAGCAGTCGAGATAGCAGGAATCTTATCCGCATGGCTGTAACGGACCGTGCAACCACATCTCGATCCCTGAGTCAACAGATGGGGACGTTTGCAAGACAACAACCATCTGCACGAACAGTTCGACGAAGTTTGCAGCAGCATGGACTATCAGCTTGGAGACTGTGGCTGCAGTTACCCATGACGCAGCATCACAGACAGGAGAAGCTGCAATGGTGTACTCAATGACGAACCTGGTTGCGCGGATGGCATAGCGCCATTTTTTCGGATGAACCCAGGCTCTGTTTACAGCATCATGATGGTCGCATCCGTGTTTGGCGACATCGCGGTGAACGCACCTTGGAAGCGTGTATTCGTCATCGCCATACTGGCGTATCACCCGACGTTATGGTACGGGGTGCCATTGCTTACACGTCTCGGTCATCTCTTGTTCGCATTGACGGCACTTTGAACATTGGACGCTAAATTTCAGATGTGTTACTACTCGTGGCTCTACCCTTCATTCGATCCCCACGAAACCCAACATTTCAGCAAGATAATGCACGACCGCATGTTGCAGGTCCTGTTCGACTGCTGTCCTGGCCAACACATTCTCCAGATCTCTCACCAACTGAAAACGTCTGGTCAATGGTGGCCGAGCAACTGGCTCGTCACAATACGCCAGTCTCTAGTCTTGATGAACGGTGGTATCGTGTTGAAGCTGCATGGCCAGCTGTACCTGTATATGCCATCCAAGCTCTGTTTGACTCAATGCCCAGGCGTATCAAGGCCGTTATTACGGCCAGAGGTGGTTATTCTGGGTACTGATTTCTCAGGGTCTATGCTCCCAAATTGTGTGAAAATGTAATCACATGTCAGTTCTAGTATAATATATTTGTCCAATTACCCGTTTATCATCTGCATTTCTTCTTGGTGTTGCAATTTTAATGGCCAGTAGTGTATTATATGTTCCGCACATTTTCACAGAGTGAAGAATGGCATTTGAAAGCACTTAAATATTGTTTGTAGTTTCGCTGAATATCTTTAATCTACTTCCAGTACGTTCTGAATAGCTTTCGTGGGTTTGCTTCTCCATCGTTGTCTTTCCGAGCTTGTAACCGATTGTAACGGGCACGAAGTTGATGCCACCTTGAACTTACCTTCTTTCTCTCTCACCCGTAGGGGCTTGCGCGCTGGATTTCAAAAGACAGCGAAATACGTCTACGCTGCCCAACGGCCCGTACTGCGTGGCGTTGTGTAAGCCACTCTGCCGACCGCTACTCCGGTGGGCGTCGGTTTTGGGGACGCCAGCTGAACGCTTCCTGACTCTGGTGACCGCCACCAAACACGGAGAGCCCTTCCCAGACTTATGAAAGAGCAGGAAACTGCACGAGGGAATTGTATAACGGGTCAGCACGCCTCCACAGAATTATTCAGTCAAGATGTAGTCAGTGCAGAAAGGATGTGGCAGCAATATAACGGGTATAAATTTTACAAGTAAAAATTTTGAAACGTCCCCTTAGAAAAATTTATGAATTACTGTGCTGATTAACCTTTTACATTATTTGATTTTCAAACAGCTGAGCAGAACTGAACGTACTTAGACATTTCGCTCTTTACCTTATTCTGATCAACACTAAACTGACACAATATTTTTAGCGCAACGCAATCTGAATTTCAAACATCCCTACAAAAGAATGGCCCTGGCTAACAATAACCTATACCTTTCATGAATCACTTACCTCAAAAAAATCTTCGTTAGTCGAACTACTGCAATACAGCGAGCGCCACTACTGCCAGCTAAATAAAAGATTCAAACTACTGAAGGCACTAACTACTGATAGGCATAGTTAGCAAATGAAAGACTTTGATAGAGAACAAACAATGTATTTACCTTAATAGTGTTCAAAAGTCATAATATATATATATCAGTTCATGGCATCCAGTCTAACAAATTTACTGTCTCTGTCCAAAACTCCGCCATCTCACTCCCAACATCCACCACTGCTGGCGGCTCAGCTACAACTGCACAACGCTACGTGCTGTTAACATCCAACTGCCCAACACTACAAAGGCGACTATTCCAACAATGCAAACCAGCCACAGACTGCACACAGCACAGTCAGTGATTTTCATATAGAGCGCTACAAGGCGTTACCAACATAAAAACATAAACAGCCTACGTACAATATGGCCAAAAAATTTATGAAATATGGATCTGGTGTATATTACAAATACAAATGTTTTATTCCACTGTTGAGCATATTTACATGCAATTGGTGTCGCCAGTGTTTACATAATAATAATAACAGTAAAAGTAATATAAACTTCGACATGACAAATGTTATTGACTACAATATAATAATCCAGGATGGATACAATACATATTTGTGCAAATGTCACTATCAACAACAAGTTTCGTAATAGATCAATTACTAGATAAATCAACTACATAGTTCAGTGAATGACAAATAAATAATCAAACAGATAATTAAGAATAAGTACATGAAATTGTAATAAAATAGTTGCTTAGTGCGGCATATGTATAGTTTGTAGTTAATTGATAGTTCATTCTCATAAGGAAAGTGGGTCATTTGTCACATTCTTAAGGAACTCTTGAGCAGAGTAAATTACTTTTCTTTTGATCCACCTCGAAAGACTAGTTTTAAAATTATTTATTGGCACTGCGTAGGCATTTTCAGGTAATTTGTTGAAGCAGACAGGACCAAGATATTTGTAGCTGTTATGTGTCTTTGCAAGCTTAGAATATGGCATATTAATTGTATGTCCACTTCTTATGTTATGGTCTTGAACTGTTCTCCTTAAGTCAAATTTACTCAGATTCTCTTTAACGTAGACAAGGCAGTTGTAAATATACAGGCCAAGCACTGTCATTATATTTAGTTTCTTAAAATAATCTCGACATGATTCATATGGGCTAAGTTCTGCTATGCACCTTATTGCTTTCTTGTGCCATTTAAACACTAATTTTGAGCCTACGGAACTGCCCCATAATAGTATTCCAGCTTGAACAAGGAACTTGCGCGCTGTGATTTTAGCCCGGTGTTCTAATGTTTACATCAGTTATGAAATTGAAACTGCACTTTTCGTTTCAGTCTCTATCGAAAGCTGTTAAGAGCGGAGATTGCTATTTAGTACTATATTACTTTAGTCTTTCGATAAACATTTCGACTATTACTCATATAGCAACAGATATGCAACATAGCGTACCACCTTCCGCAAAACCCCACTTTCTCTGAAGATGAAATGATCGTAAAAATGAGAATATACAAATGGATTTGAATCAAAGAACGGATTTTTTGTTTTAATGATGCTAAAGAATATGAATGGAGTAGGAATTTAGCTATTGTGCCCGAAAAGGAAAGAGTAAGTTGACAATTCCAACAGCTAGAGGGTCTCGAAGATACCTTCCGGAAACAATGTCTAATTTACGGATTCATTGAAGCATGGTGACTGATTTCGGCGCTGGAGAAAACATGGTTTCGGCTACAGTTTTTGCTGCTTTGATATTTGATGATACACATTCTGCGTGGGTAGGATGTAATAGAATCATAGCACAATTTAGTAATGACGAAGAGTAGACCAATGTTTAATAGAACGTTTCGGAAGAATGAGTGTAGAAAGAAGCGGGACGCTGCAAATACTGAGAAATAACGAGTTTTGTCTGAAATTCTCTGCGGCTATGAATATTGGAATAATGAATACCGCAGTAGGCAGTTCGGTTGAGTGGGAGACGTTAAGAAGTGCACTCATAGAAGTTGGAAAGACAAATAAGGGTACAATGAACGTAACTGCGAAGGAGCACTGGATAACAGAAAAAAATACTTCAGTCGGTGGACGAAAGGAAGGAGCATGAAAATGTTCAGCGAAAGACAGGAATACAGCAAAAAAGTCACGTAGGAATGAAAAAAATGAGAAATGCGGAGATGCCAAGGCGTAACGGCTTCAGGAAAAATGTGAAGAAAACGAAGAATAAATGGTCGTCGAAAGAAATTATTCAGTATAGAGAAAATTCAATACAATATACGACGAAATTAAAAGCAAGATCGTCGATATTAAGAGTTTAGAGGGATTTCCGTTGCTAAACGGAGAGGAGAAGGCGGGTAGGTGGAAAGAGTACACTCAAAGAAGGAGAAATTGTCTGATGACGTGATATAAGAAGAAATTGGAGTCGACGTGGAAGAGATATTAGAGGCAGAAGAAGAGTCACAATTTAAAAGAACTTTGGAAGACTTGCGGTCAAATAAAGCAAAAATAATTAATAACGATCCTTCAGAATTTCTGTAGTTACAGGTGGGGGTGGGTTAGAGAGTGAAGGGAGGGGGGGGGGGGGAAGGGCGGAGAGGATGGAAACCAAACGACTATTCAAGTTGGTTTATAGATTCTATAAATCTGGGAACATACGAGGTCGTGGTCAAAAGTAATTCCTCCTAATTTTTTATTATATTATCAATATCAGTTGAGGTATTACTTGTCACGCATATTATTTGGTCAACTTTCACGCTTCGCTGACACAAGTTGGAACCCTCTGCCGCTAGAGGGCTCCGAATTGCAGCGTGTAACATGGCGGTGTGTAACGTAACTCTGACTGTGTGTGAGAAGCAGCGTCCTGTAATCGGGTTTCGAACAGTAGAAAACGTAAAAATTGTGGTGTTTTGAAAATCAGCCTTATTCAAACACAATTAGTTTATTTTTATATTTACCCAGTCATGTTTCGACACCTGTGTGTCATCTTCTGTAGCTCAAATTTTTATTTCTTAAAATTACATCGCTAAATGAACTGCATTACTATATACCAGTTTTTGTGGTCTTTTGCGTGGTTTTTTTTGACAGCATGTCATCTGCAAAATCTTTCGTCCTGTTGCGTGTGTCTGGTGTCTCGAACAACTGCTATTCACTGCACTGTTTTCACACAGTCTTTTACAAAATTTTCGCTAACTACTTCACCTCGCATGCACTCAAGTGAGCTGTGAGCGGTGATTATTAATGTATCGACATCAGTAACGGGTGACATAGGGCTGTTCGTGATGAAAGCTGGTTTCACCGTTTTGATCCCAAAAACTGGAGAGCATTAATGGCGTTCCGGCACAAAAGATCACCGACGCCAGAAACGTTCACGACCACGCCATCAGCGGGAAAAATCAAGCTCACACCACTGTGAGACCCACAGAAAACCAAACGTACAAATTCGAATAAGTCGTCCACACATGGAGCACCCTCGCCTATGGCTATGCCAGATCACACACTAGCACTGGAACATATGTAGCAATCCGACGCCTTGGGCTCACTGCCACCGACTATCCTCCATATATTCCCGACTTCCCCCTATCCAATTTTTATCTGTTTCGAAAACAAACAACACCTTCGAGGACTTCACTTTGATAGTGATGATGTGGTGAAAGCAGAGGTGAGGTTGTGGCTCCGTCGACAAAATCAAACAGTCTACAGTGACGCTATCAACAAACTAGTCTCTCGTTGGGAGAAATCTGTTCGCCGCGAGGGTGGCTGTATGAAGAATAAAGATGTAGAATGTTGATAAAGGGACCGATGGTCCCTTCAACCCCCACAAACCAACCAACCAATGTTGATAAAACACGTTTCATTTAAATTTAAGAATTTTCACATAAAAAATTCGAAGGAATTACTTTTCAGCAGGCCCTCGTGCTGTCAGCCTTTTGGAAAATTTTCATTGACACAATTCCCAAGACAGCAAGGGCAGAAAAATGTAAGACCTATGCACAATCACTTTAAGAGCTAATGCATTCAGGTCACTGACAATAAAAATATACAGAAGAATGGAAAAGAAAATTTAGGTTGGATTAGATAACGACAAGTTTGGCTCTCGGGAAGATAAAGTCATCAGAGAGGCAAGATTTCATATTTTTGTCAACCTAGAAAAAGCGTTCGAGAGTGTAAAATGGCACTAGGTGTCCTAAATTATGAGAAAATTATGTGTGAATTACAGGGAAAGGCAGGGTATGCATAAAACACACAAAAACAAAGAGGGAGTAATAAGATTGGGAGACCTAGAAAGAAGTGCTCGGATTAAAAACGATGTAAGTGAGGGATGCAGCCGTTAGCCCTTATTTTTCGGTCTGTACAAGACAAACTGCTGATAAAAATAAAACGAATGTTCAAGAGTGGAAGGATATCAATGATAAAATTCACTGATAACATTTCTACCCTCAATGTGTGTGAAGAAGATTTGCAGGACCTGTTGAATGGAATGAGCAGTTTAATGAACACAGCAAATGGGTTGAGGATAACCCAAAAAAAGGACTAAAGGAAGAAATGAAGAGTAGCAGAAATGAGATTAGGGACAAAATTAACATCAAAATTGATGATCACGATGTAGAAGAAGGTAAGGAGTTTTATTATTATTTTCAGCCATAATGGCTATGTTTATGAACCGGGACTGTGTGGGATAATTATTTATTTCAAGTTTCTGCTACCAGTCACTTTTTATTTTATGCTTAATCTAACATAATGCAACGCGTTTCGAACATGTTCTATTCATCTTCAGGCATTTATACATACATACATAGAGAAATGTTACTTAAAAATAAACAGTCTTAAACTAGGTTAATCTAGAACACATTGTCCATTGTTTTTTACTGTAGCCACTGGTGTGGCATTTGGGGGGGGGGGGAGGAGGGGGGCAGTGTATGGTTAGGAATCGAAATCAGTGATGTCTTCTGCTGGTTTTCTTCTTTGTGGTTGACTATGTATATCACAGCCTGTACAGGATGCAGATTGATTTGCATTAGTTACGTGTTACGAAAATAATGTGAAAGGCTTTTATATGACAGTTGATCACTCACAGTTTCATCATGTTGCTGCTTCACTTGCATCACTGGTATAATGGCGGAGCTGTTGATTGACATTACACTATTGCACATTATATTTTGTCGCTGATTGCCAACGTAATTCACTGCACAAATTGCTTCGATGTGATACACACAACACAAGATGGCGGACTGTAGCATGTGAGTCAGTATCGATTATCGAGGTTTTGCATCGATATTCTTGGTACTGACAGATTTGCAGTCAATTATTTACATTGACATATCTTGAATATATTGAGTTAGAACTGGCTTAAGACTTTTGAAGAATTTTGAACTTTTGAATTTGGTTATTTCATTAAGAATGTTATCTCCATGCTTTGTGTTATGTATGAAAATTTCCATCGTGGAAACGAAATAACACGTGATTTACGGAACAAAGAAGACATAAAAAGTGGACATTTCTTGGTAAAAAAATTCGTTGTCAAACATAGGCCACAGTTTGGAAAAGAAAGTTCTGAAAATGTTCGTTGGAGTACAGTATTATCTGCATGTCAGTCAGTGGCTGCGTCAAAACCCGAAAAAAAGACTTAAATCGTGTGGTGCTATAGAAATATATTAAAATTACGTGGGCCTATAAAGATACGAAGTGAGAATGTTCGCCATAGAAACGTCGAAGAAAGGAATATATGTAAAACACTGACAGAATGACACGAAATCTGTAAAAATATCAGGAATAACTACGACGGCACTAGAGGGAGTTGTTGATGGTAAAAACTGCAGGAGAAGACAGAGATTGGATGGAATACATACAGCAAATAAGTGAGGATGTTGGGTGTAGGTGCTACTCTGAGATAAAAAGGTTGGTGCACGGGAGGATTTAATGGCGGGCAGCATCAAGTCAGCCAGAACTAAAGCATAACTGATAGTCAAATGTAAATGAGACGGACGGAGTAAGTATACCGTGTACTATATCCAAATTAATCGCCGAAACTGTCAATACATTTAACCCACTGTGAGGCAAGTCCGTCGACGCAGTCATGCAAAAATGTTGCTTACGGAACAATGATGGCACCCAGGCGTGCATCTCTTCATCCGAAGCAAACTGACAGCCACGAATGTCTTTTTCTAGGGCTCCGAAAATATGGAAATTACATGGGGAATAATCGGGATTGTATAGAGAACGAGTAACGATTTCCCAGTGAAACGTCTGCAGCGTAGTCTGAACAATTTGTCAACAAATTGTCCGCCCACATGTTCCCAAAATTGTTTCCATTATGTCGCAGAAGTTTTGCTGAGGAGTTCCTACACATCCTCTATACACTCCTGACCACTTCCCATGCGGTTTCCATGTTTTTGGAGCTCTGACCAAAGGTATTCGTGGGTGTCAATCATGGTTCGGCAGGCAATGGCGAACATTTGCCCATGAAGGTACTGACCGCCTTGTCTCACAGGGGGATAAATGTATTAACATATGTGACAACTACTTCTGATATAATAAACAGTTTAGTTACTTCTTTACATCTGTCTCATTTTCAATTTAACTGCCCTTAGCAGAGCCGCACAAGAAAGTGTCTTCGGTGCTACAAGCCAAGAACATAAGTAGCGTCGTCGTCATGTATATGTAGACTCAGGTGGGCATTACGGTTCAGTATTAACTGTTGATTTGCTTATAAGCAAGAGCATGATACATTATCAGCAAATACTGTAGCACAGATGAACTGTCTGAAGTGGTCTACATATGCTATTGAGTGACTGATTGGCACCTAAACGAGCATCCTGTGGCTACGCAGGCAACGCAGAAACAAGTGCTACGGTTCGTATTCACACTTCGAACGAACACAACTCAAATTCTCTTTGCTCTATGCATATACATGTCATTCCTTTCTCTAACATCCGCATTTTTAGCAAAAACAGGTACAAAGGACAAGAGCGTAAGATTAGCGTGCGCCTGGTGTACTTTGTACAAAATATTTAACTGAAAGATCCTTAAAGTAGAAGCTGTCTATAGCCTTGACATTAAGAACACTCAAAACGTAGTGATTAGAGAGACTACTTGCTGACTTGGTGCAACCTTAGGCTCATGAAAACGGTTAACGAAAACGTTAGTGGAATTTGGAGAACGTATTTGCTAATTATCATTTACACTATTAGGAGCTCTTGAAGGATATGTGAGACAACCAAATGAAAATTAATACATATCAATGAAAAGTATACCAAGATAACGTCGAAGTATCAAATGGCTCTGAGCACTATGGGACTTAACATCTGAGGTCATCAGTCCCCTAGAACTTACGCCTGAGGCAGGATTCGAACCCACGACCGTACCGGTCGCGCGGTTCCAGACGTCGAAGTAACAAAGCCCGTACAAATAGAAGCGTATATACCCTTTACAGCTCTGTGACTACATCTGCGATACCGATCGAGGCTGGCTGAATGCTGTTATATCTACTGCTTCAATAGCCATTCTACGGCAGTGTTGGAGGACTAAACGGTTAATAAACAGTTCTGCGGCTCAATGCTGACCGCTTTTATATCCTAAGACATTATCTGGCCTTCAAATAGTTCCTCTTGATATTAGAGGTTGAGTGGGCCCAGAATAAGTGTTCACATAATGAATAATCTTTGACAGTTCAGAGGATCAAACTTTTAAAATAAATTATCAATTAAACAAATAGGAGTTTTATCATTCAAATAAAATATGCTGCACCAGTCATGTATTTGCGACCAACACAGTGTTCAAACTATGAAGCAGTAAGAGGTCCACGTTTGGGAAGGTACCGTATTTCACAAGTAAAGGTGAAATATTCAATGACGTAGTCATGGTGACTGGGCGAACAGTCACATAAAAAGAAAAATAAATAAATAAAATAAAAAAATAAAAAAGAATAGAAAAGCTAGTACTCGCAAGACCTGTATTCCGAAAGCAGTATAATAGTTAATTAATATTACGAATAACTCGAGCACATTCTACTTATAGTACGAAAGTTGTTGTGTGCGTGCCATCGTTTTTATCACGCAATTAATTGGGACCGCACAGAATAGGTCATGCGGTGAATGGACTGAAATGTACGAAATACTGAGATGTTTGAATTTTGCACAAATGCGCTTATAGCTCTATAATCACCTTATCTTTATTTGTTCGCTGGTAGTGCAGCATTTTTCTTTTTCAGATAATAACTCTATCAGTAAAAAAAAATCTGTGCACTTTAAGTGGAAGTTTAATTTCCACCTCATGTTGCTAGATAGCTTGTGTCACTGGTTACATCAGAAATTTACATCCAGGAAGAGTACATAACTCAGAGTGATTCTAGAGAGCAGGTTCAGATGCTTTGTGCTGCACAATGAATACCGGTAAGACAGTTAAAGTGGACTTAATTGCGGCAATTGTATCGATGCAGATGAGTGTCATTGTTCTTGGCTAGCGCCGTGACGAAGGTCACAACTCTCACCTTGCCATTGAAGCCCGCCCAAACACCGGTGGGCTGGGCTGCTGTTCCTACCGAACATTGAAGTCTACAGATAGCGCAACCTTGTGATCCCGATTCGCTTAATCTCCTCTAATTTCACCTACATAAGCATCATTCTTTTTTCAAGAGTAATTACCTATCAGCACACTGTACCAGTTTCAAGACTTCCATTACATGTTGTAGATAGATTGCTTATTGTATACCTAACAAAGTATTTAGCTTAGAGATTACTGATCTTCTCGAGTTAAGTAAAATTTTAACAAAGCTGCAGATTTCCCATGCTAATTTAGAGATTTGTATGCATTCCACTGATATTTGGTCATTCTCGTTCGCTAGCAAATTCATTCATTCTGGAATTTTGTAGCAAATTTCTTTTTTGAGAAAACGGTTAAAATATATTCTGCTTCGACACTGAAAAATATTTTCCTTACGTGTTCACTCTTTGTTTCTCGAGCACTTAATTGCTAGATTCTGCGTACTTTAGGTAGTCATTTTCCTGAGTCAGTAAAGCGTTACAGGTAACTGACACTTGTGATTATATTTTCAGCAGACCGACATGCATGAGAGCTACTAGAGGGTTAGATGCATAATTAGGCGCATATTGCAAATTGTAACTTCACCCAGTTCCTGGTTTCTAAACAACATCCTCCACCTCCTAATATGCTACTCCACCGAACGCTGCTCCATCGAGCAAAAGATTTATTCCTTCAAAAATGGTTCAAATGGCTCTGAGCACTATGGGACTTAACATCTATGGTCATCAGTCCCCTAGAACTTAGAACTACTTAAACCCAACTAACCTAAGGACATCACACAACACCCAGTCATCACGAGGCAGAGAAAATCCCTGACCCCGCCGGGAATCGAACCCGGGAACCGGGGCGTGGGAAGCGAGAACGCTACCGCACGACCACGAGATGCGGACATTTATTCCTTCAAAAATCAGTACAGAGAATAAGCGTATGTCTATTAAATCCTTGGAAGAAGATGAAAGGTAGAATTGAACAGAAAATACAGATTGCACCGTTTACTCTCAAGCACTAAGTCAGTAGTTATCTGGAAGTTTTGCAAAAGCAGTAACAATAACTATATGGTGAGATGCGTGCACATAGCTCCATTAGACGAGAAATACCTGTGCCGGTATAAAGATTCGATTCCTGTTCCAGTAGACAATAACAGAATGATAACTTTCCATATTGGTTGTATTGGATATCCGTGCTTGTGTTATAAGGAAGATTTTATGCATATGCTGAAATCAGCCACTAGTCACAATAGCACCGATTTTGTGTTTAAGTTGTGACGGTTCCTAAGAACCTAATGAGCTGTACTTACGAAGGATCATTCAAGAGTGCCTCCGGGGTTTCAGAAGACGACAACGACAAAAATAAACAAGGTTTAGAGAAAATAGATTCATATCAGAGGTTAGAGCAACTTACCCTTTTAACTCAGTTTACCGGTATTCCACTTGGACACTGTTAGTGACGCGGCAAATGCCAGTACGGTATTCAGTTTCTTGCCATATACGTCCCAACAAGTCATGGGCGATATCAGCAGACACATTAATTATCCTTCCTTGTAACCTTTCCAATTTAAATGGTAGTGGAGACAGGAATACGCGATTGTTGACATATCCCCATAAGTAGCAATAGCACGGAGTTAAGTCAGACGACCGTGGGGGCTACTGAAGAAGGAGAAGATAATCATGATGAAAAGCACGGCCGATCCAACACTGACGCAGCATGAAGGTAATTACGAACGTCTGGAAGAAGATGTGAAGCACCGTCTTCTCACGAAACGGAGTCTCCATTGTCTTGCCGTAATTGTGGCATAAGACATACCTGCAGCATGCCCAAGTACATAAAACAACAGTCTTATCAGCAAAGAAAAACGATCCGTAAGCTTTTCAAGAGGATGTGGCACAAAAGTCGTTACCGTAGGTGAAGCATTAATGTGTTCGCACTCTCGTGTAGACTTTTTGCTATGGGAAGCCCGCTCTCCCCTCTGGTAGCTAATTTGTTCATGGAAGACTTCGAGGACAAGGAATTGGACTCAGCAAGTTTTAAACCAACTGTCTTCTGGAGGTACGTGGACGACACATTTGTGGTATGGCCGCACGGGATGGATGAATTACATCGATTTCTTGAGCATTTGAATTCTATCCATGCTAGTATCAAATTTACTATGGAAATAGAAAAAGACGGCTGCCTCCCCTTATTGGATGTTGTCGTTCGCTGTAAAGTTGATGTCACATTAGGCACACCATATATCGAAAACCAACACACACAAATCTATATTATCATGCCAGTAGCTGCCATCACCCTTCACAGACCATAGGTGTCCTTACGGCCTTAGTGCATAAGGCGCACTGTATATCCGATAAAGATAATTTGCAAGAAGAGCTCACATACCTCAAGAGCATTTTTACATCGAATGGATTTTCTCCGCAACAAATTCGTAGAGCATTCAATGCAAAACCTAGAATGCAGGTATGTGAAGGGTCCGAGTGCTGCACAGACACCATCTTACGCACCACCCCAACTGCTACATTCCCATGATATTCCTTTTCCTGGCAGTCGAAGCCCACTTCATACTGGCTTTTTACTTCTTTCTACTTACGCTCTTGTCCCTCTGTCCTTTGTCTTTTGTGGAACATTCTATCACCATTTCATCTGTGTCTATTAATTCATCAACTACTCCACCTTTTGTATTTTAAATTGTGCACCTGAATCTAAGTTTTTTTTTATTTTGTCACACATTTATTTCTCAATCTACCGTTTCCAATTTTGCACGCTGTTTTAAACATGTTGCTGCCATGTGGCTGAAGAGCGGCGACTTGTATCCGCTGACAGCCCACCCCTCGTCCCAGTGGGTTGAGGGGCATGAAATGACAATAAAGAAGAGAAAAAAGATGACTAAAGGTGGAGGGAGAGCCTCAGTGGCAACCGGAGTACGAGGCGCGGGGCAGTGGTAGACTCTGCCTGCCCGCCTGCCGCCCCTGCTCCGCGCTCCAAGGCTGCGACCGTGAGCCGTGAGCCGTGAGGCGCGCGCGGTCGCGATCTGCTCGGCGTGACGGCGTCCCACACGCGGCCGGCCCACGCCAGCCGCCGACACGCCCTGCCTCTTCACTCTGCGCGCTGCGCCTGGCCCAGCCGCTCTGTACCGCTACGCCGTATCCCTGCCATCGCTACACTCGCTACACGCACCGTCTCAGATGTTTGCCTCCGGAGTTATGGCCACTTGTACGCCTCTCAGCGCGTGGGTGGCGAGTCGTGTCGTGTCTTCTCGTGATGTTTGTGGAGAGTGCCTAGTTCCTAGAATTTGATCACCAGCATCACCAGGTGATGTAGGAGAAATATTTTTTATAACACAATATAGGAAAATCCATTCGTCTCACTCCTTCTTTCCTCCTCCTCTCTCCCGCCCTCCCTTTACATTTCTATTTCTCTCTCTCTCTCTCTCTCTCTCTCTCTCCTTCCTCTCTTTCTCAGTCTCTCTGAGATACGTCGTACAACAGCAAGACACAAAACTCCTAAAATGTCAATATAACGTAATACATTTATGTAGAATTCAATTGGTTTCAGTTAATCTTGCGATATCAAAATATCCTTTCTCCGAGAAATTAAAACTGCATGTATGTAATGTTTTTGTTATGTGTGGCAGTGCGACTTGCGCGTCACCGTGCACGTCTTATATTGTTAAAAAATTAACATCGGGCCACTGGAATTCCAGTCATAGAAATGTAAACAGTCGCAGTTTAAACGGAGTAAATACTAAAGTTGCAATGTTACACTCCTATTCGGGAAGCAGGTAATTCTTTTCCTGCCCGATCATAAAGATTTAGATACTCCATGATTTCCCTAAAGTGATTAAAGCGAATGCCAGAGTGTTTCCACTGAGAGCATGAGGCCGACTTGCATAATTTTTCCCCTGCACTGTGCCACTCTCTTCAACCCACAGTAGCACTTACATCCTGTATTCTCGACTATTTGTTGGACATGAACGGAAGTCAATACGTATCTGCAATTAGTTTTAAAATTTATTACAGGAGTACACAATTTTTATTGCTATCATGTTTCAACATAGTCACGCTGCTTTTCCGTCTACTTCGTCCACCGTTACACAAGGTTTCCGCTACCCTCTATAAAAAAAAATAAATAAATAAATAAATTTGATCGGGGCTGAATCAGCTGCCTCGTAAATGCTCTCTTTAAGTGGACCATCAATGACGATTCCTTTCAGAAACGTTTTACTACAATGACGCTGACAGATTTTCACATTGTTACATTCTTGCTCGTCATTGAGTTGCTTTAGAATCCATTTCGCATAGACTTTGCGAAAGTTGAGCCTGTTATGCACAATTTCTTATGCAGAACCATGACTAATCTGCGTATGGTTTGCCACGTCATCGTCTTACATAATTAAGGCACAGACTTGTTCAATACTGGGCCGGCAGGAGTGGCCGAGCGGTTCTAGGCGCTACCGTCAGGAACCGCACGACCGTTACGGTCGCAGGTTCGAATCCTGCCTCGGCCATGGATGTGTGTGATGTCCTTAGGTTAGTTAGGTTTAAGTAGTTCTACGTTCTAGGGGACTGATGACCTCAGAAGTTAAGTCCCATAGTGCTCAGAGCCATTTGAACCACTTTGTTCAATGCTGGCATCACTTGTGGCTGTAGCTGGACACACCGCTCTTTCCTCATCTTCAGTCTCGTTCCACCACTTTTTAACTATTCAGTCCACTGGTATACACTTCACCGTGGCAAACATTGTTCCCGTGTTGTGCTGAAAATCTTTTACGAATTGTCGTTCCTCGTATGCCTCCAGGCTACAAAAAATGGATTACGAAAGATGTTCTGTGGTGCAAAGAGAGAGTGGTGAGACCATCTTTAAGTCGCAACAGTGCAAAGCAGACTGATGGGACAACGCTGCAACCTACCACAGGCGAAGACAACAGCGCCATTTAGCGGTTTGCGAGCGCACCAAGCCGTAGAGAGAACCAAACACACTTAAACTGCAGACTCTTATTGACTTACCCTTGCATATTCCAATCTAAATTGTGTAGTACACTCTGCACCCTCTACAGCTCCCTCGGCTACCACGTTCCCTGATGTCTTAACACATGTCCTACCAATCTGGCCGTCCTTCTTGTCAGTGTTCCTCACATGTGCCTCTCCTCGATGATTCTGAGAAACTGCTTATTCCCTAACAGTCCATCTGATTTTCAACTTTTTCTGTAACACCACATCTCAAATTTCTTTTCATACAGACGGCGTTGCTATTTTTTTAAAGTTAAATTCCTGGTGCATAATAAACGTTCGAGGCAACGGCCTTGCCGCAGTGGCTACACCGGTTCCCGTGAGATCACCGAAGTTAAGCGCTGTCGGGCGTGGCCGGCGCTTGGATGGGTCACCATCCCGCCGCCATGTGCTGTTGCCATTTTTCGGGGTGCACTCAGCCTCGTGATGCCAATTGAGGAGCTACTCGACCGATTAGTAGCGGCTTCGGTCAAAGAATACCGTCCTAACGGTCGGGAGTGCGGTGTGCTGACCACACGCCCCTCCTTATCCGCATCCTCCTCGGAAGATGACACGGCGGCCGGACGGTCCCGGAAGGGCCACTTGTGGCCTAAAGACGGAGCTTTTTTTTTTTATAATAAACGTTCGGCGCTGTAGCTACCATTCCACTGATCCGAAAGCACCGCCATTTTCGACGGCAATGGTGTCAAGCGAGAGTTCATTGTGGGGAGGGGGCAGGGTAGAGGGGTCTGTTACGTTTTCTCATAAAATCTGGCTCTACCTTAGTGCCAGTGTCGGTCGTGTGTTGGTTATAAGGAGGCCAATTGAGGACATGCAACCAACCTGTCTGCGTGCTGGACACACTGGACCTCATCTGGAGTTATGGTCTGAGATGTGATTTGGTATGAAAGCTGGAGCACTCCCATGGTTATCCCACGCACCCTCAATGCAAATTTGGACGTCAGTCTGGTGGTTTGACGTGTTGTGCTGTCATTCATGAACAGCATTGCACGGGTTGTTTTCCAACAGGATAACGCTGGACCACATACCGCTGTTGTAACCCAACATGCTCTACAGAATGTCGCCATATTGTCTTGGTCGATCACCAAATCTGTCTCTAGTCGAGCAAATATGTGACATCATCGGACGACAACTCCAGGGTCATCCACAACGAACAGTAACCGTCGCTTTATTGACAACGTTGGTGTCCGCCACACCGAGCACTGTTATAATGCATCAATACTGTTCTGTACGTACAGTGCATTAAGTTGTTGCTGACACCCCCCCCCCCCCCCCCCCACCCCCCTCCAAAAAAAAGAAAAAAAATGTACCTGATTGTTTAATAAGGTAATCGAGTAATGCTGTTACTTGAAAGCCAATGCCCTGACTTTCCCATTTAAATAACATTGTTTGCTGCTTATAAAAATCTGTACTTTTGATTTTACTGTAATAACAGGTAGTTTGTAAAACTAATAGTAATTGTATACGGGGAAATTCTCTTAAACTTCAGTGCATTTAGCTGACTGTAACTGTGCCTTGTCCTTGGTTTCAGTGTAGCGACAAGCGTTTCGGTAATTAATACCAGCTGTGTCTGAGATATTGAGACAACTTCTCTGTGAACTTATCCTGCTGCTCACAACACTGCAGCTTTGATTGTTTGTTGAAGGTCTGTATCCTAATATGTGTTTCGTGGTAATTAATTAAAATCCTGACAACTGTTTAAATAGCTTTATATATATATTTTTTTTTATTTTTACACTATAGCAACGATAAAGGGACTCCAGTCCTTACATTGGGGGACACCTTTTGAATATTCCCACTCCAGTTTCACCTATCACTTATCAAAAACTGAATGAATACTTATGTAGATTTTTTCAGACTGAAGTTCGCTATAGATAATAGCATCATTCGTGAAAATTTGGAGTTTTATACGAGGGTTCCCCAGAAAGTAAGTTCCGATCGGTCGCGAAATGGACACGCCAGTGAAAACACGATGAAGCTTTGCACAGATGTGTTGGGTAGTGTCTCTAGAATGACTGTCGATCGCATCAAGATGCTGTTTTCAGTTGTGAGCGCACTGTGAGTGAGTAAAGGTGCCTAGAACAACGTCTCCCGCCAAG
This sequence comes from Schistocerca nitens, assembly GCF_023898315.1. Classification (NCBI taxonomy): domain Eukaryota; kingdom Metazoa; phylum Arthropoda; class Insecta; order Orthoptera; family Acrididae; genus Schistocerca; species Schistocerca nitens. Next base: position 142,662,296 of record NC_064622.1, on the reverse strand, counting down.
TAGGAGGGCCCGCTGAGAGGCTTCGCCTTAATGAATACAACCCACCTAACACAACTGCCACGCTCTTCCTTCTTCATGGCAATTCTCAGCTGCACTCTGCAGGGGCAGTGAAGACGCTCCTGTAGCCTTTTCGATGGGAAGTATTCGATCATCCACAACACAGCCCTAATTGGCTCTTCCTGAGTATCATCTCTGTTCACATGAAATGCTAGAAACGAAGACAACACTTGGCTATATACCAGCGTAGGGAATTATCGGAAAGCACAGGTGGCTGCCTTCTACGACGATGGTGTTGCAAATGTCTAAGTCGGAGCGGCGACTATGTAGAGATGTATCTGGAAAGCGTAGCTAACTCTTGCAAATAAAATGTTCCTGATTTTCACTGGGTTTTCCATTTAGCGACCGATCGGAACTTACTTTCTGGACAACCTTCGTATTAATATTTTGCCAGGACATTAACATACAACATCAATGGGAAGGGTGCAAACATACTTCTGTGGGCACACCTGAAGCTACCTCTACCGATGACTCTTCATCGAAAATAACTTGTTGCATCTTCGCAACAAATAAATATTCAATCCATTCACAAATTTCTTTGATGCCCTACATGACTGTACTTTTTTTTTTTACTTAATGCTGATGTATTATCTAGTTAAATACTTTTTGGCAGTCAAAATTCAAATGGTTCAAATGGCTCTAAGCACTATGGGACTTAACATCCCAGGTCATCCGTCCTGTAGACCTAGAACTACTGTATTTAAACCTAACTAACCTGAGGACATCACACATATCCATGCCCGAGGCAGGATTCGAAACTGCTACCATAGCAGCAGAGTGGCTCCGGACTTAAGGGCCTAGAACCGCTAGGTCACAACGGCCGGCTTTGGCAGTCACGAAACACTGCATCTATCTGACTGCATTGATTGATATCTTTTACTGTCATATGACAAATGGGCGAGTTTGGTTTTGCAATACCTGGTTGGCATATAGGGGGTCGTTAAATTCGAAATAACTCAATACACTTTGAAATAAGTCAGTCAGTTAGAGTCTAAAAGGCAACTGTTCTTTCGGACAGTCTCCATTTCAGTTCTGAGACTTTATTTGTGCTATTTACTTTTTCTATGCAATTATTAACCGACCAATATGTGCTCACGAAAGGTTAATTTCTGGCCAGTAACAATTTCTGTCTGCTCCGAGGCTGGCAATTTCGCTAACGGGCGGCGGCCCACCACAAAGATAGAGGGGACAGACAGCCTTTCAGAGAACTGGCCGTGCCGAAGGTAAGGCTGAACTCTAACTTCGCCTCACGCCTCCCAGATTGGCGCCGCACCCATCAAGGGTGGAGATCATGTGGAAGTACGCACTGCTCACGCTGGGGCAGGGCAGGGCGTTGACTGGGGAAAATAGTGTGGGTAACGCCGTCAGACGCCATGATGACATCGACAGAACACTGGCTCCCACGACAGAGCAGTGGCACACCATTTTGTTTTACATCAGCTAAATGAGAAATGTTTCCCACTGAAAACGGTGAAACTCACTCTGATTGGCTGTGGAGTTGATGACATCAGAAGTAATGGTATAGTTGCCTCGTTTTTGTTGGCAAAGCTCCGATATGCTGACTGTCCGTTGCACAGACTTACATATTCGGAGAAGGTCTCAAGGCTACGGGGACCGAAACTACAAAGTCTATACAGGATTCTCAAACACGAACCTTATTTACCAGCCATGGAAAAACCCACACTGGTAATAGCACAGAGACACTATGATATTACATCTTAATAATTGTCCAAATAATAAATATAGTAAAAAAGTTCAGAAATAATCTTGCAAAGGAATAAGCATAATGTTTAAGAATATATATTCTAATTTAAGACAACTGGTAGTGATTTCCTTCAATAACTTTTTTTTTCTCGGAGCTTATGCTTAACCTTGTGACAAAATTTAGTTGCAAAATACTGTTTTCCTTCTTTTTTTTTAAAAAAAAAGCATGAAGTTTTAAGAAAGGAGCTAACAGATAGTCTACTTGTTCAATGCGAATATAAAATTATTTGACGACCGAGAAGCCTGGCGGCTCCGAAAGGGGTTGAAATTCTTTGAATAGATTGAAACACCAGTAACATGACTTACAAAATACAGTTCTAAAATCAGAAAAAAATTTGTTAGAAGTAGAATACTTGCCTCATTACAGTACTGCTCAAACTTGGCAGCCTTCCTCGGTCGTAGATGCACTTAGTGTCACTAGTAAAGCGGCAACGTGTGAAGAGCAGCCCAGCCGGCTGCCCGTTTTACGCCAGCTGTGAAGCCAGCGAATCGTCTGCATGCAAGACTTTAAATCGGATACTGACGTACAGCCTTGCTAACAGGTAATAAGCCCGAAGTTCTTAAAGCAAACTGCAATACTTTAAAGCATGTGAGACATTTTCATGGTAACCTTAACCGTCAAATGACTGAAGTAAGAAGCTTATTCAAATACTCTAGCAGTGAACAAAGTAGCTAAAGCATAGTTCATTATACTGTTAAGATAAAATTACACTTTTAGACCTACAACTAAAATGGCATTGAATAATTTGAGCTGCTTGAGCACACAGTTGATCAAAGGCAGCCAATACGTAATCAAGTACTGCAAGAGCAACTTTTACCAGTAGTTTAGTTAACTCACAATTACGACTACACACGCTGCTATTCAATATAACATACTACAAACAACATAACAGACTCTACCACAGTCACGTTTATAGAAATTGCCCGGCATTGGGTTTGAAGTAAACACATGTTACTCCAGCAAAATTTCCCAGACGCGAGCTCTATACAGTTTGAACAATCTGCACAGCTTTCGTAACTTTGACAAAGTAAATTACGTAATAGACACAGGTAGTGCTTGTAATCACAGGAGAACGTACACGGCGGGGAACTCCCACACACAAACGCGACAGCACAGTTGAGGTACCACAGCTCAACGCAAAAGTCGTAGAGAGCTGAAAGGAATATACTGAGGTACATTTGTTTGTCCCATCCTAATATGATTTTATAAACGATGTATGTCTTTGATAGCCTTTATATCGCTGACTGTGTAAAACCGCAGACTCAGAGATACTGTTTCTGGTCTGAGATTATTATAGTGTTGGAGTAGGAGAGTTGTAGATAGCTGTCTGTGAGCCAAAGACGATGGAGTAGGCAGTTTATGTCGAGTGCTGTGTGAAGCCACCAAGTATTAGATTGATGTAGGTATGTCAATATTGTTGAACATGGGAGCAGAAGTCTTCATGCAAGCAAGGTAAAGATGTTACATAATTACGATTTTTGTTTTTGCCAGCGCGTTAGTATAGATAAGTTGGCTGATAATTTGTGATTGTTGAGTAATCCAGTTTTGATAAAAAGGCCAGTCAGATATTTCACTTTCTGTAATGTTCCTAAGATTTGTTAACAGAGCTATATGTAATTTGATGATTTGCATTTATGTTGGATTACTGAAGTTAGATAATACTTGCTGTATAAATCTCATGGTTCGTGAATCAATCAGCAAATATGACGTATTTTTATGACCAAATTAAGTTGTCAAATGTTTTGCAAAACAAACCGAGCTTGCAATATAATTTCACAAAAAAATCAGTGTTAGTAATTCATCACAATCAGTAATGCCTTCCTGTCCAGGTCATATGTTTTTCAAAGAAGTTGGATTCTTCATAACGTTTTCGTTTATCAGCCAAAATAATTTCATGTCTATTTCAAGTATTATGGCCAGCGTTGCACACTGCTGAGGCTGTAGCTAGCAAATTTGTTTTTCATGAGAGACCAGAATATATCGCGTTGCTCCGTTTCTGCTTTAGAGATAGGACAATTTCATTTATTTGTTATTGGCACAGGGACCAAAGTTATCAGTTTTGAACAGGGTTCAAAAAATGGTTCAAATGGCTCTGAGCACTATGGGACTTAACAGCTATGGTCATCAGTCCCCTAGAACTTAGAACTACTTAAACCTAACTAACCTAAGGACAGCACACAACACCCAGCCATCACGAGGCAGAGAAAATCCCTGACCCCGCCGGGAATCGAACCCGGGAACCCGGGCGTGGGAAGCGAGAACGCTACCGCACGACCACGAGATGCGGGCTTTGAACAGGGAAAAATGATTCAGTGCCTAAGGCGCTGAATGTATTTTCAGTGACTGGATTTCTTTATTGGCATTGGGAGTTGCATTGCTCAAATGGTTCGTATAAAGTTTTTGCTAACAGTGATGCAGATAAGCACACCGCTTGCAGTTACAACACGCTACACGATAATTCGAGTTCAGTACCCATTCCACAGATCAGACATCATTTTTAAAGATCTTTACAGACAACCCAAGAGTTAATCGTACAAGAACGATCCTGGATGTGAAAACAGCTTACGCAACAGAATTAACAAAGCTGGAAGTGGCAGCGGCAGACAGAAGTCTGGGCACGGTGATAGCATGCAGACGGCTGTATTCAGCCCTCTGCAAGGCTACACTGTCCTCCAGGCAGTTCCGCTATTAGCGTGAAGTCTCGCGCCACGTCGCCCACTCACGAGCGTTGGTCTCCGTACTCGGCCAAAGCAAACTCCGGGCTCGCACGGCCCTCCACCGACCACGGCACGACCAGTCCTCCACGACCACGAGTGACAGGGCCACTGACCTCTCTCGGTAACCAGCGTCACTTGCACGGCGTCTCACTGCTGCGCCGACCTCCGATTTGAATCGTTCCGCGCTCACCTAAACAGGCGATCGCGACCAATCGCACCACGACAAAGCGCGGCCACGAGAAGGAGCCGACACACTAATCGTTCCAGAGATAAGTTACGGCTCACAGATGATGGAAGGAGCGTAAGTGTTGATGTAAGATGGTTCATTGATGCTGAAAAAACATGGAGTCACTCTGATTTGCTGAACAGCTTTTTGGCATGGTCCCGATGGCGTCGCGCGGCTGAACACAGTTTTGCCATGGTAAATAGTCAGACAAACGCGGTGCGATGAGCAGGAAAGTTCAATAGTCAGAAGGGCGTGGTGTACGGGCAATGGAAACTCCCCATCGCACACCCCTCAGATTTAGTGGGAAAATGGTACAGCGGATAGCCCGTGAAAAGCTGAACACAGATCGAGCATGAAAACAGGATGTAAGGTGTACTCATCTGTGAAAAAAGAAGCAAAATAGAAAAAGTGAACGATCCAAGCTAAAGCTGTACCACGTCGAGTGAAGGTGGCAGTGTGGCGATCGTGTTCAAATCACTTGGCACCTCTTTTTTTTTTTTTTTCACTGGACTTTCCGTCTGGTGACTGACGTGTCTGTTCTCCTTCTCTAGTGTTGGCAATTATCGTACTATTAACTGATTATGGAATATGAGTTATGTGGTAAGAATACATTACCGTCGCAAGTAAATGTGATGAATAGTTAGAGCATGCGAATGTTGCATAGACTTCTCGCAGAAATGAAAACAACAAATAAACGGGTGTGATTTATGTTACAACAACGGAATTTAAGAGTCAAAATTTCCTTAAGAGTCATATCTTAAGGTACGTACGTCTGGAAGTCCTTTCCTTACAACTCGTTGTTCCAAACGGACGTTACACCACGACTCGGACACAGAGTTGAATAGAGCAAACAGACACGTCAATGACCGGACGGATATATATATATATATATATATATATATATATATATATATATATATATATATATATATATATATATATTGAAAGGTATGTGCTGAGATTCGATCAGGATAGAGCCAGTGAAAAATGTCGATAGTTCCCAACCGTAACGTTGGGCGAGTAGTACATCTTCGAGTAGTAAGATCTTTGATAGCTAACAGAGCTAGGTGCACGCGGTAAAAGTTGGAGTAATGGTGAGGAGATGCGCAGAGACAGCAGACGTGTTTCGAGTCGGAGCTAGATGCCTGCAGGAGGCAGCCGGGTCGTGACAGCATCAAGTAAGAATTGGCGCTACGCACATAAGCTATATATTGAGCGAAACTCGGCAAATACCTGGGGAGATTAGAAAGAATAATTAATAAAATAGGTTTTCTTTGGTTAAATAATGTCTGAAAGCTAGACAGAAATCCCATTGTTGATGCAATAAGCGTTTTGTGAAACTTTCTCGTAAATCCATGCTATAGAAGTTTTTTTAGTTTTTCACATGTGCCTTAAAAGTTTGAACAATAAATATTTTATAGATAAAATTAGTTTTATCTC